>NC_140990.1:64074866-64554157 GCF_052327205.1 Somniosus microcephalus | reverse complement strand
ATTGTATCTAGTACGTAGGTCCGGATTGTTTGGTTGGCGATGCTTTTGGTTTGATATTTTTCTCAGGTCTTTTCTGGCATTTTTGCATTCGTGGTCAAACCATTTCTTATTTTTATTTTGTCTTTTGTGACTCTTCCTCTTCTGTTTCACGAGGTCGGCTTTTACAGCTGCCTCATGAAAGATCATATTTATATCCTCTATGGCCATGTTTACCCCATCTCTGGTGATCTCATATAGATTTTCTTTAAATTTTGAAATTTTACTTGTGAGATCAGGTGAATTTAGTGCTGTGATGAATTTATCTCCACTGTCTGGGGCCCATCTGTATGTCTGGTTTATTTTATGTAGCTTACTGGGTTCCTTTTTTGTGTCTGTAGTTTGGGCAGAAAGTTTAAGGTACACATTTATTTGGTTATGGTCTGAGAGGGGGGATTGCTGCCTGACAGTGAATGCGTTGATATCGCAGGGGTCCAGGTCAGTGATTGTATAATCCACCACACTAGACCCAAGAGTTGAGGAATATGTGAGTCTCCCTAAGGAGTCCCCTCTGAACCTACCGTTAACTATGTACAGGCCTAAGGCTCGGCAGAGTTGCACTACCTCCCTACCGCTTTTATTTATTTCACAATCGAGGTTGTTTCGGTTTGCGATGGCTGGTGTGACATATAGAGGGGTCTGGCCAAACACATGGTTGTTGCCCTGTGGGTCTATGAAGTCAGGTTCACATCCTGTCCTTGCATTTAGGTCCCCACATAGTAGCACCTTTCCTTGGGCCTGGAAATGGCTGATTTCCATGTGGAGAGTGTCAAATATCTCCTCTTCAAAATCTGGCGATTCTATTGGAGGTATGTAGATCGCACATAAGTAAACATCGTTTTTTTCTATTCCTATATTTTTATCTAATTTTAGCCATACGTGTGATTTTCCCTGTTTTATCGGTGAGATGTGTTTGTTCAGTTCTCCTTTATACCACACCAGGATTCCCCCGGAGGTTCTGCCCTTGCGTGTCTTAATGTTCTTTACTGAAGGCACAATAATTTCATGGTACATTGGGGGACAGTGGGTCGGCATGTCCTTTTGGCACCATGTTTCTGTTAACACAATTATATCAATGTCTTTTATAGCTTTTAGGAATTCAGGGTCTGTACTCTCTCTCTCTCTCTCTCTCTCTCTCTGTGTCTGTCTCAGTGGGAGCACTCTCTCACTCTCTCTCTCTCTCTGTGTCTCAGTGGGAGCACTCTCTCTCTCTCACTCTCTCTCTCTCTCTGTGTCTGTCTCAGTGGGAGCTCTCTCTCTCTCTCTCTCTCTCTCTCTCTCTGTGTCTCAGTGGGAGCACTCTCTCTCTCTCTCTCCCTCTCTGTGTCTCAGTGGGAGCACTCTCTCTCTCTCTCTCTCTCTCTCTCTGTGTCTGTCTCAGTGGGAGCACTCTCTCTCTCTCTCTCTCTCTCTCTCTCTCTGTGTCTCAGTGGGAGCACTCTCTCTCTCTCTCTCTCTCTCTCTCACTCTCTCTCTCTCTGTGTGTCTCAGTGGGAGCACTCTCTCTCTCTCTCTCTCTCTCTCTCTCTGTGGCTCAGTGGGAGCACTCTCTCTCTCACTCTCTCTCTCTCTCACTCTCTCTCTCTCTGTGTGTCTCAGTGGGAGCACTCTCTCTCTCTCTCTCTCTCTCTCTGTGTCTCAGTGGGAGCACTCTCTCTCTCTCTCTCTCTCTCTCTCTCTGTGTCTCAGTGGGAGCACTCTCTCTCTCTCTCTCTCTCTCTCTCTCTCTGTGGCTCAGTGGGAGCACTCTCTCTCTCTCTCTCTCTCTCTCTCCCTCTCTGTGTCTCAGTGGGAGCACTCTCTCTCTCTCTCTCTCTCTCTCTCTGTGTGTCTCAGTGGGAGCACTCTCTCTCTCTCTCTCTCTCTCTCCCTCTCTGTGTCTCAGTGGGAGCACTCTCTCTCTCTCTCTCTCTCTCCCTCTCTGTGTCTCAGTGGGAGCACTCTCTCTCCAATTCCAATTCCAATTAAAATGCTTTATTGGCATGAAAGTTTACAGAGAACCATATTGCCAAAGCTTACATAGCAAAAAGGTACAGTTTTCCAACATTCTGTAGGTGTCAATCGATTTGACATTTGTTGGGTACATACAATATTACTTTTGAACAATATTAATTTTAAACAGTCTTTGTACTTCATTTGGTACGTTCAATATTAATTTTAAACAGTCTTAATTTTAAACAGTCCTCAGGTTGTGACATGTTGTTACATATTTGGCCCCAAGGTATGGTCTGTCTCCTTCTCCTAGGACTAATCTCAATTTTGACAGATCATCCAATTCCTTGAAATCTGGGGTTGTTTGGCTTAGCTTGTTGAATAATATGTTTCTTGATGTGTTGAATTTTTCGCATTTTAGGAGGAAATGCATTTCTGTTTCAACCTCGCCAGCCAGACATTGATCGCATATTCTATTCTCTCTAGGCTGCCAGGATTTCTTGTATCTGCCTTTTTCAATTTCCAGTTGGTGGTCGCTTAGTCTGTACCTGGTGAGGGTCTGTCTCTGTTTTGTGTCTCTGATGGTCGTGAGGTAGTCTGCCAGTTTATATTCTCTTTTTAGGGCCCGGTAACATTCTAATCTGCTTTGGCTTTCGGTTATTTTGTTCCAATGTTCCAGGTAGGTTTCTTTGCATTTTTTAATGATTTGGTTCACTCGGATTGGTGTTTGGGCGGCTGTGTTGGTCTGGGGCTGGTCAGGGTCCGGCTGAGTACTTAGTTTCCGTAGCAGCTGACTCAGGGGACTCTTTTCTGGGTTTAGCTCTTGGGTCTGAAAGGCTTTGAAATGAAGGGTGTCTGGGGAGCTAGATTTGAGGTGATTTAGGAAGTTTAGTGCTCGTTTTTGGATGTTTATTATCAGTGGGTATCTGCCTAGTTCGGCTCTGCATGCATTTGTTGGCGTTTTCCTTTGGGTGCGAAGGATGCTTCGGCAGAATTCTGCATGTAGGGCTTCTATTGTATGTTTTTCCCATTTAGTGTAGCTTTGGTGATTTAGCGGGCCCCATACTTCACTACCGTACAGTGCAATGGGCAGGATTATGCTGTCAAATATTTTGAGCCAGATTTTGATTGGGATTTGGATGTTGTAGAATTTTCTTTTTATTGCATATAGGGCTCTTCGGGCTTTTTCTTTAAGTGCATTCTCTCTCTCTCTCTCTCTCTCCCTCTCTGTGTCTCAGTGGGAGCACTCTCTCTCTCTCTCTCTCTCTCTCTCTCTGTGTGTCTCAGTGGGAGCACTCTCTCTCTCTCTCTCTCTCTCTGTGTGTCTCAGTGGGAGCACTCTCTCTCTCTCTCTCTCTCTGTGTCTCAGTGGGAGCACTCTCTCTCTCTCTCTCTCCCTCTCTCTCTGTGTCTCAGTGGGAGCACTCTCTCTCTCTCTCTCTCTCTCTCTCTCTGTGTCTCAGTGGGAGCACTCTCTCTCTCTCTCTCTCTCTCTCTCTCTGTGTCTGTCTCAGTGGGAGCACTCTCTCTCTCTCTCTCTCCAATTCCAATTCCAATTCCAATTAAAATGCTTTATTGGCATGAAAGTTTACAGAGAACCATATTGCCAAAGCTTACATAGCAAAAAGGTACAGTTTTCCAACATTCTGTAGGTGTCAATCGATTTGACATTTGTTGGGTACATACAATATTACTTTTAAACAATATTAATTTTAAACAGTCTTTGTACTTCATTTGGTACGTTCAATATTAATTTTAAACAGTCTTAATTTTAAACAGTCCTCAGGTTGTGACATGTTGTTACATATTTGGCCCCAAGGTATGGTCTGTCTCCTTCTCCTAGGACTAATCTCAATTTTGACAGATCATCCAATTCCTTGAAATCTGGGGTTGTTTGGCTTAGCTTGTTGAATAATATGTTTCTTGATGTGTTGAATTTTTCGCATTTTAGGAGGAAATGCATTTCTGTTTCAACCTCGCCAGCCAGACATTGATCGCATATTCTATTCTCTCTAGGCTGCCAGGATTTCTTGTATCTGCCTTTTTCAATTTCCAGTTGGTGGTCGCTTAGTCTGTACCTGGTGAGGGTCTGTCTCTGTTTTGTGTCTCTGATGGTCGTGAGGTAGTCTGCCAGTTTATATTCTCTTTTTAGGGCCCGGTAACATTCTAATCTGCTTTGGCTTTCGGTTATTTTGTTCCAATGTTCCAGGTAGGTTTCTTTGCATTTTTTAATGATTTGGTTCACTCGGATTGGTGTTTGGGCGGCTGTGTTGGTCTGGGGCTGGTCAGGGTCCGGCTGAGTACTTAGTTTCCGTAGCAGCTGACTCAGGGGACTCTTTTCTGGGTTTAGCTCTTGGGTCTGAAAGGCTTTGAAATGAAGGGTGTCTGGGGAGCTAGATTTGAGGTGATTTAGGAAGTTTAGTGCTCGTTTTTGGATGTTTATTATCAGTGGGTATCTGCCTAGTTCGGCTCTGCATGCATTTGTTGGCGTTTTCCTTTGGGTGCGAAGGATGCTTCGGCAGAATTCTGCATGTAGGGCTTCTATTGTATGTTTTTCCCATTTAGTGTAGCTTTGGTGATTTAGCGGGCCCCATACTTCACTACCGTACAGTGCAATGGGCAGGATTATGCTGTCAAATATTTTGAGCCAGATTTTGATTGGGATTTGGATGTTGTAGAATTTTCTTTTTATTGCATATAGGGCTCTTCGGGCTTTTTCTTTTAGTGCATTCACTGCTATGCTGAAGCTCCCTGATGCTGTAATAGTTAGACCAAGGTAGGTGTAGCTCATAGTGTGTCCTATAGTGATATCACTGAGGGTAAACTGGTATTTGTTTTCCTGACATCTGGGCCTTTTTTGAAAAATCATGATGTTGGTTTTCTTTAGATTTACTGTTAGAGCCCAATTTTGGCAGTATTTGTCGAGTAGGTCTAGTTGTTGCTGTAATCCCTGTTCTGTGGGAGACAGCAGAACCAGGTCGTCCGCATAGAACAGGGATTTCACTTCTCCATCTAGGAGACGGAGACCTGGTGACTCGCTTTGCTCCAGCATGTCTGCTAATTCATTTATGTATATGTTGAACAGGGTCGGGCTCAAATTGCAGCCCTGCCGGACGCCTCTTCTCTGGGTGAAGAAATCGGTGCGTTTGTCTCCAATTTTGACCCCGCATTTGTTTTTCAGATACATTGATTTAATAAGGTCATAGACTTTGCCCCCTATTCCACATTGAAGAAGTTTATAATAGAGCCCTTCGTGCCATATAGAGTCAAAGGCTTTCTTGAAGTCGATGAAACAGGCGAATATTTTCCCATTTTTTGTTTGGTGTATATGTTTTTCAATGAGGGTGTGAAGGGTATAGATATGGTCGGCGGTGCGGTGTTTTGGAAGAAAGCCTATTTGGTTTTTTCTGAGGATATTATGTTTGTTAAGAAAATCAAGTAATCTACTATTTAGAATACTGCAGAATAACTTCCCTAGACAACTGTTGACACAGATGCCGCGGTAGTTATTTGGGTCTGATTTGTTTCCGCTTTTATATATGGGGGAGATTAGTCCTTGGCACCAGATATCGGGAAAACAGCCTGAACGTAATATGATGTTGAATAATTTGAGTACCGCACCCTGCATCTCCATATTGCTGAACTTGAGCATTTCATTTTTGATGTTGTCTGGGCCACAGGCTTTCTTTAGGTGGAGAGATTTTGTTTTTGTGGCCATTTCTTTCCATGTGATTGGGGAGTCTAGAGGGTTTTGGTTGTCTTTGATTGTTGCTTCTAATGTGTGGAGTTTTTCTGTGACCTGATGTTGACTTGGGTTTGTTTCGTTTATTGGGATGTCTTTGTAGAGGTTTTCAAAATGTGTTCTCCAGATGTCGCCATCTTGGATTGGTAATGCTTGCAATTGTGTTGTACTCAGGTTATTCCACATTTCCCAGAATTGTTTTGGGTTGGTGGAGTTTTCAATTTCTTCTAGTATTTTGTGGGTATAGTTTTGTGTTTTGTTCCTAATGGTGTGTTTATATCTTTTGAGGGTTTCATTGTATCTAGTACGTAGGTCCGGATTGTTTGGTTGGCGATGCTTTTGGTTTGATATTTTTCTCAGGTCTTTTCTGGCATTTTTGCATTCGTGGTCAAACCATTTCTTATTTTTATTTTGTCTTTTGTGACTCTTCCTCTTCTGTTTCACGAGGTCGGCTTTTACAGCTGCCTCATGAAAGATCATATTTATATCCTCTATGGCCATGTTTACCCCATCTCTGGTGATCTCATATAGATTTTCTTTAAATTTTGAAATTTTACTTGTGAGATCAGGTGAATTTAGTGCTGTGATGAATTTATCTCCACTGTCTGGGGCCCATCTGTATGTCTGGTTTATTTTATGTAGCTTACTGGGTTCCTTTTTTGTGTCTGTAGTTTGGGCAGAAAGTTTAAGGTACACATTTATTTGGTTATGGTCTGAGAGGGGGGATTGCTGCCTGACAGTGAATGCGTTGATATCGCAGGGGTCCAGGTCAGTGATTGTATAATCTCTCTCTCTCTCTCTGTGTGTCTCAGTGGGAGCACTCTCTCTCTCTCTCTCTCTCTCTCTCTCTGTGTCTGTCTCAGTGGGAGCACTCTCTCTCTCTCTCTCTCTCTCTCTCCCTCTCTGTGTCTCAGTGGGAGCACTCTCTCTCTCTCTCTCTCTCTCTCTCTCTGTGTCTCAGTGGGAGCACTCTCTCTCTCACTCTCTCTCTCTCTCTGTGTCTCAGTGGGAGCTCTCTCTCTCTCTCTCTCCCTCTCTGTGTCTCAGTGGGAGCTCTCTCTCTCTCTCACTCTCTCTCTCTCTGTGTGTCTCAGTGGGAGCACTCTCTCTCTCTCTCTCTCTCTGTGTCTCAGTGGGAGCACTCTCTCTCTCACTCTCTCTCTCTCTCTGTGTCTCAGTGGGAGCTCTCTCTCTCTCTCTCTCCCTCTCTGTGTCTCAGTGGGAGCACTCTCTCTCTCTCTCTCTCTCTCTCTGTGTCTCAGTGGGAGCACTCTCTCTCTCTCTCTCTCTCTCTCTCTCTGTCTCAGTGGGAGCACTCTCACTCTCTCTCTCTTTCTCTCTCTCTCTCTCTCTGTGTCTCAGTGGGAGCACTCTCTCTCTCTCTCTCTCTCTCTGTGTCTCAGTGGGAGCACTCTCTCTCTCTCTCTCTCTCTCTCTCTGTCTCAGTGGGAGCACTCTCTCTCTCTCTCTCTGTCTCAGTGGGAGCTCTCTCTCTCTCTCTCTCTCTCTCTCAGTGGGAGCACTCTCTCTCTCTCTCTCTCTCTCTGTGTCTCAGTGGGAGTACTCTCTCTCTCTCTCTCTCTGTCTCAGTGGGAGTACTCTCTCTCTCTCTCTCTCTCTGTGGCTCAGTGGGAGTACTCTCTCTCTCTCTCTCTCTCTGTGGCTCAGTGGGAGCACTCTCTCTCACTCTCTCTCTCTCTCTCTCTCTCTGTGTCTCAGTGGGAGTACTCTCTCTCTCTCTCTCTCTGTCTCAGTGGGAGTACTCTCTCTCTCTCTCTCTCTCTCTGTCTCAGTGGGAGTACTCTCTCTCTCTCTCTCTCTCTCTGTCTCAGTGGGAGTACTCTCTCTCTCTCTCTCTCTCTCTCTCTGTCTCAGTGGGAGTACTCTCTCTCTCTCTCTCTCTCTCTGTCTCAGTGGGAGCACTCTCTCTCTCTCTCTCTCTCTCTCTCTCTGTCTCAGTGGGAGCACTCTCTCTCTCTCTCTCTCTCTCTGTCTCAGTGGGAGCACTCTCTCTCTCTCTCTCTCTCTCTCTCTGTCTCAGTGGGAGCACTCTCTCTCTCTCTCTCTCTCTCTGTCTCAGTGGGAGCACTCTCTCTCTCTCTCACTCTCTCTCTCTCTGTGTGTCTCAGTGGGAGCACTCTCTCTCTCTCTCTCTCTCTCTCTCTCTGTCTCAGTGGGAGCACTCTCTCTCTCTCTCTCTCTCTCTGTCTCAGTGGGAGCACTCTCTCTCTCTCTCTCTCTCTCTCTCTGTCTCAGTGGGAGCACTCTCTCTCTCTCTCTCTCTCTCTGTCTCAGTGGGAGTACTCTCTCTCTCTCACTCTCTCTCTCTGTGTCTCAGTGGGAGCACTCTCTCTCACTCTCTCTCTTGTCTCTGAGTCAGGAGGTTGTGGGATCAAGTCCACCTCCAGAGACTTGAGAACAAAATCTCGGCCAACACTCCAATGCAGTACTGAAGGAGCGCTGCACTGAAAGAGGTGTCGTCTTTCGGACAAGACGGTCAAGCGAGGCCCCATCTGTCCTCACAACTGGACATAAAAGATCCGATACAAAAGCAAAATACTGCGGATGCTGGAAATCTGAAATAAAAACAGAAAATGCTGGAAATACTCAGCTGGTCAGGCAGCATCTGTGGAGAGAGAAACAGAGTTAACGTTTCAGGTCGATGACCTTTCGTCAGAACTGGGGTCATCGACCTGAAACGTTAACTCTGTTTCTCTCCCCACAGATGCTGCCTGACCTGCTGAGTATTTGCAGCATTTTCTGTTTTTATAAAAGATCCCATGATGTTATTTCGAAGAGCAGGGGAGTTCTCCCTGGAGTCCTGGCCAACATTTCTCCCTGAACCAACATCACTAAAACAGATCATCTGGTCATTATCACAGTGCTGTCTGTGGGATCTTGCTGTGCGCAAATTGGCTGCTGCATTTCCTACATTACAACAGTGACTGCTCTTCAAAAGTACTTCATTGGCTGTAAACTGCTTTGGGATGTCCTGAAGTTGTGAAAGGTGCTGTATGAATACAAGTCTTTCTTTAACAAAGGAGAAAAGGCCCAAAATGGAAGAGTCGGTAACAGGACATTGTGGTAAACCACTTTTATCGTTCACTATCGTTACACTATAGTTATCACTGTTGTATTGTTATCACCGTTCTCACTGTTGTATCACTATACGAGGTCGCCTCTTGTCGCGCTGTTATACCTGGGCTGACCACCTCCGACTCCGCCCATGGCTCCACCTACCTGCCCAGGTATAAAGGTAGTCGACTGGCTGGTATTCCTCCTTGTTGGACCCGATCACCCACGAGGGTGGGCTCTGTTATTTAGTCAATAAAAACCTTTAGTTACGTTCCTAACTCGTCGCTTTTTATTGGACGAATTGATAGGTATATCAGACATCAATTAGTCTCCTCTTATCTTAGAGACATCAAGGACTCGATACAAAGTGTGTTTGAAACAAAGCAGATTTATTTGACTTATATCCAGAATATTAAACTGCAGCCCAGTTATAGGGGTTACTAACATCAGCAGAAACAAACTCCAACTGTCAGAATGAACATGGTTCAGTCCTGGATGTGATTAACAGCAGCAACAACAGCAGAATCCAAATCCTGCAGTCACTTGTGAACTCGCTGGTGTGTCCGCAGGCTAGATGACCGAGTGAATCCCTTCCCACACAAGGAGCAGGTGAACGGCCTCTCCCCAGTGTGAACTCGCTGGTGTCTCAGCAGGTGGGAGCTGTACAGAGCTCTGGTTAGAACCCATCTGGAGTATTGCGTTCAGATCTGGGCACCGCACCTCAGGAAAGATATATTGGCCTTGGAGAGGGGTCGCGGCGCAGATTCACCAGAATGATACCGGTATAAAAGGGTTAAATTTCTTCAATAAACTCAAGCAGGTTTGTAGGACACGACCATCTTTTCCAGAAGTAGTGTGAGTCTCTCTAACGGCCCCTTCTCCTCCCCGGTGATCATAAACAGCATCTCTTAGGATCCCTTCAAGCATCTTCCCTGTGGTGGAGGTCACACTGATGGGCCTGGAGTTCCCTGGCTCTGATGGGAGCTCCGTGAGCTGCCTTCCAATCTCGGGGAACAATCCCTGACTCTGTTGAGCTGTTGATGATACGGACAAGGGCAGTGGTGGGTAAATACGGCCCGTGGGCCATTTCCAGCCCAGCAATAGATTCAATCCAGCCCGCCAAGGCCTGGCTTCGAGGCTGAACATCCGCCGCACCTGACCCCAGACTGACCCCAGCCCACGTAATGTCAGGAGGCGGGTCATTGTCTCCGAGGCAGCAGGGGAGTCACAACCACTAACAGAGGCGGGCAAATGGAATCTGCCGTTTTCTGCATCAATGTGTCTGGCTCTGTTCCATGGAGGAGCTGGCAGATTTCCAGTTTCACCCACCCCCCACCCTCCGATCTGCAAGCTCCCTGTCAGCCCTGGGTTAGTGGTTGGAGCTGGATATTGCACAGATGAGGCCCGGCCATCAGAATGGCTGGGTCCTCTCGCTGAGGACATTGGACAGGCAGCACCATCGCACCGCTCGCCCGATGTCCACCCAGAGTGAAAATCAGCCCCAAGAAGTCTAAACTCAGCAATCTCAGCAACGTCAAACACATCCAAGATCCCCGATCAGCTGCGAGAGAAGGATCGACATTCCATTCTTGCCCATGTGCCAGTTGCAATTGAGCCTTTCTTTGAAATGAGCCTGACTGAATGATCTGATCTGTGGTGTTTAATGGACTTGGGAAGCCAATCATATTTGGAAATATGAAACTGAACCCTGTATTTATTGAAAATATCAAATCTACCTTATTCAGCTGACTGATGCATCTCAATGGCAAGAGCATTGCGATAATAAAGGTTTGCAAATCAGAGCTGAATTTGATATTTCCAATAAAATCAACCTCAATGTTTCACAAATCCGAGATGTTCCAAGAGTTTTCAATGCGGAGGACCAGACTGGATGATGATAAATATTTGGACATCTCCAAGCACACTGCCTGACACTAGATAGTCCTCCACATTACAAGCTATCTTATCCTCTTCAGCAATGCACATCTTCAAATGAGAGAAAAGGTCATCGTGTGTCTGGGTTTCTTCCTGCACAATGGACCTCCAGTTTGTTCCCATTTGCTCACTGCATGTGACGAGATCACTGCTTTGCTGTCAGATCACAGGCCAAATATCAGAATTAAAGCAATTGTGGTGATAAGAGTAGCTGGAACATTATTAAGAAACAGAACCAAACTATTGCCAGGAGAAATTTGCTTGGGTTGTGTTTGGAAACAGCAGGGGGTGATTTTAACCTCACGCACCCGGCGGGAAACTAATGCGATCAGATCAGCCGTTTGTTTTACACCCCGCCCGATTTCACTTTTGATTGAAATCATTGGAGAGCAAAATCAGGGAAGGTGTAAAACGGGCAGGAAATTCAATCCCGTCAGGTGGGGGAGGTTCAAATTACCCCCAGCATATCTGAACTGCTAAAAATGGCCAAAAGGACAATAAAATAACTATGGAAACAGCCTGAGCAGTTCCGCAGCAACACGAATCCCCAAGTAGGAAGCTTTCTGCTTTCTAACCTCGTACACTATTTATCTACAAAGTACATCTCTAATTATCATCAACAGCAAGCTGCAATATCACTTATTGGAATATGATTGTTTGACTAAGTAAGGGTTTAGCCAAAGAACTACCTGCAGTTATTTTACAAATGTAGTATTTTCTTACTTTAAGCAAATCCTTTGAAGTTTTCGTTTGGCTTTTACTTTTTGTTGTGTGAGTTTTTTTCTCTTTAGGTCCCTGCACACAACCAAAGCATTCTCAGCTGAGGGAACAGGTGGGCAGCTTGCTCTGACCCTGCCGTTCTACTGTGACCCGTGGGGTCTCACCCTCCAAATGGACTTCCTTGTGGGGACACGCTCACTTTCTGTTGACCCCTCTCTTTCTTCCCGACAGTCCAGTGGAGATTAAGGATTTGCAGTGTGAGGGAGAATGGGCATAAACCCACATCCCACCATCCTTTGGTGCCATTTGTGAGCTGGCATGCTGTGCCCATCTCCGTTAATGACTTCTGACGTTCTTCAGTTTTTTGAAGCAGAAACAGTGTCCACAAAGAGCTACTTGTGCTTCAAAAGACTCGAGCCGCTCGGCCAAACAGCCATGTGGACTTTCAGTCCAACATATAATCCATCGATCGATCGCTCACTCATTTCATTCATTTAGTAACAGCAGATTTTACTATCTTACACCACATTCTGTGTATTTAAGATGGTATCTGAGGACTATCTGAATTTATGTTGATAAATTATTGGGAGGGTAGAAGTGGTGCGATGCTCAACACTAAGAGTCGGACTGTTTCCGATTCACCAATTGAACACTTTGCTCTCACCAATGTGCGCGGGCCCTTTAAATGTGCTGCGCGGTTTCTCTCCCAGCGGCAGGAGCTGGTGAGCGGCCTGCGCGGGGCCTCACCATTGCTGCGCCACCGTGCAGCCGCGCACCTTAGGGGCAACATTGGTGTGCAGCCCTCAACAGCTCACCACAACTTGTTAAGTGGCCCTCCAGCCCAAATCATTGCCCACCCCTGCCCGAAACCATCTTTAACGGGATTCTGCCTCCTGATGGAGCTGGGAAAGATTTTGCCATTATTACCACAATTGAGCACCATCTTCTTTTCCAAAGATCTCTGAGCTTCTCTAATGGCTGATCATCTTCCAAAATTTGATAGACTCTGGAACAGTACCCATGGATTGGCGGGTAGCTAATGTTACCCCACTGTTCAAAAAGGGTGGTAGAGAGAAAGCGGGGAATTACAGACCGGTAAGCTTGACATCGGTAATGGGGAAAATGCTAGAGTCCATTATAAAGGATGTAATTGCAGAGCACTTGGAAAACAGTGACCAGATCGGACAAAGTCAACATGGATTTACAAAAGGTAAATCATGCTTGACTAATCTACTGGAATTTTTTGAGGATGTAACTGGTAGAGTAGATAAGGGAGAACCAGTGGATGTGGTGTACTTGGATTTTCAAAAGGCTTTCGATAAGGTCCCGCATAAGAGATTAGCGTGTAAAGTTAAGGCACATGGGACTGGGGGCAAGGTATAGACTTGGATAGAGAACTGGTTAGCAGACAGAAAGCAAAGAGTTGGAATAAACGGCTCTTTTTCTGAGTGGCAGGCAGTAACTAGTGGGGTACCGCAGGGATCAGTCCTTGGACCCCAGCTATTCACAATATATATTAATGATCTGGACGAGGGAACTAGATGTAATATCTCCAAGTTTGCAGATGACACAAAGCTGGGTGGGCGTGTGTGCTGTGAGGAGGATGCCGAGAAACTCCAGGATGATTTGGACAGGTTGGGTGATTGGGCAGAAGCATGGCAGATGCAATATAACGTGGATAAATGCGAGGTTATCCACTTTGGTGTCAAAAACAGGAAGGCAGATTATTATCTGAATGGCAATAGATTGGGAGAAGGGGAAGTGCAACGAGACCTGGGTGTCCTTGTGCACCTGTCACTGAAAGTAAGCATGCAGGTGCAGCAGGCGGTTAAGAAGGCAAATGGTATGTTGGCCTTCGTAGCGAGAGGGTTTGAGTACAGGAATAAGGATGTCTTGCTGCAGTTGTACAGGGCCTTGGTGAGACCACATCTGGAGTATTGTGTGCAGTTTTGGTCGCCTTATCTGAGGAAAGATGTTCTTGCCATTGAGGGAGTGCAGCGAAGATTCACCAGGCTGATACCTGGGATGGCAGGAATGACGTATAAGGAGAGATTGGGTCGATTGGGCTTGTACTCACTGGAGTTTAGAAGAATGAGAGGGGATCTCTTCGAAACTTATTTAATTCTAACAGGACTAGACAGACTAGATGCTGGAAGGATGTTCCCGATGGTCGGGGAGTCCAGAACCAGGGGTCACAGTCTAAGGATAAGGGGTAAGCCATTTAGGACAGAGATGAGGAGGAATTTCTTCACCCAGAGAGTGGTGAACCTGTGGAATTCTCTACCACAGAAGGCAGTAGAGGCCAATTCATTAAATATATTCAAGAAGGAGTTGGATATATTTCTTAAGGCTAAAGGAATCAAGGGGCATGGAGAGAAAGCAGGGACCGGGTACTGAATTTGGACGATCAGCCATTATCTCATTGAATGGCGGAGCAGGCTCGAGCGGCCGAATGGCCTACTCCTGCTCCTATCTTCTATGTTTCTATGTTTTGTCTCCCTCAATTGTGGGTGATATTTCTCTCTGTTCTCCTGTAAACTGAATTCCTCTTGATCTCAACTGTGTAGTGTATGTACCTTTAAGAGAGAACTACTTTTACAGCTCCTGTATACTGTAGTACCGGCAGTGACCACACCTGTATATAAGCCTTGAGCATGACTCTGTACTGTTAGTCTTTAGACTACCCTCCTCCAGTAAACACCTGTTGATTGTTAATTTACAGCCTCCGTCTAGTTATTGGAAAGCATCATACTTTAAGAATCACGGATTCAACAGTGGCGACGAGGTCGATTCGAATCTACCTGCAACTCTGCATTTCCTTTCAAGGATTCGCTCCGGGAGGACGGTGGAAGAAAGTTGAGGCCAGAAGCACGGGCGTCGACCACGAGCAACCGCCCAGTCATCCGGCAGAGAGTGAACATCGCAGGGGAGGCAGTTGAGAGCTGGGCTTGTTTCTCCAGCCACGACGATCCAGCAACAGACTGGCAACAGGTACAGCGCAGACCCTTCCCGGACAGCGGCAGCTGGAGCCGACCGACGGCACAGAAAAGGCCGAGCAGCATCGACGGGGTAAGAGAGAGGGTGAAGCGCACAGGGCGCAGCCGGGGGTTGAAGACCGAGCGGCGTCGACGGAAAACAAAAAGAGAGAGAGGGTAAAGCACAGCCGGGGTTCAGGACCGAGCGGCGGCAATGAGAGAGGCGCACAGGAGAACGCGCAGAGCGCAGCCAGGGCTCAAGGGCTGAACAGCGTCCGCGGGGGAAAGAAAGGAAGCGTGGGAGATGCCATTGAGCCACGGAGAAGAAGGGAGAGTGCGGGAGACGCCATTTTAGAAGCCGCAGCGGAGAAGAAGGGCGAGCGCGGGAAGAAAGGAAAGCGCGGGAGATGCCATTTTGTGCCAGCGGAGAAGAAGGGAGAGCGCGGGAGACGCCATTTTAGACAGTTTAATCACAACCAGGGATGCCAAACATAAGAACATAAGAAATAGGAGCAGGAGTAGGCCAATCGGCCCCTCGAGCCTGCTCCACCATTCAATAAGATCATGGCTGATCTGATCCTAACCTCAAATCTTCTATCACTCTGCATCCACCTGAGCCCATGTGATCTCCCGGGAGAGGCGAAAAACCAGATAAAGACCCAATGGCCAATTTGGGAGAAAAAAATCTGGGAAATTCCTCTCCGACCCATCTAGGCGATTGAAATTCTTCCAGGAGATCACTCTGTCCCTATATTTTCTACAGTACTTACCTTCTGTAAAGGCGATCTGCACCCCAGCCAGGAACAGGAATAAAACCATCTCCTGAAATCTAACACAGAATTAGAACACAGTAAGAGCAGAACCAGGCTACACGGCCCCTGGGCCCGCTCCACTACCCACAGGGCCATGACCATTCCGAACCTAGACTCATGTCCAATTTCCTGCCCGTTCCCCGTAACCCTTAATTCCCTTTACTTCTAGGAAACTATCTATTTCTGTTTTAAATTTATTTAATGATGTAGCTTCCACAGCTTTCTGGGGCAGCAAATTCCACAAACCTACCACCCTCTGAGTGAAGAAGTTTCTCCTCATCTCAGTTTTGAAAGAGCAGCCCCTTATTTTAAGATTATGCCCCCTAGTTCTAGTTTCACCCATCATTGGGAACATCCTCACCGCATCCACCCGATCAAGCCCCTTCACAATCTTATATGTTTCAATAAGATCGCCTCTCATTCTTCTGAACTCCAATGAGTAGAGTCCCAATCTACTCAACCTCTCCTCATATGACCACCCCCTCATCCCCGGGATTAACCGAGTGAACCTTCTTTGTACTGACTCAAGAGCAAGTATGTCTTTTCTTAAGTATGGACACCAAAACCGTATGCAATATTCCAGGTGCGGTCTCACCAATACCTTGTACAACTGCAGCAATACCTCCCTGTTTTTATATTCCATCCCCCTAGCAATAAAAGCCAACATTCCATTGGCATTCTTGATCATTTGCTGCACCTGCATACTAACTTTTTGAGTTTCGTGCACCAGGACCCCCAGATCCCTTTGTACTACAGTACTTTCCAGTTTCTTGCCATTAAGATAATAACTTGCTCTATGATTTTTCCTGCCAAAGTGCATAACCTCACACTTTCCAGTACTGTATTCCATCTGCCAAATCTCTGCCCACTTACTTAGCCTGTCTATGTCCCTTTGCAGGTTTTTTATGTCCTCCTCACTCACTACTTTCCGTCCCATCTTTGTATCATCTGCAAACTTTGATATGTTACACTCGGTCCCCTCCTCCAAATCGTTAATATAGATTGTAAAGAGTTGGGGACCCAGCACCGACCCCTGCGGAACACCACTAGTTACTGGTTGCCAATCTGAGAACGAACCATATATCCCAACTCTCTGCTTTCTGTTAGAGAGCCAATCCTCCACCCACGCCAGAATATTACCCCCATTCCCGTGATTTTTTATCTTGAGCAATAATCTTTTGTGTGGCACCTTGTCAAATGCCTTTTGGAAGTCTAAATACACTACGTCCACTGGTTCCCCTTTATCCACCCTGGCCTAGAAATTCACTAGCCTTAGCGCCGCTTTTGAGGCGCTAGAAGGACTAGCGCCAGAGTTATGGCCAGTTGAAAAATTCCCTGGGGCCCTAAAGCGGCATTGCACCGGTAGCGCTGCGCCGGCACCGATGACGTCATCGGTGTGCGCCGCGTCCCGGTTGCCATGCCGACGGGCCCCAGCGCCGACATTCAGTTGCGGCCGCCTCGCCCGTGGCAGCCGCAACTAAGACTCTGGCAACAGAGTCCAACATGTGTTTGCGCCGGCGCATTAAAGGCCCCGCGGCGGCCGGCCGCTTTCCCGCCGGCCGCCTGCCCGCAGCTCCCTCCCCGGACTTCTCCCCCCCCCCCCCGGAACAGATGCAAGCCCGGCACTTGTCCGAGGTGCCGGGTTCATTTTTAAACAGATTTGCGCGGGCCGCGGCCGGGTGCAGGCAGCTCCTCCTTAACGGAAGGAGGAGGCCTGCACTTCCCCAGCCTGCCGCACCGCATCGGGTGCCGCAGCGCCGGAATTGCGGCGCTAAACGGCAGTTAGCGCCCTTTTCCAGGCGCTAAGACCCTTCAGTAGCGCCGGTATCCCTAATACACTCAATGAACTCATCCTCAAGGCAGCCCTGCCCAATTTGATTTGTCCAATTAATATGATAGTTAAAATCCCCCATAATTATAGATGTTCCCTTATTACAAGCCTCAACTATTTCCTGATTGATACTTTGTCCAACAGAGTTGCCACTGTTCGGAGGCCTATAGACTACGCCCACTAGTATTTTTTTCCCCTTATTATTCCTTATCTCCACCCAAACTGTTTCACTATCCTGCTCCTTTGACCCAATATCATTTCTCTGTATTATAGTGATTCCTTCCTTTATTAACATAGCCACCCCACCTCCTCTCCCTTCCTGCCTGTCCTTCCTGATTGTTAAATAACCTGGTATGTTTAATTCCCAGGCATTGTCACCCTGCAGCCATGTTTCTGTAATGGCCACAAGATCATACCCATATGTCGTTATTTGTGCCATTAACTCATTCATTTTGTTACGAATGCTACGTGCATTCAGATAAAGAACTTTCAAATATGTTTTGTAACACTTAGTTCCTGTTTTTTCCCTTTTTAGTACTTTACTTTTTACTCCATACCTTCTGTCCCTTCCTGACACATTCTGTTTTTTAATTCCCCCACTGCTACCTAAGTCTATGACCTTCTCTGTTGTCATTTCTATTATTTGCTCTCTAGAAACCTCCCCCCCCACTAATTAGTTTAAAGCCCTCTCTACAGCCCTAGTTATATGATTCACCAGGACTCTAGTCCCAGCACTGGCCAAGTGAAGTCCGTCCCAATGGAACAGCTCCCTCCTGTCCCAGTACTGGTGCCAGTGTCCCAAGAAGCAAAACCCATTTCTCCCACACCAGTCTTTGAGCCACGCATTTAACTCTTTAATTTTATTTATCCTAGCCATATTCGCTCATGGCTCAGGTAATAACCCAGAGATTATTACCCTTGAGGTTCTGTTTTTTAATTTGACTCCTAGCTGCTCATACTCCTTTAACAGAACCATCTTCCTTGTCCTATCTACGTCGTTTGTACCAACATGGACCACGACAACTGGATCCTCCCCCTCCCACTCCAAGTTTCTTTCCAGCCCAGAAGAGATGTCCTTAACCCTGGCACCGGGCAGACAACATAGCCTTCGGGACTCCCGCTCTTGACTACAGAGAACCCTATCTATCCCCCTAATGATACTATCCCCTACCACTACAACATTTCTTTTTACTCCCTCCACTTGAATGGCCCCCTGTACCACGGTGCTGTGGCCAGGTTGCTCATTCTCCCTGCAGTCCCCGCTCCCACCCTCACAGGGAGTAAGAACCTCGATCCTGCTGGACAAGAACAAGGGCTGCGTCTCCTTCAACACTACATCCTGGATCCCTGTACCTTCCTCACTCGTAGTCACACCGTCCTGTCCCTGACCACGGACTACATCTGCAGCAATTAACTTCATAGGTGTGACCATCTCCTGAAACATAGAGTCCAGGAACTTCTCCCCCTCCCTGATGTGTCGCAGTGTCTGAAGCTCGGTCTCAAGCTCCATAACATGGAACTTGAGTTCCTCTAGCAGCAAACACTTGTCGCAGATGTAATCACTGTGAGCCTCAATGGGGACCACCGGCTCCCACATCTCACAACAGTAACACATCACCTGCTCCATTCTATATAATTAATTAAATTTCTTATTATTAGTTATGAAGACCCTGCCCGGATATAGATGATAATGTCACACCACTATTCAAAGGACTTACCAACTTAAAGGTATAAAAGAGAAGAGAAGGAAGAAAACCAACCAACCAGCTGATCACCAACCTCCTCCTTGAATACTGTCTGTGGGGCCTGTTTGGTTGACTCGTTTCGCTGCTCCGCCTCTGCAGTGCTGTCCAAGCCTGGGAGTGGGGAACAAAACAGCGCAAAAAACATACCCTCACCTCCCACTTATCCAAACTCTCCCACTTAGCAAAGCTCCAGCACCACTCAATGCACAAAGCACTCCATGCACTGCACTAGCCCCTCCCCTTTTATACCCAGATTCTACTTCCAGTTTAAATTGCCCAAGAGTTTAAAAAACCCTTAAAAAATTAAACTTACTTCAAATAATTGACTTCTTAACACACTAAAATTCACAAAATACACTTAAATGATTTTTCTCCCACTTAGCAAAGCTCCAGCACCACTCAATGCACAAAGCACCCGAAGAGTGGCAGTATCACTGCGTTCGACAATGAAGTCGAAGATTGGGCAACATATGTGGAACGCATTGAGGTGTACTGCAAGGCGAATGAAGTGCCAGATGCTAGGAAAGCACTGGTTTTGTTAAATTCCATGGGTGCAAAAACTTATGGCTCACTGCAAAACCTAATAACCCCAGAGAAGCCAGTGGATAAGAATTTCGAAAGCAGAGTGGAAATCCTACAGGACCACTTAAACCCCACACCACTGCAGAAAGATTTAAGTTCCACAAAAGGAACCAGCATAAAGACGAAAGTAATGCTGAGTACTTAACGGAACTGCGCAAGCTATCGAAACACTGCCAGTTTGGATTGGGACTAGCAGATACATTAAGGGACAAGTTTGTGTGTGGGCTTCAAAGTGAAGGAACCCAGAAACGGCTTCTATCAGAAAAGCATCTTACGCTGGACAAGGCTTTCAGCATGGCAGTATCACACGAAGCAGCCACACGGGGCGCTGCAGAGATACAACGGAGACCGCAAGAATATGGCACCAATGAAATGTCATATGGAGCAGGGAAGTGTTATCGCTGCGGCAGAACAACACACGACCAGAAGGATTGTTGGTTCAAGGACCAAGTGTGCAGACAGTGTGGAAAAGCAGGACACATAGCAAAAGTCTGCAGGTCAGGGAAGAAAACCAGCAGCAAGAAATCTCCACAGGAGAAGTACAAGAAGGTACATAAGGTGATGGACAGTAGTTCAGATGAACAGAAAAGTGATACAGACTCCGGAAGCAAGGAGCTGGGTTGTCTGAAACTACATAAGGTAATCAAAATGGAGGATCACCAGACTATCTGGGTCACGCTCAAGATAGACGGAGTCCAAGTGAAAATGGAATTGAACACAGGATCAGCCCTAACAGTCATAAACCAAAGGGACTACAAGCGGCTGTTCTCACATATACCCTTGAAAGCTACAGAGATTGTCTTGAAGACGTACACGGGGCAAAAAGTCTACCCCAAAGGAAAAATAAGGGTGAACGTGATATACAAAGGCCAGGAAATACCCAAAATGGACCTATATGTATTGCCAGATGGAGGACCACCATTGCTAGGACGTGAATGGATCCGGAAGATACAATTAGATTGGCATTCCATACAGGCACTGAAGGTTGAGGCCAAAAAGGATGACGACGTCACACCTGGACGACTGTCAAAAATGATAACTGACGCACAAGAAGTGTTCCAGGAGGGACTCGGAACAGTAAAAGGCATAACAGCGCCGATTAAAATAGAGGAAAATGCAAGCCCAAAGTTTTTTAAGGCCAGACCGGTGCCTTATGCGATCTGACCAGCCGTCGAAGCAGAGCTGGAAGGGTTGGAACGTTCAGGAGTACTGTCCAAAGTGGACTGGAGCGAGTGGGCTACACCCATCGTTCCTGTAATGAAGAGGTCGTTGAGTAATACGCCTGGGGAACCAAAGAAGGTCCGCATCTGTGGGGATTTTAAGGTGACAGTGAACCCAGTCCTTCACATGGTACAATATCCACTTCCACGGATTGAGGATATTTTCACCTCGCTATCTGGAGGTAAACGCTTCACTAAGATTGATCTGGCCCAGGCATACCTGCAAATGGAGGTAGAAGAAGCCTCGAAACAAAACCTCACGATCAACACTCATAAAGGTCTCTACCAATACAACTGGCTGGTGTTCGGGGTAGCATCGGCTCCGGCTATTTGGCAAAGGGCAATGGATCAAGTCCTGCAAGGGATTCCAGGGACCCAGTGTTATTTGGACGACATCCTGGTCATGGGTGAAAATGACAGTGATCACCTCGCCAACCTGGAGCAGGTGCTCACTAGATTAAAGGAATATGGGCAACGAGCTAATCGCCACAAGTGCGAGTTTTTCCAGAAGCAGATCTCGTATTGTGGCCACGTTGTTGATGAAGAGGGGTTACATAAGTCCCCTGAAAAGATTGAGGGAGTAGTCAAGGCTCCAGCACCAGAAAATGTGTCACAACTGAGGTCGTTCCTCGGGCTGGTGAACTACTACCATAAGTTCTTACCAAATTTGTCTACAGTACTACACCCACTGAACACCCTACTGCAAACGGGGGTACCATGGAAGTGGAATGACGAATGTAAACGAGCTTTCCAGAAGTGCAAAGAATTGATCACATCAAAAGAGGTGTTGGCCCATTTCAACCCAGCACTACCAATTCGGTTGGCGTGTGAGGCATCACCCTATGGTATTGGAGCGGTGCTGTCGCACAAATTCCCAGGCGGGTTGGAGAGGCCAGTAGCCTTTGCGTCTCGGTCACTAACCTCAGCCGAGCGCAACTACACCCAGATTGACAGGGAGGCCCTCAGCCTAGTATGGGGAGTAAAAAAATTCAACCACTATCTGCATGGGCAGAAGTTCACCTTGCTGACTGACCACCAACCACTTGTCTCCATCTTTAATCCAAAGAAGGGCGTTCCGGTGATGACTGCACAACGGCTACAAAGATGGTCCCTTTTTCTAGGGGCGAACCAATATGAAATAGAGTATAAGGGCACGAAACAGCATGGAAATGCTGTTGGGCTATCACACCTGCCACTGCCCACTGCGGAGGAAGCACCAGCAGTGGACCCTATCGAAATATTTTATTCGTCGATAATTGAGCGATTGCCAGTAACTAATGCGGATATAGAGAAGGAGACCCGCAATGATCCGACACTGTCTCGGGTATATGATTTGACGGTGAAGGGATGGCCAACACATGGCGACTCACTGTTGCCAGCATTCTCATCCAGAAGAGAACAGCTGTCAGTATGCCAGGGGACAGTGATGTGTGGATCCCGAGTGGTAATTCCACCCAAGTTAAGGGAGAGAGTGCTCAATGAGCTTCACGAAGGCCATCTGGGAGGGGTGAAAATGAAAAGCCTTGCTAGGGCTTATGTGTGGTGGCCGGGGATCGATCAACAAATCGAGGACCTAACAAAGAGCTGCTCAGGACAACAGAAGGTCCAAAATGCACCACCACATGCCCCTCTACACCCATGGGAGTGGCCCTCCTCTCCATGGCAACAGGTGCATATTGATTTTATTGGTCCATTCATGGACTCAATGTTCTTAATAGCAGTGGATGCGCACTCAAAATGGCCTAAGGTGATCAAAATGTCCTCCACCACTACAGAGAAAACGATTGCAGTCCTACGGACCATATTTGCCAGGAACAGCTTGCCAGAGCAGATTTGCTCTGATAATGGACCACAGTTTGTGTCCGAAGAGTTTCGGAAATTTATGAGAAGGAATGGGGTAAGGCATTACACATCCGCCCCGTATCATCCAGCCACAAATGGATTGGCTGAGAGGTTCGTACAAACCTTTAAAAAGGCAATAAGGGCCATGTGCGATGATGAAATTCCACTACAGCATAAGGTGGGCAATTTCCTGTTAGCCTACAGAAATGCGACACATGCAGTTACCAACCAGACCCCGGCCATGATGTTCTTTAACCGAAGGTTGAGATCTCGTCTGGATTTGCTCAGACCAAATGTGCGAAGGAATGTTGAGGATAAGCAATTCCAGCACATTAATGAGAAGCCGACAAGGAGCTTCAATGTAGGACAACCAGTCTTGGCCCGCGACTACCGAACAGAGAAATGGCAACCCGGAACGATATGCACACGGCAGGGGCCACTAATGTACACAGTGGATGTCGGGGAGAACATTGTGAGACGCCACGTCGACCAGATCCTAGCGTCACAGGAACAAACCAAACCCATGTCTCGCGTACCTGGGGATGAACCCGACATACCGGTAGCATCTACCCCAGAAACAGTAGCAGCGGAAACTGATGAACTAACCGACGAAAGGGAGCCAGAATCGCCTCTGCACCAAGAACAAGAACCTCAGGAAAAGCGCTATCCAGAAAGGATCAGGAAGCCGCCCCAAAGACTGAATCTATAAATGGACTATTTCAGTTTAATGTGCGTGTTAAAGTGTTAACTGTTATTTGAATGTTATGGGTACTGTTAATCTAAAAGGGGAGGAATTGTAGTGTATGTACCTTTAAGAGAGAACTACTTTTACCACTCCTGTATACTGTAGTACCGGCAGTGACCACACCTGTATATAAGCCTTGAGCATGCCTCTGTACTGTTAGTCTTTAGACTACCCTCCTCCAGTAAACACCTGTTGATTGTTAATTTACAGCCTCCGTCTAGTTATTGGAAAGCATCATACTTTAAGAATCACGGATTCAACAAACTGGGTTCAATGTAAGATAGTTCAGGGAGTCAGGCATCATTCACCCCTAGACCTACGCTGGCCAGTGAAACCCCAGTCATTTCCTTAGTAAGGATTCCTCTGGTTCCTCGCCATATATTTGTCAGGATACTGAAACCCAGCTTTCTTACCGTCCACTCCTGGAGGCCCCACTCCCTGAGCCTACAACCTTCAGCAGGGTCAGTGGTGGAGTTCAACAGCAGGAGTGAACCCAACTGTCAGAATGAACATGGTTCAGTCCTGGATGTGATTAACAGCAGCAATAACAGCAGAATCCAACCCCTGCAGTCACTTGTGAACTTGCTGGTGTGTCAGCAGGTTGTATGATCGAGTGAATCCCTTCCGACACTCGGAACAGGTGAATGGCCTCTCCCCAGTGTGAGTGTGCTGGTGTCTCAGCAGGATGAAGCTCTGAGTGAATCCCTTCCCACACACTGAGCAGGTGAATGGCCTCTCCCTAGAGTGAACTCGCTGGTGTGCCAGCAGGCTGCAGTCCTGAGTGAGTCCCTTACCACACACTGAGCAGGTGAACAGCCTCTCCCCGGTGTAAACTCGCTGGTGTGTCAGCAAGCTGGAGTTCTGAGTGAATCCCTTCCCACACACTGAGCAGGTGAACGCCCGCTCCCCGGTGTGAACTCGCTGGTGTATCAGTAGGTGGGATGAATTTTTGAATCCCTTCCCACACTGAGCAGGTGAATGGCCTCTCCCCAGTGTGAACTCGCTGGTGTGTCAGAAGGGTGGTTGAATTTGTGAATCCTTTTGCACAGTCAGAGCAGGTGAATGGCCTCTCCCCAGAATGAATTTGCTGGTGTGTCAGCAGATCCCTTTTGCTTTTAAAGCTTTTCTCACAGTCAGAACATTTAAAAGGTCTCATGTTTGTGTGAACAAGTTGGTGTCTCAGTAGCTGGGATGACTGAGTGAGTCCCTTTCCACACACGGAGCAGCTGAACAGCCTCTCCCCAGTGTGAATTTGCGGGTGTGTCAGCAGGTCACTTGACTGAGTGAATCCATTCCCACACTCAGAGCAGGTGAACGGTCTCTCCCCGGTGTGACTGTGCCGATGGGTTTCCAGCTGATACAGGTCATCAAATCCTTTCCCACAGTCCCTACATTTCCACGGTTTCTCCCTGGTGTGACTGCGCTTGTGTTTCGATAGGCCAGAAGATCGACTGAATCGTCGTCCACACACAGAACACGTGTACGATTTCTCCCCGCTGTGAACGGTGCTTTTTGCTTTCATGTTATGTCTGATGATATTCAGGTCCCGATGAATGTGGATAAATGTGAGGTTATCCACTTTGGTGGCAAAAACAGGAAGGCAGATTATTATTTGAATGGCAATAGATTGGGAGAAGAGGAAGTGCAAAGAGACCTGGGTGTTCTTGTGCACCAGTTGCTGAAGGTAAGCATGCAGGTGCAGCAGGCGGTTAAGAAGGCAAATGGTATGTTGGCCTTCGTAGCAAGAGGGTGTGAGTACAGGAACAAGGATGTCTTGCTACAGTTGTACAGGGCCTTGGTGAGACCACATCTTGAGTATTGTGTGCAGTTTTGGTCGCCTTACCTGAGGAAGGACGTTCTTGCCATGGAAGGAGTTCAGCGAAGATTCACCAGGCTGATACCTGGGATGGCAGGAATGACGTATGAGGAGAGATTGTGTCGATTGGGCTTATACTTACTGGAGTTTAGAAGATTGAGAGGGGATCTCATCGAAACCTATAAAATTCTGTCAGGCTTGGACAGACTAGATGCAGGAAGGATGTTTCTGATGGCCGGGCAGTCCAGAACCAGGGGTCATAGTCTAAGGATAAGGGGTAAGCCATTTAGGACTGAAATGAGGAGGAATTTCTTCACCCAGAGAGTGGTGAACCTGTGGAATTCTCTGCCACAGAGGGTGGTGGAGGCCAGTTCATTAAATATATTCAAGAAAGAGTTGGATATATTTCTTAAGGCTAAAGGGATCAAGGGATATGGGGAGAAGGCAGGGACAGGGTACTGAATATGAATGATCAGCCATGATCTCATTGAATGGCAGAGCAGGCTCGAAGGGCCGAATGGCCTACTCCTGCTCCTATCTTCTATGTTTCTATGAATTGAGTGACTCTGTCAGGTCTTGACGTGATGTTTGAGTTAAATATCCTGTCTACAAATCCTCCCCTTCTAATACCCTGTAAAATGAATATAAAACAAGAAAAAGGGAGCATGAGAGAGAACACACAAAAACACAAAGACAGATTGTGAAATTGAACTCAATGAATCTGGGAATTTGTGGGGCCGGTACCAGAAAAAAAGTAACAATGAAAGCTGCCGGATTGTCATTAAAATCCCAACTGGTTCACTAATATCCCTCAGGTATATGGGGATCGAGCGGGAAAGTCAAGTTGAGGTCGAAGATCAGCCATGACCTTATTGAATGGCGGAGCAGGCTCGAGGGGCCGAATGGTCCACTCCTGCTCCTAATTCTTGTGTTCTTATGGAAGGGAACCTGCCACCCTACCTGTCCCGTGACTTCTACCGCCTAGAAGGAAAAGGGCAGCAAGTGCATGGGCACAGCATCAACTGCAAGTCACACACCATCCTGACTTGGACATAGATCGTCATTCCTTCATTGTCACTGGGTCAAAATCCTGGAACTCCCTCCCTAACAGCACTGTGGGAGCACCTTCACCACACGGACTGCAGCGGTTCAAGAAGGCAGCTCACCACCACCTTCTCAAGGGCAACTAGGGAGACTGGTGGGCGCCACGGGGACTGGAGTGCATCATCACCTCGGCCAATGTGATTTTAATTTAATAAGTTTTAAAAATTAATCTAGTTTTTTTTAAGCTTCTTTACAGTCCACTTGTTCGGTCGGGAGAGCGGGAGGCTCCGCTCGGCGATGCAGAGAGCCCTGCAGATGGAGAAGAATGTCGACCAGAGTCTGCTGGATCTGCACAAACTCTCCACTGGGAGCGTCGACCCTCAACTGTGTGAATTCCTGGAGACCCGCTATCTGGATGAACAAGTGGAGATGATCAGGAAGCTTGGAGATCACATCATTAACTTGAAGAGACTGGGACCCCTGCCTTGCAGGGAATGAGGGCTTGTGACTTTGAGCTGAGAGCCGAGACCTGAGCTCTGTAAATGTCATTTACTGTAAAAATGTTAAAATTTTAAATTAAAGAAAAAAACCCTGGGGGGATGCGGGCTACACACATCCCGAGTGCGGCCCCAGGCTCCATTATTAAAACAGTAAAAATAAATGCTGGCCTTACCAGTGACGTTCACATCCTCGGTCCCAGGGACCGCCTCAGAAGAAGGAGAGAAGATGGCGGCGCCTAACCCGGGCCTTTCACCAAGAAACAGCCTCACCGCTGCCGTCCAGTGGAACACACACCGGGCCGCGGGATCTCATTCGGACCTGAGGCCGTTCCCCAACTTCATAAACCCTGCGGCGCGGCCTACCCACAGTTTATTAATCTCCCGACCCCGCTCCCGCCGACCTGCAGCTCCGCCCGGTGAGGGACACGTGACCCGGGCCCACGGCCTGATTGACGGGAGCTTCCGACCAATAGGGAGCGAGCGGGGTGGGGCTGGAGGAGTGAGCCGGCGGCGGGTCCTCCAACTAACCGGGGAACCCGAGGGCGGGACTAGCGCTGGCTGATTGTCTGATCCACAGGGCAGCGAGTTTCTCCAGTCCCTTGTTCAGGGCCCGGGGCCAGGGGAGGCTGTGGGCCTTTATTCCCCTTATTGGACACAAGGCTCTTTGTCTCACAACACACTGGCTCAGGTTTTAATACAGACTTTTAAAATTCATCAATAAAAGCAGATAAACCCTGTGCATCACTGCAGGAGTTCCTCAGGGTAATGTCCTAGGCCCAACCATCTTCAGCTGTTTCATCAATGACCTTCCCTCCATCATAAGGTCAGAAGTGGGGATGTCCACTGATGATTGCACACTGTTCAGCACCATTCGAGACTCGTCAGATACTGACGCAGTCCGTGTCCATATGCAGCAAGACCTGGACAACATTCAGACTTGGGCTGACAAGTGGCAAGTAACATTCACACCACACAAGTGCCAGGCAATGACCATCTCCAACAAGCGAGACTCTAACCTTCTCCCCTTGACATTCAATGGCATTACCATCGCTGAATCCTCCACTATCAACATCCTGGGGGTTACCATTGATCAGAAACTGAACTGGACCAGCTACTGTGGCTACAAGAGCAGGCCAGAGGCTGGGAATTCTGCGGCGAGTGTCTCACCTCCAGACTCCCCAAAGCCTTTCCACCATCTACAAGGCACAAGTCAGGAGTGTGATGGAATACTCTCCACTTGCCTGGATGAGTGCAGCTCCAACAACACTCAAGAAGCTCAACACCATTCAAGATAAAGCAGCTCGCTTGATTGGCACTCCATCCACCACCTTCAACATTCACTCCCTCCACCACCGGCGCACTGTGGCTGCAGTGTGTACCATCTACAAGATGCACTGCAGCAACTCGCCAAAGCTCCTTCAACAGCACCTTCCAAACCCACGACCTCTACCACTTAGGACAAGGGCAGCAGACGCATGGGAACATCACCACCTACAAGTTCCCCTCCAAGCCACACACCATCCTGACTTGGACCTGTATCACCGTTCCTTCACTGTCGCTGGGCCAAAATCCTGGAGCTCCCTTCCTAACAGCATTGTGGGTGTACCTACACCATATGGACTGCAGCGGTTCAAGAAGGCGGCTCACCACCATCTTCTCAAGGGCAATTAGGGATGGGCACTAAATGCAGGCCTAGCCAGCCAGCGACGCCCACATCCCATCAATGAATTAAAAAAAAAACTTTCTAATATTTGGGAGTAAAAGTACAAGTTTTTTTCCCTCTGGGGAATTTATTATTAGTTTCAGTAAACAACAACAACCACTTGTATTTATAAAGCGCCTTTAATGTAGTAAAACGTCCCAAGGCTCTTCACAGGATCGTTATAAAACAAAATTTGACACCGAGCCACATAAGGAGATATTCGGGCAGACGACCAAAAGCTTGGTCGAAGAGGTAGGTTTTAAGGAGCATCTTAAAGAAGGAGAGAGAGGTAGAGAGATGGAGAGGTTTAGGGAGGGAATTCCAGAGCTCAGGGCCCAGGCAACTGAAGGCATGGCTGCCAATGGTGGAGCGATTAAAATGGGAGATGCTCAAGAGGCCAGAATTAGAGGAGCGCAGATATCTTGGGGGGTTGTGGGGCTGAAAGAGATTACAGAGATAGGGAGGGGCGAGGCCACGGAGGGATTCACTCCACACGGCCTGACCTTGGTCATCTTGTCGATCTTACATATTGTTTATGGATAACAAGCTGGTTACAGAACAGAAAACCGAGAGTAGGGGCTGGGAGTAGCTACTCAGACTGGCAAAAGGTGGGAAGTGGTGTTCCACAGGGATTGGGGCTGGGACCACTGTGGTTCATAAATGATTTGGACTCAGGAATCAGAAGTACAATCAATACTGAGGAAGACAAAATGCAAGAAGATATTAATAAATTTCAGAATGGGCATGTAATTGGCGAATGAATTTCACTATAGATCAGTGTGAGGTGGTGTGTTAATGAATTTCACTATAGATCAGTGTGAGGTGGTGTGTTAATGAATTTCACTATAGATCAGTGTGAGGTGGTGTGTTTTGGTAGGAAGAATAAGGAGGCCACACACTACTTGGACAAGGGGGAGAAATTGGGTTGCTTTGCGCCTCCCGCGATAATCAGCGGGAGGTTAGCGGCAGCGGTAGTCGGTAGCGCCCCGCGGCACTGCACCGCCGACAATTACGTCATCGCCATGCTCAGCACTCTGGCTGCAACCTTGGGTTGCGACCCCTGACCTATCACCAAACAATATGTCCGACAGGGTCAGGGGCCGTTCTTGCAGCCACGGTGGTGCCACTTAAAGGGCAGGTGTCGGGCGCCAACTTTTTATTTTGGCCGACTGCCAGCACCTGCCCCCTTCCTTCTTCGGGGTGTCGGCCACGATCGCTCAGCCCGGTGCTCCTCTTGATCTGACACCCCGCTCCCCGGTGGTCCAGCAGGGCCCCGGTGTGCGCAGTGCTAGGCCCCTCCCCTTTAATCAGGGAGGGAGGTCCCCTTTAATCAGGGAGGGAGGTGTGCCGACGGGCGTGGCGCTGTTACACGAAGCGCCGCAAAATTCACTGGTAGCGCCTCAAAAGGGAGGGGAGCGCTTCCAGTAGCACCCCGCCTCCTGCTTGGGGCGCTACCACTGAAGTTACGGCACGGGGCGCTAACTTTTTGGAGCGCTAAAATTAGCCCGGCGACGTTAGCGACCCAAAGGGGGTGCCACTGAATTTTTCCCCTAAGAGTCTAAATGGGCTGGAGGAGCAGAGGGATCCAGGGATACAGATACACAAATCACTAAAAGTAATGACACAGGTTAATAAGGCCGTTAAAAAAAAAGCACTGGTGTACATTCCTAAAGGATCCTTCTGTTCTGTGCCTAGGAGCTCTGAACCATGGCAGAGAGCGGCTGGGACACGTTTCTCACACACCTCGAGATTAACCCGCACGGGGACTTTGCTGTCAGTGAAGAGAGACGAGAAAGCCCAAAGTGCCGTTTGCCCCTCTCAGTGTGGCCCTGAAGGACTGTGTCCAGGCTGAAGTTCTGTTCCCGCCGTACGATCCTCCCCCAGATTGTCCTTTCTGAGCTCCAGCCAGGTGATGCTAAACACTCAGGTGTGAAAGACAAAAATCTACAGCAATCTGTTTAAAACGCTGATTTATTTGACATCTATCCAGAATATTAAACACCAGCCCAGTTACAGGAGTTATTAACATCAACAGAATCAAACCCCAACTGTTAGAATGAACATGGTTCAGTCCTGGATGTAATTAACAGCAGCAACAACAGCAGAATCCAACCCCTGCAGTCACTTGTGAACTCGCTGGTGTGTCAGCAGGTTGGATGACCAAGTGAATCCCTTCCCACACACAGAGCAGGTGAACGGCCTCTCCCCAGTGTGAGTGCGCTGGTGTACAGTGAGTTCAGATGATTGCCTGAACCCAGTCCCACAGTGAGAGCACCTGAACGGCCTCCCCCAGTGTGAACGCGTTGATGGCATGTCAGTTCCCCAGAACTTTTATAGCACTTCCCACAGTCCGAGCATTTAAAAGGTCTCTCATCAGTGTGAACTCGCTGGTGATTCAGTAGGGTGGATGACTGAGTGAATCCCTTCCCACACTCAGGGCAGGTGAACGGCCTCACCCCAGTGTGAACTCTCTGGTGTCTCAGCAGATGCGTTTTGCTTTTAAATCTCTTCTCACAGTCAGAACATTTAAAAGGTCTCTTATCAGTGTGAACAAGCTGGTGCGTCAGCAGGTGGGATGAACGAGTGAAACACGTCCCACACTCAGAGCAGGTGAACGGCCTCTCCCCAGTATGAACTCGCTGATGTGTCTGAAGGTCGGATGACTGAATGAATCCTATCCCACACTCGAAGCAGGTGAATGGCCTCTCCACAGTGTGAACTCGCTGGTGTTTCAGCAGGGTGGATGACTGAGTGAATCTCTTCCCACAGACAGAGCAGGTGAATGGTCTCTCTCCAGTGTGAACTCGCTGGTGTACAGTGAGTTCAGATGACCGCCTGAACCCAGTCCCGCAGTGAGAGCAGCTGAACGGTCTCTCCCCAGTGTGAACACGTTGATGGCATGTTAGTTCCCCGGAACTTTTATAGCACTTCCCACAGTCTGAACATTTAAAAGGTCTCTCATCAGAGTGAACTCGCTGGTGATTCAGTAGGTTGGATGACTGATTGAATTCCTTCCCACACACAGAGCAGGTGAACGGCCTCTCCCCAGTGTGAACTCGCTGGTGTCTCAGCAAGTTTGATGACTGATTGAATCCCTTCCCACACATGGAGCAAGTGAACGATCTCTCCCCAGTGTGAACTCGCTGGTGTCTCAGGAGGTGGGATGAATTAGTGAAACCTTTCCCACACTCAGGGCAGGTGAACGGCCTCTCCCCGGTGTGAATGCGTTTGTGTCTCGACAGGCCAGATGATCTGCTGAAGCCTCGTCCACACACAGAACACTTGTACGGTTTCTCCCCACTGTGAACGGTGCTTTTTGCTTCCATATTCAAAGACTGATGATATTCAGGTCCTGATGAATCGAGTGACTCGGTCAGATCTTGATCCGGTGTTTGGTTTGAGTTTCCCGTATGCAAATCCTCCCCTTCCAATAGCCTGTAAAATGAATTTAAAACAGGAAAAAGGGAGTGTAAGAGACAACCCACAAAAAGAGGCAGATTGTGAAATTGAGCTTAATGAATCAGGTAATTTGTGGGGCTGGCACTAGAAAAAAGTGACCATGAAAGCTGCCAGATTGTCATAAAATCCCACTGGTTCACTAGTTCACTGGAACCCACCACCCGGCCTGGGCCTACACAAGAACTCTGCCCTCTATGTGAGGAGAGGCGTCAGGGGGAGGGGCGAAGGAGAGAGACTTTATACATCTGCAACTCGACTCGCACTTTGACAGAACCTCCCAAACCCCAGACCGTCATCATCTAGAAGGGCAAAGGCAGAAGGTGCATGGGAACACCATCACCTCCAAGTTCCCCAAGTCACAAACCATCCTGCCTTGGACACAATGGCCTTGCTAGCGACACCCACACCCCAAGAATGAATAAAAAATCTGTAGATTTAAAATGGATTAAAAGCCTGTACAGAAATACTTGTTCCTGAAACAATACTCTTTCACATTGTAGGGACAGTGTCTGTTTAACAACCTAATCTCCCCCAGAATCCACCTCCCTTGACAGTCTCACATTGGAAATTGTTGGGTCCTCCTGGGCTCAGAAGTACTGGGGGTTAAACCCAGCAGCTTCTCCTCCATCTCCACTCCAGCTCAAACTGAAGCAACAAAAAGACCTCCACAGGCGGCCAGGGAGCGACTTCCGCATCCAGCGCCCGCCCTGATACAAGCCGGCTCTGGATTGGCGGCTCTGCTGTGTCGATCCAGTTGTGGTTTCTCCGAGTCTGGGGGAGGCGCTGCACCCTGGGTTTCCTGGTGCCGGGGCCCTGGCCGCACGTCCGCCGGGCCCGACCGCTCTGATTCGGGGCCTGAGACGCGCAGTCGGTGTTGCTGAGGCCGCGCTCGCCCCCGCTCAGTGTCCTGGAGCCGCACCGCGCATGCTCCGCGCAGGAAGGCGTTCTCCGGGGACCAGCCCTTTCCGCGCCTGCGCACTGCGCCCCTGCTGATGGAGATAGGCCGTATTCAGCCGTGTGAGGCACTCTGGGTAAGAGCATCTGCCATGTTCAGTATTGTGTTTCCCTGGAGTTCCGGTTCTGAGTTTCAGACACTTCAGTGCTAAGTGGACCAGGTGTTTAAAGCTCATTCATTGCCCTCGCTCCATGTCGCTGTTAGTTAAAGGTACAGAGATTGATTTCCCCTCATTGTGCATCTGTTTGTGATATTTAGAGAAAGAAATACTTGCATTTATACAGCGCCTTTCTCGACCACCGGACGTCCCAAAGCGCTTTACAGTTAATGAAGTACTTTTTGAAGTGTAGTCACTGTTGTAATGTCGGAAATGCGGCAGCAAGTTTGCGCATAGCAAGCTCCCACAAACAGCAATATGATAATGACCAGATAATCTGTTTCTGTGATGTTGATTGAGGGATAAATATTGGCCAGGACACCGGGGATAACTCTCCTGCTCTTCTTCAAAATAGTGCCATGGGATCTTTTACATCCACCCAAACGAGCAGACGGGAGCTCGGTTTAATATCTCATCTAAATGATGCCATCTCCGACAGTGCAGTACTCCCTCAACACTGCACTGGAGTGTCAGCCTAGATTTGCAAACATGCAGGTGCAGCAAGCAGTTAGGAAGGCAAATGGTATGTTGGCCTTCATTGCAAGAGGATTTGAGAACAGGAGCAAGGATGTCTTACTACAGTTATACAGGGCCTTGGTGAGACCACACCTGGAGTACTGTGTGCAGTTTTGATCTTTTTACCTAAGAAAGGATATACTTGCCACAGAGGGAGTGCAGCGAAGGTTCACCAGACTGATTCCTGGGATGGCAGGACTGACGTATGAGGAGAGATTGGGTCGACTAGGCCTGCATTCACTAGAGTTTAGAAGAATGAGAGGGGATCTCATTAAAACGTATAAAATTCTGACAAGGCTAGACAGACTGGATGTTGGGAGGATGTTTCCCCTGGCTAGGGGGTCTAGAACGAGGGGTCACAGTCTCAGAATATGGGGTAGGACATTTAGGACTGAGATGAGGAGAAATTTCTTCACTCAGAAGGTGGTGAACCTGTGGGATTCTCTACCACAGAAGGCTGTGGAGGCCAAGTCACTGAATATATTTAAGAAGGAGATAGATTTCTAGACACAAAAGGCATCAAGGGGGAAGGGGAGAGAACGGGAATATGGTATTGAGATAGTGGATCAGCCTTGATCATATTGAATGGTGGAGCAGGCTCGAGGGCCGAGGTCCACTCTTGCTCCTATTTTTCTATGTTTCTATGTTTCTATGTTTTGTGTTCAAGTCTCTGGAGTGGGATTTTAACCCACAATCCTTCTGACTCAGAGGCGAGGGTGCTACCAACTGAGCCCATGGCCTGACACCAGGACAATGACTCACCTCTCTGCACCTACAGTAGATAAAGTAACATCCTTCCTGTTAGTAGTGAGCCACATTCTGTACTGGGGGGTGGCAGGGGGGGGGACTGCTTTCTATTTTGTGGCTTCAGCCTTTTAAAATTCTGATCCTCCAGCTGTACAACCCAAGAGACCCCTGCGTTCCTCCAACTCTGGCCTCATGTGCAACCCCCACTTCCTTTGCTCCACCATTGGCAGCCATTCCTTCAGATGCCGAGGCCCTAAGATCTTTGACCAAGCTTTTCGTCACCAGTTCTAATGTCTCCTTCTCTGGCTCTGTGTCAATTTTTGACTGATTCCGCTCTTGCGAACCACCTTGGAATATTTTACTACGTTAAAGGTGCTATGTAAATGCGCGTTGTTGTTGCTGTGCTACCATTGACCTCAACTTTTCCAGACAGAATCAGCCGGGGATGGCAGCTGTGCTGCTCCCCATGGTCGAAATGCTGGCAGCTCACTCTATAGGCCCACAAGCTCAGAATTACCACTTGGCAAGGTACTGGAGGGCAGACAGTGACTGGGGCCGAACCCCACCATCACACAGCACCTTCAGTATAGGCTCACAGCTCAGAATTACCACTCGGTGAGGTACTGGAGGGCAGACAGTGACTGGGGCCGAACCCCACCATCACACAGCACCTTCAGTATAGGCTCACAGCTCAGAATTACCACTTGGTGAGGTACTGGAGGGCAGACAGTGACTGGGGCTGAACCCCACCATCACACAGCACCTTCAGTATAGGCTCACAGCTCAGAATTACCACTCGGTGAGGTACTGGAGGGCAGACAGTGACTGGGGCCAAACCCCACCATCACGCAGCACCTTCAGGAGAGAAAGGGAGAAAATTCAGAGGTTGCGATGAATCTGGATTTCAAACAGCGAGGATGTGATGAAGTGGGAGAGTGTGTGGGACAGGGGAGAGTGTGTGGGACGGGGGAGAGTGTGTGGGATGGGGGAGAGTGTGTGGGACGGGGGAGAGTGTGTGGGACGGGGGAGGGTGTGTGGGACGGGGGAGGGTGTGTGGGACGGGGGAGAGTGTGTGGGACGGGGGAGAGTGTGTGGGACGGGGGAGAGTGTGTGGGACGGGGGAGAGTGTGTGGGACGGGGGAGAGCGTGTGGGATGGGGGAGAGCGTGTGGGACGGGGGAGAGCGTGTGGGACGGGGGAGAGTGTGAGGGACGGGGGAGAGTGTGTGGGACGGGGGAGTGTGTGGGACGGGGGAGGGTGTGGGACGGGGGAGAGTGTGTGGGACGGGGGAGAGTGTGTGGGACGGGTGAGAGTGTGAGGGACGGGGGAGAGTGTGTGGGACGGGGGAGAGTGTGTGGGACGGGGGAGAGTGTGTGGGATGGGGGAGAGTGTGTGGGACGGGGGAGAGTGTGTGGGACGGGGGAGAGAGTGTGTGGGACGGGGGAGAGTGTGTGGGACGGGGGAGAGTGTGTGGGACGGGGGAGAGTGTGTGGGACGGGGGAGAGTGTGTGGGACGGGGGAGAGTGTGTGGGACGGGGGAGAGTGTGTGGGACGGGGGAGAGTGTGAGGGACGGGGGAGAGTGTGTGGGACGGGGGAGAGTGTGTGGGACGGGGGAGAGTGTGTGGGACGGGGGAGGGTGTGTGGGACGGGGGAGAGTGTGTGGGACGGGGGAGAGTGTGTGGGACGGGGGAGAGTGTGTGGGACGGGGGAGAGTGTGTGGGACGGGGGAGGGTGTGTGGGACGGGGGAGGGTGTGTGGGACGGGGGAGAGTGTGTGGGACGGGGGAGAGTGTGTGGGACGGGGGAGAGTGTGTGGGACGGGGGAGAGTGTGTGGGACGGGGGAGAGTGTGTGGAACGGGGGATTTACAGCTTAGGAGGGGCAAGAGAGGAAAGAATGTTCCCGAGAAACTAGAACTGTCTGTTCAGAATTTCTATCCTGTACTTCCAGAGATGACATTTGTAAATTATGAGGACAGGCTGCACAGACTGGGCTTGTATTCCCTTGAATATAGAAGATTAAAGGGTGATCTAATTGAGGTGTTTAAGATGATTAAAGGAGTTGACAGGGTAGATAGAGAGAAACTATTTCCTCTGATCAGGGAGTCCACAACAAGGGGACACAACCTTGAAATTAGACCCAGGCCATTCAGGAGTGATGTCAGGAAGCACAACTTCACCCAAATGCTGAGAGGCTGTTTCCCCTGGCTGGAGAGTCTAGAACCAGGGGTCACAGTCTCAGGATAAGGGGTCGGCCATTTAGGACTGAGATGAGGCATGTGAATCTTTGGAATTCTCTACCCAGAGGGCTGTGGGTGCTCAGTCATTGAGAATAACCAAGACTCAGATTAAATTTTGGACACTAAAGTAATCGAGGGATATGGGGATAGGGCGGGAAAGAGCAGGCTCCAGGGACCCTATAGCCGACTCCTGCTCCTATTTCTTATATTCATAAAGGGTCGTGGAAATCTGGAATTCTCTCCCCCAAAAGCTGCTGAGGTTGGGAACCAACTGAAAATTTCAAAACTATGTGCTAGATTTTTGTTGGGCGAGGATAGTTAGGGTTACAGAATGAAGGTGGGAAGATGGAGTTAAGATACAGATCAGCCATGATCACATTGAATTACGGAACAGGCTCGAGGGGCTGAATGACTGACTCCTGTTCCTATGTTCCTACTTACTGTGATGACTTTTGTAAACAGCTTTTACCGGGAATTAGATGGGGAGGATACACAGACAGGTTATAACTGGGCCCCTCCTGCCTTTACCCACTGAGCCATTTGCAGGAGGGTTCAGTGACCCTGCTGGAAAACGCACGTGTGAGGCCTCAGGTGAGGACAGTGGAACAGCCTGTCGACACTCACTGTTGAGGTTCACACATGGAGATTGGGCACATGGGTCACATATTGGAGAGAAACTGGTGAGTGTAGAACTGAACCCAGCCAGAGTCAGCACCTTCAGGGGAGGAGAGGGAGGGGAACCAGTGAATGCAGATCTGAACCCAGCCAGAGTCAGTACCTTCTGGGGAGGAGAGGGAGGGGAACCAGTGAGTATAGAACTGAACCCAGCCAGAGTCAGCACCTTCAGGGGAGGAGAGGGAGGGGAACCAGCGAGTATAGAACAGAACCCAGCCAGAGTCAGCATCTTCAGGGGAGGAGAGGGAGGGGAATTAGTGAGTGTAGAACTGAACCCAGCCAGAGTCAGCACCTTCAGGGGAGGAGAGGGAGAGGAGCCAGTGAATGTCGAACTGAACCCAGCCAGAGTCAGCACCTTCAGGGGAGGAGAGGGAGGGGAACCAGTGAGTATAGAACTGAACCCAGCCAGAGTCAGCACCTTCAGGGGAGGAGAGGGAGGGGAACCAGCGAGTGTAGAACTGAACCCAGCCAGAGTCAGCACCTTCAGGGGAGGAGAGAGAGAGGAACCAGTGTGTAGAACTGAACCCAGCCAGAGTCAGCACCTTCAGGGGAGGAGAGAGAGGGGAACCAGGGAGTGTAGAACTGAACCCAGTCAGAGTCAGCACCTTCAGGAGAGGAGAGGGAGGGGAACCAGTGAGTGTAGAACTGAACCCAGCCAGAGTCAGCACCTTCAGGGGAGGAGAGGGAGGGGAACCAGTGAGTGTAGAACTGAACCCAGCCAGAGTCAGCACCTTCAGGGGAGGAGAGGGAGTGGAACCAGTGAGTGTAGAACTGAATCCAGCCAGAGTCAGCACCTTCAGGGGAGGAGAGGGAGGGGAACCACTGCGTGTAGAACTGAACCCAACCAGAGTCAGCACCTTCAGGGGAGGAGAGGGAGGGGAACCAGTGAGTGTAGAACTGAACCCAGCCAGAGTCAGCACCTTCAGGGGAGGAGAGGGAGGGGAACCAGTGAGTCTAGAACTGAACCCAGCCAGAGTCAGCACCTTCAGGGGAGGAGAGAGAGGGGAACCAGTGAGTGTAGAACTGAACCCAGCCAGAGTCAGCACCTTCAGGGGAGGAGAGGGAGGGGAACCAGCGAGTATAGAACAGAACCCAGCCAGAGTCAGCATCTTCAGGGGAGGAGAGGGAGGGGAATTAGTGAGTGTAGAACTGAACCCAGCCAGAGTCAGCACCTTCAGGGGAGGAGAGGGAGAGGAGCCAGTGAATGTCGAACTGAACCCAGCCAGAGTCAGCACCTTCAGGGGAGGAGAGGGAGGGGAACCAGTGAGTATAGAACTGAACTCAGCCAGAGTCAGCACCTTCAGGGGAGGAGAGGGAGGGGAACCAGCGAGTGTAGAACTGAACCCAGCCAGAGTCAGCACCTTCAGGGGAGGAGAGAGAGAGGAACCAGTGAGTGTAGAACTGAACCCAGCCAGAGTCAGCACCTTCAGGGGAGGAGAGAGAGAGGAGCCAGTGAGTGTAGAACTGAACCCAGTCAGAGTCAGCACCTTCAGGAGAGGAGAGGGAGGGGAACCAGTGAGTGTAGAACTGAACCCAGCCAGAGTCAGCACCTTCAGGGGAGGAGAGGGAGGGGAACCAGTGAGTGTAGAACTGAACCCAGCCAGAGTCAGCACCTTCAGGGGAGGAGAGGGAGTGGAACCAGTGAGTGTAGAACTGAATCCAGCCAGAGTCAGCACCTTCAGGGGAGGAGAGGGAGGGGAACCACTGCGTGTAGAACTGAACCCAACCAGAGTCAGCACCTTCAGGGGAGGAGAGGGAGGGGAACCAGTGAGTGTAGAACTGAACCCAGCCAGAGTCAGCACCTTCAGGGGAGGAGAGGGAGGGGAACCAGTGAGTGTAGAACTGAACCCAGCCAGAGTCAGCACCTAGAAATGTCTGTTCTGATTTTCTAACCTTACTTTGCAGTGATAACTATTGTAAACTCTTTTTACAGGCTGTAAGACCGCAATCTCAAACCAAACATCACGTCAAGTTCTGACAGAGTCACTTCATTCATGAGGCCCCGAATATCATCGGCCTTTGAATGTGGAAGGAGAAATGTCTGTCTGTTATGTCTGTGGGAAAAGATTTCAAACATCAGTGTGACTGGAAAAGCACCGAGACACACACACCCGAGTGAGAGTGTTCCAGTGCACTGACTGTGGAAAGAGCTTTAACCAGTCACATAGCCTGAAAAAACATCGCACTGTTCACAGCGGGGAGAAACCGCACACGTGTTGTGTGTGGACGAGGCTTCAACTGATCGTCCAACCTGGAGAGACACAAGGACACCCGCACCATGTGGGGATTGTGGGAAGCGATTCAATTACCCATCCCAGCTGGAAACTCATCAACACAGTCACACTGGGGAGAGACCATTCACTTGCTCTCACTGCCTGAAGACTTTCAAAGAATCATTAAACCTGCTGACACACCAGCAAGTTCACACTGGGGAGAGGCCATTCACCTGCTCATTGTCTGGGAAGGGATTTTCTGAGTCTAACCACTTGCTGACACACCAGCGAGTTCACAGTGATGAGAGACCATTCAGGTGCTCTCACTGTGCAAAGGCATTTACCCACTCATCCAACCTGCTGAAACACCAGCAAGTTCACACTGGGGAAAGGTCGTTCACTTGCTCCATATGTGGGAAGGGATTCACTCGTTCATCCAACCTGCTGACACACAAGCAAGTTCACACCAGGGAGAGGTCGTTCACGTGCTCTGTATGTGGGAAAGAATTCACTCGTTCATCCAACCTGCTGACACACAAGCGAGATAACACTTGGGAGAGGCCGTTCAGCTGCTCTGTGTGTGGGAAGGGATTCACTCAGTCATCCAACCTGCTGAGACACCAGCGAGTTCACAAGTGACTGCAGGATTTGGATTCTGCTGTTATTGCTGCTGTTAATCACATCCAGGACTGAACCATGTTCATTCTAACAGTTGGGGTTTGTTTCAGCTGATGTTAGTAACCCCTATAACTGGGCTGGAGTTTAATCTATATCAATGTCAAATAAATGAGCTTTGTTTTCCACACACGCATTGTCGGGTTCTTGATATCTCAACAATAAGACGAGCTGATTGAGGACTTGTTACAAACTGCGTGGAATCCATCAGAGAACTGAGTTGCCACAACTTGTTAAAAGATGGATCTACAAGATGTCCAAGTCTGACAGGACAGAAAATTCTATTATATCACAGGGTCCACTTTAACCCTCCAGGGCAGTGAGTCCCTGTAATATTGGATTTTAACCTATGGGAAATATTCTGATAATCTGTTATTGTCACGGGGCAAAGCAGCCTTGTTACTTTAACATCAATTTAATCAAACTCAATGGGCAATCCGATCTCCAAAAGGAAACGTCTCCTTAAAGCTGACGATGTCGGCAGTTCTGCAGCTCATTTCTCAGTGTGAGCGTGTCAGAATGTCTGACCTTTCCTCTCTTGTCCCTCCTACACCCCTAATACACGGCCCGACACAATCTCCCTCCCCCTGACATCCTCACTGTGCTGGAATCCACACCAGTCTCCCCATCTGCTCCTTGTTCTCTCCCTGGATCCTAAAACTACTGAACTCAGTCTTCCCCTCCTGAAGTCTACAGGCTCTAAAACTGAAGCTTGGTGTCCCTCAGTCCCGACTCCTTGATTTACCTCCCCTTCTCTCCTCCTCTTTCCCCCTTGGTTGTGTTCCACACTCTGGGCCTTGGGCCTTCCCCGGGGATTCTCAGTATGAACAGGTGGGATGTGTTTGGAGACAGGGTGTCCCGGCTCTCCACCTTTAAAGGGACAAGGAGACGACCAGCTGGGCTGAATGGCCCTGCTTTATGACATCACTGCAGTGCCTAGCAACCAGCCTCCCTGGGCCCTGCTCATTATGGGCTGGGTTTAGCTCAGTGCTGTTACAGGAAGGGAAACAGGAGCAGGATTCGCCCCGTGTGGAGCCCAGGATTAATGGGGAGAGGTACAGGATCAATTTATACCTTATTGAGTGAGAAATGTAATTGTCCCGGACACTCCCTGTCCCTCGGTATCTGTGTCGGGGAGCGGCTGATGGGTTTACTCTGTATCTAACCCATGCTGTACCCGACTGGAGCGTGTTTGATGCTGACACTAGGGGCTCAGCTCCACGAGCACAACATTTAACCCAAAGATGATCTGATAAACCCATCAGCTTCTCCCCTGGACACAGGTCCTGAAGGACAGGGAGTGTCTCTGATATTTTGGTCGGTGTCGTTGATCAAGTTTAAACACCTCGCTCACATCTCCTCTCACCCTGCTTTGTTCTAATGAGAAGTGCCCCAGTTTCTCTCGTCTCTCCTCCTGGGAAAGAGAAGTTCGCCTCAGTTAGAAACTCAAACAGGCGCTTCACTGCAGACAGGCCATCATGAGGAAACATTTCTTTACCCAGCGAGTTATTATGATCTGAAATGCACTGCCTGAAAGGGTGGAGGAAGCAGATTCAAGAGTAACTTTCAAAAGGGAATTGGATAAATATTTGAAAGGAGAACATTTACCGGGATATGGGGAAAGAGCAAAGGAGTGGGACTAATTGGATAGCTCTCCCAAAGAGCTGGCACAAGCATGATGGGCCGAATGATCGCCTTTTGTGCTGTATCATTCTCTGATTCTCTGATAACTAAAGCCTCTCATCCGTGGTATAACCTCAGTGAATTTATTCTGTGGTCCCGACATCCTTCCCAGTGTAAGATGCCCAAAACTTATTCTAACTGCAGGCGAACCGATGATTTTGTTTTCTACGCCCCATTTATAAAAAACCTCGGGTAACATTTTTAAACCACTTTATAAATTTGTCCTCCAACTTTTAAAGATTTGTGTATCTGATCTCCTGTAGATTTTAGAGATATTAACATAACATGGCTAAAATACATTGACATCAAATGTCTGATATAATGTGTATTATGGGAAAGAGAAGTTTAGTCTGAGTTAGAAACTCAAACAGGCCTTTCACTGCAGACAGGTTGCCATGGCAACACTGATAAGACATTCCATTTACTGAATCGACTGGTTGGAATCTGTAATCAGATCAGGGGAAAGAACAGGTTTTGTCTGTTATTAACCACAATATAAGCTTAGAATCAGAGAATGGTTACAGCACAGAAGGAGACCATTCGGCCCGTCGAGCCGGTGCCGGCTCTCTGCAAGACCACTTCAGCGAATCCCACTCCCCCGCCCTTTCCCCGTAACCCTGCAAATGTTTTTCTTTCAGGTACTTATCCAATTCCCTTTTGAAAGCCGTGATTGAATCTGCCTCCACCACCCTTTCAGGCAGTGCATTCCAGATCCTAACCACTCGCTGCGTAAAAAAGTTTTCCCTCATGTCGCCTTTGGTTCTTCTGCCAATCACCTTAAATCTGTGTCCTCTGGTCCTCGACCCTTCCGCCAATGGGAACAGTTTCTCTCTATCTACTCTGTCCAAAACCCTCATTATTTTGAACACCTCCATCAAATCTCCTCTCAACCTTCTCTGCTCTAAGGAGAACCACCCCAGCTTCTCCAGTCTATCCACGTAACTGAAGTCCCTCATCCCTGGAATCATTCTTGTCAATCTTTTCTACACCCTCTCTAAGGCCTTCACATCCTTCCTAAAGTGCGGTGCCCAGAATTGGACACAATACTCCAGTTGAGGCCGAGCCAGTGTTTTATGAAGGTTCATCATAACTTCCTTGCTTTTGTACTCTGTGCCTTCCTTGCTTTTGTTGCCTCTTGTTGCTGGCTCCAGGCACTGGAGCGGTTCCTGTGTGTTCAGCTCTCAGCTGCAGTCAGTACCTGGGCCGGGCTCAGCACTTTACCCAGCACATCTACGTCCACGTTGCCATATTTGACACGGAGGGGCTGCACAGGCTTCTCGTCCACCTTGGTCAGGGTGAGAGGTCCCGACCACTCGTACAAGTCTACGGGCATGTTGTGGCCGCACTGCGGACAGCCCGGGCTTAGGCTGCACGAGCTGGAGCCGCGTGAGCTACACTGGAGAAGGTTGAGATTCCAGAAATAGTGGGGAACCAAGGGACTAATGAGAGTGAGGAACTTAAAGTAATTCATATCAGTCCAGAAAAAGTACTTGAGAAACTAATGGGACTAAAAGCCGACAAATTCCCTGGAACTGACGGCCTACATCCTAGGGTTCTAAAAGAGGTGGCTGCGGAGATAGTGGATGCATTGGTCGTGATCTTCCAAAATTCACTAGATTCTGGAAAGGTCCTCGTGGAATGGAAGGTAGCAAATGTAACCCCGCTATTCAAGAAAGGAGGGAGAGAGAAAACAGGGATCTACAGGCCAGTTAGTCTGATATCATCGGGAAAATGCTGGAATCCATTATTAAGGAAATGGAAAAGGGCACTTAGAAAATGATATGATTAGGCAGAGTCAGCATGGTTTTAGGAAAGGGAAATCGTGTTTGAAAAATGTATTATCATGTAACAGACCAGGGTTCCTGGGGACTGACCCCACAGACCCATTTCCCTGATCCTGTAACAGACCAGGGTTCCTGCGGACAGACCCCACAGACCCCTCTCCCTTATCCTGTAACAGACCAGGGTTCCTGGGGACAGACCCCACAGACCCATCTCCCTTATCCTGTAACAGACCAGGGTTCCTGGGGACAGACCACACAGACCCATCTCCCTTATCCTGTAACAGACCAGGGTTCCTGGGGACAGACCCCACAGACCCATCTCTCTTATCCTGTAACAGACCAGGGTTCCTGCGGACAGACTCCACAGACACATCTCCCTTATCCTGTAACAGACCAAGGTTCCTGGGGACAGACCCCACAGACCCATCTCCCTTATCCTGTAACAGACCAGGGTTCCTGGGGACAGACCCCACAGACACATCTCCCTTATCCTGTAACAGACCAGGGTTCCTGGGGACAGACCCCACAGACACATCTCCCTTATCCTGTAACAGACCAAGGTTCCTGGGGACAGACCCTACAGACCCACCTCCCTTATCCTGTAACAGACCAGGGTTCCTGGGGACAGACCCCACAGACACATCTCTCTTATCCTGTAACAGACCAGGGTTCCTGGGGACAGACCCCACAGACCCATCTCCCTTATCCTGTAACAGACCAGGGTTCCTGGGGACAGACCCTACAGACCCACCTCCCTTATCCTGTAACAGACCAGGGTTCCTGGGGACAGACCCACAGACCCACCTCCCTTATCCTGTAACAGACCAGGGTTCCTGGGGACAGACCCCACAGACACATCTCCCTTATCCTGTAACAGACCAAGGTTCCTGGGGACAGACCCCACAGACCCATCTCCCTTATCCTGTAACAGACCAGGGTTCCTGGGGACAGACCCCACAGACCCATCTCCCTTATCCTGTAACAGACCAGGGTTCCTGGGGACAGACCCCACAGACCCATCTCCCTTATCCTGTAACAGACCAAGGTTCCTGGGGACAGACTCCACAGACCCATCTCCCTTATCCTGTAACAGACCAGGGTTCCTGGGGACAGACCCCACAGACCCATCTCCCTTATCCTGTAACAGACCAGGGTTCCTGGGGACAGACCCCACAGACCCATCTCCCTTATCCTGTAACAGACCAGGGTTCCTGGGGACAGACCCCACAGACCCATCCCCCTTATCCTGTAACAGACCAGGGCTCCTGGGGACAGACCCCACAGACCCATCTCCCTTATCCTGTAACAGACCAGGGTTCCTGGGGACAGACCACACAGACCCATCTCCCTTATCCTGTAACAGACCAGGGTTCCTGGGGACAGACCCCACAGACCCCTCTCCCTTATCCTGTAACAGACCAGGGTTCCTGCGGACAGACCCCACAGACCCCTCTCCCTTATCCTGTAACAGACCAGGGTTCCTGGGGACAGACCCCACAGACCCATCTCCCTTATCCTGTAACAGACCAGGGTTCCTGGGGACAGACCCCACAGACCCATCTCCCTTATCCTGTAACAGACCAGGGTTCCTGGGGACAGACCCCACAGACACATCTCCCTTATTCTGTAACAGACCAGGGTTCCTGGGGACAGACCCCACAGACCCATCTCCCTTATCCTGTAACAGACCAGGGTTCCTGGGGACAGACCCCACAGACCCATCTCCCTTATCCTGTAACAGACCAGGGTTCCTGGGGACAGACCCCACAGACCCATCTCCCTTATCCTGTAACAGACCAGGGTTCCTGGGGACAGACCCCACAGACCCATCTCCCTTATCCTGTAACAGTCCAGGGTGCCTGGGGACAGACCACACAGACCCATCTCCCTTATCCTGTAACAGACCAGGGTTCCTGGGGACAGACCCCACAGACCCATCTCCCTTATCCTGTAACAGACCAGGGTTCCTGGGGACAGACCCCACAGACCCATCTCCCTTATCCTGTAACAGTCCAGGGTGCCTGGGGACAGACCACACAGACCCATCTCCCTTATCCTGTAACAGACCAGGGTTCCTGGGGACAGACCCCACAGACCCATCTCCCTTATCCTGTAACAGACCAGGATTCCTGGGGACAGGCCCCACAGACCCATCTCCCTTATCCTGTAACAGACCAGGGTTCCTGGGGACAGACCCACAGACCCATCTCCCTTATCTTGTAACAGACCAGGGTTCCTGGGGACAGACCCCACTGACACATCTCCCTTATCCTGTAACAGTCCAGGGTTCCTGGGGACAGACCCACAGACCCATCTCCCTTATCCTGTAACAGACCAGGGTTCCTGGGGACAGACCCCACAGACCCATCTCCCTTATCCTGTAACAGACCAGGGTTCCTGGGGACAGACCCACAGACCCATCTCCCTTATCCTGTAACAGACCAGGGTTCCTGGGGACAGACCCCACAGACCCATCTCCCTTATCCTGTAACAGACCAGGGTTCCTGGGGACAGACCCACAGACCCATCTCCCTTATCCTGTAACAGACCAGGGTTCCTGGGGACAGACCCCACAGACACATCTCCCTTATCCTGTAACAGACCAGAGTTCCTGGGGACAGACCCATCTCCCCTCTCAATGGTGATTCAAAGGTACTGCGTAAACCTTCACCTGTATGGGTCTGATTCGCCGATCCCCACCCGATCAGACAGGCTCTGTCTGAAGGAGACTCTCAGGTAAAGTCCGATCTTCTTCTTTCGTATGATAGTAACAAAGTAAATGCAATATCAATATCTAAGTCAGATATCCAGGCCAAAGCTTGCTGTGTAACAGTGTGGGTATCTTGTCGGCTGCCTGTGAATTTCCTCGGAGGGCAGTGCTCAATGATGGGCTCCAGGGTCTGATCAGGAGCTCCACAGTCACATGATGGGGATGCTTTAATCTTCCATCTATGGAGAAGGTGGCAGCATCTACCATGACCGTTTCTGAGGCAGTTGATGGTTGTCCACTGTTTGCAAGGAAGGTTTGATCCGATGACTATTAAACGCTCCCCAGGCTGCAGGTTCTGTGGCAGATCCCAGCCCTCGCCCTCTCCGTTCATTCTCAGAAGACTTTGTCCCGAGTTGAGTCTCTCTGGAGATGGTGCTGGAGTCGATGGGGTTTGAAACATTCACTCAGTGGGTCTCCTCACTGTGCTCTCACCCTCCACCTTTAATGATCACCAATGGGATTGGGCCTGTCCCTTTTGAACCGTTTAGGGTTCTGGGCAGGGGGTCCATTGCCACCCTGGTGTTTCCATTGACTGTCGAACCTTTAGCTGTGAGTCTGTGCACTTCCCCGGATACCTGAGGGATTCGAGTGGTGGGAGAGAACACAAGGAGTCTCTTTATACGGAGGGTGTCCTTCTTTCACCCGATTGGACTTCAAGGGGTGGAGGAGGTGAACCCGGGGCGGGGGGCTGATGTTGACCTGGACTTGTGTGGAGGGAATGAGATATCGGGGCTGAAACTCCACTCCTGGTTCATCGCTGCCGCTGGTACATTTCGCCCAGTGAATACGGCGGACTCCCCGGGTTTACACTCTCCCCTCATTTAAACATAGATGGTGCAGTGTGGGAGGTGAGGGAGGAGTCTGCTCATTCCCGGGGCAGATCAGACAAAGTGCTTTGAGTGGTGGGTCCAGCAGTGAAACTGAAACCAAACCAAAGGGAACAAAGATCCTATCCAAGGGAACAAACAACGGGACAATGGGAAGAAACCACAACCGGCCCAAAAGTGGGATAATCTCCCCAAAAGGTCGGTGCAGACAGTTAGAAACTCCTCCTGGTGACTGTGTGCCTGCAGGACTCGGCTTCACTCCAGTGTTTAAAGGCAGAGAGCGCTGGCCTCACACCCAGGGGGCAATGTGTGGGAATTCCAGGGGCAGTGAGGACATGCCTGGAAATACCCCGGAGCAGTGAAAGCCCACTGGGCCCCAGGACAAGCTCATCGGAAAACCCAGGGCAAGGGCAAATTCAAAACTCAGTTTGCAGGCGTGATGCTCTATTCACACATCGAAGGTGAGAGAGATGCTGTGGGTCACACACTAAGCCCAGTAGCTGAAAGTGATTAACAGACTGGGTTTGTGTTTAGTGATCCCGGACGTGTTACCGATACCTTCCTGGATACCAAGGCTGGGAGAGGCACTCTGGAATGTATGGGGAGCTGGGACTTGTCCATGAGAGTAACTGAAGGTCTGAGAACTGAAATAATCTGGAGTTAGAAAGGAGAAAAGGCCCAAAAATGGAGCAGACAGTAACAGGACATCAGTTATTCTCCTCTTATCTTGGAGAAATCAAATACTCAACACGCTGTGTATTTGAAGCAAAGCTGATTTAATCAACAGATATCTAGAATATTAATAACTTCAATAACTGGGCTGGAGTTTAAGATCAGCAGAAACAAACCCCAAATGTCAGAATGAATAGGGTTCAGTCCTGGATGTGATTAACAGCAGCAATAACAGCAGAATCCAACCGCTGCAGTAATGTGTGAACTCGCTGGTATTTCAGTAGGTGGGATGAACGTTTGAATCGCTTCCCACACACGGAGCAGGTGAACGGCCTCTCCCCAGTGTGAACTCGCTGGTGTTTCAGTAGGTGGGATGAACGTTTGAATCGCTTCCCACACACAGAGCAGATGAACGGCCTCTCCCCAGTGTGAATATGTTGGTGTGTCAGCAGGGGGGATGACTGAGCGAATCCATTCCCACATACGGAGCAGGTGAACGGTCTCTCCCCAGTGTGAACTCGCTGGTGTCTCAGCAGGTTGGATGACCGAGTGAATCCCTTCCCACACACGGAGCAGGTGAACGGCCTCTCCCTAGTGTGAAGGAAGGGTGGGGCCGATTCGGAACCAAAAATTAGACTAAATGCATGGAGACAGAGGGCATGGCTGAGGTACTAAATGAGTACTTTGTATCTGTCTTTACCAAGGAAGAAGATGCTGCTAGTGAGTATAGGAACAGGAGGATAGAGCAGATGAATGCTTGGCTAAAGAGTTGGTGCAGGATGGAGGACTTTAGTTTCCTGGATCATTGGGTCTGCTTCTGGGGAAGGTGGGACCTGTACAAGTTGGACGGGTTGCACCTGAACCAGAACGGGACCAACATCCTTGTGGGGAGGTTTGCTAGTACTGTTGGTGTGGGGGGGGGGTTAAACTAACTTGGCAGGGGGATGGGATACAGAGTGGAGCTATAGTAGGGGGTGTTGCACAGCCAAATGTAGAGGAAAAGACAAGTCAGCCTGGAAGGCAGAACAAATATGTAACGGCACAAGGGAGTATGGCAAGGCTGGATGGCATTTATTTTAATGCAAGGAGTCCTGCGAGTAAGGCAGATGAATTGAAGGTGTTGATGAACACATGGGAGTAAGATATTGTTGCTATCACAGAGACATGGTTGAGGGAGGGGCAGGACTGGTAGCTCAATATTCCGGGGTATAGAATCTTCAGGCGAGACAGAGGGGGGTGTAAAAGAGGAGAGGGTGTCGCAATATTAATCAAGGAGTCAATTACTGCTGTAAGGAGGGATGATATCTTAGCAGGTTCCTCTAATGAGGCCATATGGGTAGAACTTAAAAACAAAAAGGGGGCAAGCACTTTGTTGGGAGTGTACTATAGGCCCCCAAACAGTCAGGGGGAGATAGAGGAACAGATATGTAGGCAAATCTCAGAGAAGTGTAGAAATAATAGGGTAATAATAGTAGGGGATTTCAACTTCCCCAATATTAACTGGGATAGTCAGAGTGTGAAAGGCTCAGAGGGTGCGGAATTCTTAAAGGGCATCCAGGAGAGCTTTTTGAGCCAGCATGTAGAAAGTCCTACAAGAGAGGGGGTGGTACTGGACCTAATTCTAGAGAATGTGGCCGGGCAATTGGTAGAAGTGTCAGTAGGAGAGCATTTTGGTGACAGTGACCATAATTCGGTGAGATTTAAGGTAGTCATGGAAAAGGACAAAGATGGACTGGAAATAAAGGTTCTAAATTGGGGGAAGGCCGATTTTAATGTGATAAGGCAGGATATGGCCAAAGTGGACTGGGATCAGCTACTTGTAGGAAAATCCACATCAGAGCAGTGGGAGTCTTTCAGAAAGGAAATAGAAAGAGTACAATGGCAACATGTTCCTGTAAAGGTCAAGGGTGGGACCAACAAGCCCAGGGAACCCTGGCTGTCAAGGGATATACAAGAATGGATTAGGAAAAGAAGGGAGGCTTTTGGCAGATACAAAGGACTAAAAACAGTGGAAGCCCTAGAGGAGTATAGAAAGTGCAGGGGGCTACTTAAAAAAGAAATTAGGAGAGCGAAGAGGGGGCATGAAAAAACACTGGTGGGCAAAATAAAGGAAAATCCCAAGGTGTTTTATAAGTATATTTAGGGCAAGAGGATAACCAGGGAAAGAGTAGGGCCCATTAGGGACCAAATTGACAATCTGTGTGTAGAGCCAGAAGATGTAGGTGAGGTTTTAAATGAATATTTTGCATCTGTGTTCACTATGGAGAAGGACGATGTAGGCATAGAAATCAGGCAGGGGAATTGTGATATACTTGAACAAATTAGTATTGAGAGGGAGGAGGTACCAGCGGTTTTAGTGGGCTTAAAAGTGGATAAATCCCCAGGCCCAGACGAGATGTATCCCAGGCTGCTGTGTGAGGCAAGGGAGGAGATTGCAGGGGCTCTGACACAAATTTTCAGAACTTCTCTGGCCACAGGGGAGGTGCCAGAGGACTGGAGAACAGCTAACGTAGTACCATTATTCAAGAAGGATAGTAGGGACAAACCAGGGAATTACAGGCCACTGAGCCTAACATCAGTGGTAGGGAAATTATTGGAAAAAATTCTGAGGGACAGAATTAGTCTCCACTTGGAGAGTCAAGGATTAATCAAGGATAGTCAGCATGGCTTTGTCAGGGGGAGATCATGTCTAACCAATTTGATTGAATTTTTCGAGGGGGTGACTAGGTGTGTGGATGAGGGTAGTGCAGTTGATGTAGTCTACATGGTCTTCAGTAAGGCTTTTGACAAAGTCCCACATAGGAGACTGGTCAAGAAGGTAAGAGCCCATGGGATCCAGGGCAATTTGGCACATTGGATCCAAAATTGGCTTAGTGGCAGGAGGCAGAGGGTGATGGTCAAAGGTTGTTTTTGTGACTGGAAGCCTGTGTCCAGTGGTGTACCGCAGGGATCAGTGCTGGGTCCTTTGCTGTTTGTAGTGTACATTAATGATTTAGATATGAATGTAGGAGATATGATCAGTAAGTTCGCAGATGACACGAAAATTGGTGGAGTGGTAAATAGCGAGGAGGGAAGCCTCAGGCTACAGGACGATATAGACGGGTTGGTCAGATGGGCAGAACAGTGACAAATGGAATTTAACCCTGAAAAGTCTGAGGTGATGCATTTTGGGAGGAGTAACAAGGCAAAGGAATACACAATGAATGGTAGGATCCTAGGAAGGACAGAGGATCAGAGGGACCTTGGTGTGCATGTACATAGATCCCTGAAGGCAGCAGGACAGGTAGATAAGGTGGTTAAAAGGGCATATGGGATACTTGCCTTCATTAGCCGAGGCATAGAATATAAGAGCAGGGCGGTTATGATGGAGCTGTACAAAACGCTGGTTAGGCCACAGCTGGAATACTGTGTGCAGTTCTGGTCGCCACACTATAGGAAGGATGTGATTGCATTGGAGAGGGTGCAGAGATTCACCAGGATGTTACCTATTAGAGGGGTCAATAACCAGGGGGCATAGTTTCAAGGTAAGTGGCAGGAGGTTTTGAGGGGATTTGAGGAAAATCTTTTTCACCCAGAGAGTGGTTGGAATCTGGAACTCACTGCCTGAAAGGGTGGTAGAGGCAGGAACTCTCACAACATTCAAGAAGCATTTAGATAAGCACTTGAAACGCCATAGCATACAAGGCTATGGACCAAGTGCTGGAAAAATGGGATTAGAATAGACAGGAAATAACAACAGAAAATGCTGGAAATCCTCAGCAGGCCAGGCAGCATCCGTGGAGAGAGAAACAGAGTTAACGTTTCAGGTCTGGGACCCTTCATCAGAACTGGAGAAAGCTGGAGATGTAACAGATATTAAGCAGGTGCAGAGACGCTTCATTGGAAGGTGTTCAGTCCGTACGGGTGACCCTGAGCTTCCGGTCGCCTGTCACTTTAATTCACCGCTTCACTCCCACTCTGATCTCTCTGTCCTCGGCCTATTGCATTGTTCCAATGAAGCTCAACGTAAGCTCGAGGAACAGCACCTCATCTTTCGATTGGGCACTTTACAGCCTGCCGGACTCAACATTGAGTTCAACAATTTCAGATAATTATCCCTGCCCCCATTTTTCATGCAGTATGATTTTTGCCATTCCCATTTGCAACATTTTATCTTTCCTGCCTCTTACAAAAGTACAGGATGTTCTTTCAATTCCTTCCTCCCCTCCTAAACACCCCCCCTCACTGTCTCTGCACCTGCTTAATATCTGTTACATCTCCAGCTTTTTCCAGTTCTGATGAAGGGTCCCAGACCTGAAACGTTAACTCTGTTTCTCTCTCCATGGATGATGCCTGGCCTGCTGAGTATTTCCAGCATTTTCTGTTGTTATTTCAGATTTCCAGCATCCGCAGTATTTTACTATTATATTAGAATAGACGGGGCTTGATGGTCGGCATGGACACGATGCGCCAAAGGGCCTCTTTCTGTGCTGTATAACTCTATGACTCTATCTATGGCTCTGTGGCCTAGAAATTCGGTGGGCTGCGCCAGCAGTTAGCGCCTAAAGAGGGCACTCAGTGGCTTTAGCGCCACTGGCCACGCCTCCCGCGATATTGAGCTGGGGCGCTAATGGCAGCATTAGCCTGTTGCGCTGCGCCGCCACCGATGACATCACGGTGTGCGCAGCGTCCCACTACCACACCGATCGCGATATTTGGCAGCGACCGCCTCTAGCGCCGCTCGCTAATCGTGCCCGGTTCACGGGGCCTACCTGTGGCGGCAATGGCCCAACTTAAGATGGAGGTGCGGGGCGTCCGTTTTTTTCGGCAGCCGCCTGCCAGCACCTCCATCCCCGGCCTCCTGTTCTCCCCCCGCGGTATTGCCGGCTGTTTTCCGAGAGCCCGGCACTTCTCCTCGGTGCCGGGCTCTTTTGCCGGCACTCGCGATCGCACATCGCGCTGGTGCAGGCCCCTCCCCCTTAAGAATGGGAGGAAGGCCTGCAGTACCGCAGCGTGCCGTGCCGCAGCGTGTGGCGCTGTGGCACGTTGCGCTGCGATATTCAGTTTCAGCGCCCTAAGAGGGACGCGGAGCACCTCGACCCTCGCCCCGTGTCCCTCTTGGGGCGCTCAAGATGAATTTGCGGCGATCGCTGCTGCTCCGATCGCAGCGCAAGATCTGGCGCCCAGGTGAGCTTGGCGCCTCGTTTGCCGCTCCATCCAATTTCTCCCCCTATAAGTCATAGTGAAGGAGGAGGTTGTTGAATATTCGATGGGATAAAAATTAATAAAGAGGAGGTACTAGAAAGTCTGGATGTACTTAAAGCAGTTAAGTCACCAGGAATGGATGGAATGCATCCTAGGATGCTGAGGGGAGTAAAGTTGGAAATTGCGGAGGTACTGGCCATAATCTTCCAATCCTCCATGGATACGGGGGTGGTGCCAGAGAACTGTTGAATTGTAAATGTTACAACCTTGTTCAAAAAAGGGTGTAAGGATAAACCCAGCAACTACAGGGCAGACATCTTAACCTCGGTGATGGGGCAGCTTTTAGAAACAGTAATCAGGGATAAAATTAACAAGTCACTTGGACAAGTGTGGATTAATTAAGCAAAGCCAGCACAGATTTGTTAAAGGCAAATCGTGTTTGACTAACTTGATTGAATTTTAAATGAGGTAACAGTGAGGGTTGATGAGGGCAATGCAGTTGATGGGGTGTACGTGGACTTCCAAAAGGTGTTTGATAAAGTGCCACATAATAGGCTTGCCAGCAAAAATTGAAGCCCATGGAATAAAAGGGACAGTGGCAGCATGGATATGAAATTGGCTAAGTGACAGAAAACAGAAAGTAGTGGTGAACAGTTGCTTTTCAGACTGGAGGAAGGTACACAGTGGTGTTCCCCAGGGGTCAGTACTAGAACCACTGCTTTTCTTGGTACATATTAATGATTTGGATTTAGGTGTACAGGGCACTATTTCAAAATTTGCAGATGACACAAAACTTGGAAATATAGTGAACAGTGAGGAGGATAGTGATCGACTTCAAGAAGACATAGACAGGCTGGTGGAATGGGCGGACACGTGGCAGATAAAATTTAACGCAGAAAAATGCGAAGTGATACATTTTGGTTGGAAGAACGAGGAGAGGCAATATAAACTAAAGGGTACAATCCTAAAGTGGGTGCATGAACAGAGAGACCTGGGAGTGTATGTGCACAACTCGTTAAAGGTGGCAGGACAGGTTGAGAAAGCGGTTAAAAAAGCATCCTGGGCTTCATAAATAGTGGTATAAAGTACAAAAGCAAAGAAGTTATGATGAACCTTTATAAAACACTTGTTCAGACTCAGCTGGGGTAGTGTGTCCAATCCTGGGCCCCGCACATTAGGAAGGATGTGAAGGCTTGAGAGAGGGTGCAGAAAAGGTTTACAAGAATGGTTCCAGGGATAAGGGACTTCAGTTACGTGGATAGACTGGAGATGCTGCGGTTGTTTTCCTTAGAGCAGAGATAATTGTGAGGAGATTTGATAGAAATTTAATTAATTTAATCAAGGAAAAAATTAACGGGCACTTGGGAAGGTTTAAACTAATTAAGGAGAGCCAACACGGATCTGTAAAAGGCAGATCGTGTTTGACTAATCGAATTGAATTTTTTGATGAAGTAACAGAGAGGATTGATGAAGGGAATGCAATGGATGTTGTCTACATGGATTTTTGGAAGGCGTTTGACAAAGTACCACAAAGAAGGCTGGTTAACAAAATTGAGGCTCATGGAATATGTGGGTCAGTAACAGCTTGGATAAGGAATTGGCTTAAGGACAGAAAACAGCGAGTTGTGGTAAATGGCTGTTTTTCAGACTGGAGGATGGTAGACAGTGATGTTCCCCAAGGGTCTGTGCTGGGGCCACTGCTTTTTTTGATATATATAAATGACCTGGATAATGGAATACAGCGCAGAATTTCTAAATTTGCTGATGACACCAAACTTGGTGCTGTGGCAAACAGTAATGATGATACCAATCGACTGCAACAGGACATAGAAAGGCTATCAGAATGGGCAGACAAGTGGCAGATGGAATTTAATACAGAGAAGTGTGAGGTGATGCATTTTGGCAGAAGGAACAGGGAGAGGCAATATACACTTAATGGCACAGTTTTAAAGAGTGTGCAGGGGCAGAGGGACCTGGGAGTTAATGTGCATAGGTCCCTGAAGGTGGCAGGACATATTGAGAGAGTGGTTAACGAAAGCATATGGGATCTTGGGCTTCATAAATAGAGGTATTGAGTACAAAATTAGAGAAGTTATGCTGAACCTTCAGAAAGCGCTGGTTAGGCCACAACTGGAGTATTGTGTCCAGTTCTGGTCACCACACTTTAGGAAGGATGGGAAGGGTCTTGAGAGAGTGCAGAGGAGATTTACTGAGGTGCTCTTGCTAAGGTCCAGCACGAGCTCGACGGGCCGAATGGCTCCTCCTGTGCTGTAACCATTCTATGATGCTAAGATTGTAATTGGGGCTTTCAATGGTGAAGATGTAACCCAACATGCCCCGCGATAAAGAATGTGCCCTATTCACCGCAGGTGTTCAGTGCGCAGGTGCAGTGCGGGCCTGGAGCTGGAGCATGCGCAGTGTGACTTTGATTAGAGCAGCGCGAGTGCTGGAGACCGACTCAGACTGGAGACACAGTTCTGCAGCGGGAATAAGGTGGCGGGGTGAGAGGCAGCGGGGCGAGAGGAGTAATGGACCCGGCGGGTGGGCGTGGAGCTTTCATAAGCTCCTGATGTAGGCCGCAAACCCGAATAAGAACCTACAGATTCCGCGTTTCCAGCTATGGGGTTTTTCCGGACAAGAGGCCCAGGTTAACCACTGCCATCTTTGTAAAGGAAAACGGGAAGGGCTTTCAGAATTCCCGTTCTACCTGGACCCCTCCCCCTGGCCTCTTACCCTCTCTAGATCTTTTCATCGCTAACTGCCGCCGTGATATCGGCCGTCTCCACATCTCTGCTCCCCTCACTCACTCCAACCTACCTCCCTCTGAACTTGCAGCACTCCATTCTCTTAGATCCAACTCTGACATAGTTAGTAAACCTGCTGACAAGGGTGGTGCTGTTGTTCTTTGGCACACCGACCTCTACCTAGCGGAAGCTGAACGCCAACTCTCCGACACCTCCTCCTACCTCCACCTGGACCATGACCCCACTGCCGAACATCAAACCACCGTTTCCAAGACTGTCACTGACCTAAACTCCTCTGGAGATCTTCCCCCCCCGTGGCCACCAACCTCATAGTTCCTGAACCCCGCACAGCCCGCTTCTACCTCCTTCCCAAGATCCACAAACAAGACTGCCCTGGTAGACCCATCATTTCAGCCTGTTCTTGCCCCACCGAACTTATCTCTTCCTATCTCGACTCTATCTTTTCTCCCCTTGTCCAGTCTCTTCCCACCTACATCCGCGACTCTTCTGATGCCCTCCGCCACTTTAACAGTTTCCAGTTTCCTGGCCCCAAACGCCTCCTTTTCACCATGGACGTACAATCCCTCTACACCTCCATCCCCCACCCGGATGGCCTGAGGGCGCTCCGCTTCTTCCTTGAACAGAGGCCCGACCAGTCCCCATCCACCACTACCCTCCTCCGCCTGGCTGAACTTGTTCTCACAATGAACAACTTCTCCTTTGACTCCACTCAGTTCCTCCAAATCAAAGGTGTTGCTATGGAAACCCGCATGGGTCCTAGCTATGCCTGCCTTTTCGTGGGATATGTAGAATACTCTTTGTTCCAGTCCTACTCGGGTCCCCTCCCTCACCTCTTTTTCCGATACATTGATGACTGTATCGGTGCCGTTTCCTGCTCTCGCCCTGAACTGGACAATTTCATTCACTTTACCTCCAATTTCCACCCTTCCCTCACCTTCACGTGGTCCATCTCTGACTCTTCCCTTCCCTTCCATGACTTTTCTGTCTCCATCTCGGGGATAGATTATTGACAAACATTCACTACAAGCCCACTGACTCCCACAGCTACCTGGAGGACTACACTTCCTCCCACCCCGCCTCCTGTAAGGACTCTATTCCATTCTCCCAGTTTCTCCGTCTCCGCCGCATCTGCTCCGACGATGCCACCTTCCACACCAGTGCTTCCGACATGTCTTCCTTTTTCCTCAACCGAGGATTCCCCTCTACCGTGGGTGACACGACCCTCGACCGTGTCTGTTCTATCTCCCGCACTTCTGCCCTCGCCCCTGCCCCTCCCTCCCGAACCACGATAGGGTTCCCCTTGTCCTCACCTTTCACCCCACCAGCCTCCACGTTCAACGGATCATCCTCCGCCATTTCCGCTACCTCCAAAGTGATCCCACCACTGTGGTAAACCACTATTGTTCACTTCACTGTTGTTCACTGTTGTTCACTTCACTGTTGTTCACTCTTGCCCATTGTTGTACCTGTCTGTGCATGCCTCAGCTGGCTCTGCCCCTGGCTCCACCCATATGCCCTGGTATAAAGGCGGCTGCTCTGCAGTTCCCCAGGCATTCAGGACCGGTCGACCACTAGAGGCATGCCTTCGTTCTTTAGCTAATAAAAGCCTGTTTGTTACTCTCTTAACTTCCAGTCTTTCTCAGTAATTGATAGCGCATCAATTTTATTAACTAAACTTTTTTTCGATGGAGCAAATCCTCAAACCAGCACGCCTGGAACTAAACCCTCAAGAGGCGGATTCATCTACCAAGTTCGCACACTGGCTGCGATGCTTCGAATTTTTCCTAGAAGCCTCTGTCGAAACTGTTCAAAACAATGGCGACAAACTAAGGGTTCTGACCTCCAAGGTGAACCACCAAGCTTATTCGCTCATCCAAGATGCGACTACCTACAAGGGTGCTCTCGACCTCCTTAAAGAACAGTACGCACGCCCGGTAAATGAGGTTTACGCCAGACACCGCCTGGGGTCCCGCAAACAGCAACCCGGGGAATCGATGGAGGTATACCTACGGGCGCTGAAGGTGCTCGGCCGGGCCTGCAAATGTAAAGAGGTGTCGGCCGCGGTGTACACGGAGGAACTTGTCTGGGACGCCTTCGTCGCGGGCCTCAGGTGCAACTACACCCGGCAGAGACTGTTGGAGCAGGGCGAACTCGACCTGAAGAAGGCCACGGCCCTCGCACTCTCGCTAGAGGTGGCCCACCGGAATATGGACGCCTACTCCCCTGACCGCGCGGCCGCATCGTGGATGGCGCGGGCGCCGCCATCCTGGGACACGGTAGGACCGCCACCCTGCGCCGCACCACCCCCGTCACATCCCGCCAATGGCCCAACTTCTGCAGCGATGTCCTGGGGCCCGAAGTGTTACTTCTGTGGCCAAGCCAAACACCCCAGAGCGCGCTGCCCGGCGAAAAACGCTACTTGCTCTGGTTGTGGGAAGAAAGGGCACTACGCCAGCATCTGCAAGGCTAAACCTACCCCAAACTCCAGCAGTGCCGCGTGTGGGCTGAGCGGGCCGCCATCTTGGACGCCGCCATCTTGGACGCCATCTTGTACGCCTCCAGCCGTGTGTGGACCATGGGCGCCGCCATCTTGGACGCCATCTTGGACGCCTTCGACCATGGGTGATCCGTTCCGGCCGCCATTTTTGCAACGGGCCCCCGACTCACCCACCACCTCACCTGATGACTGCAGTGACACGCCTGACCCTACGCTGGCCTCCGTTACACTGGACCAATCTAGACCTCACCAACTAGCCAGGTCCATGATGGACATTAAGGTAAACGGCCACGCCATGACCTGCCTTTTCGACTGCGGGAGCATGGAGAGCTTTATCCACCCCAACACGGTGCGGCGTTACTCTCTCCCGGTCCTGCCAGCGCGCCACTGGGTCTCTATGGCCTCCAAGTCCCATTCAGCGGACGTCGGCGGCTACTACGTGGTGACCCTTTCGGTGAGGGGCACAGAGTACAGAAACTTTAAACTGCTTGTCCTGCCCCATCTCTGTGCTGCCGTTCTACTGGGGTTGGATTTTCAGTGCCACCTTAAGAGTGTCACGATGGCGTACGGTGGACCCCTTCCCCCACTCACAGTCTGCAACCAGCAGTTTTCAAATTGCCCGCCGCGCACCTTTTGCAGCCTCTCCACGCTTAAAGTCACCCCCCCCCGTTGTTCGCCAACCTCGCCCACGACTGTAAGCCCATCGCCACCAAAAGCAGGCGATACAGCGCTGGTGACAGAGTTTTTATTAAATCTGAGGTGGAGCGGCTCCTGAAGGAGGGGATTATTGAAGCTAGCACCAGCCCCTGGCGAGCCCAGGTTGTGGTCGTCAAGACCGGCGAGAAGCAGCGCCTGGTCATTGACTACAGCCAAACAATAAATCGATATACCCAACTGGACACATACCCCCTCCCCCGCATATTTGATATGGTCAATCAGATCGCACAATACTGCGTATTCTCCACCATTGACCTTAATTCAACATATCACCAACTCCCTATCCGCTATGAGGACCGCCAGTATACTGCCTTCGAGGCAAACGGCCGCCTCTACCACTTCCTTCGGGTTCCCTTCGGCGTCACCAACGGGGTCTCCGTTTTCCAAAGGGAGATGGACCGGATGGTCGACCAGAATGCGTTGCAGGCCACTTTTCCCTACCTGGACAATGTGACCATCTGCGGCCATGACCTGCAGGACCATGACGCCAACCTCGACAAATTCCTCCGCACTGCCCAGCTCCTAAACCTTACGTATAACAAGGAGAAGTGCATATTCCGCACAACCCGCCTCGCTATCCTTGGCTGTGTTGTGGAACACGGAGTCATCGGCCCCGACCCCGACCGGATGCGTCCCCTTATGGACCTTCCCCTGCCCCACTGCCTCAAGGCCCTGAAGAGATGCCTGGGGTTTTTCTCCTACTACGCCCTGTGGGTCCCTAATTATGCAGACAAAGCCCGTCCACTTATCAAGTCCACCTCTTTTCCCCTGGCGGCAGAGGCCGGCTTAGCCTTCCACCGTATCAAAGAGGACATTGCTAAAGCCACCATGCACGCGGTGGACGAGTCCATCCCTTTCCAGGTGGAGAGCGATGCGTCCGACTTTGCCCTGGCCGCTACCCTTAACCAGGTGGGAAGGCCCATGGCCTTCTTTTCACGAACCCTCCAAAGCTCCGAAATCAGACACTCCTCTGTCGAAAAGGAGGCCCAAGCCATTGTGGAAGCTGTGCGACATTGGAGGCATTACATGGCCGGAAAACGATTCACCCTACTCACTGACCAGCATTCAGTTGCTTTTATGTTTAATAACAAGCAGAGGGGCAAAATAAAAAATGATAAGATTTTGAGGTGGAGAATTGAACTTTCCACCTACAATTACGATATCTTGTACCGGCCCGGGAAACTCAATGAGCCCCCGGATGCTCTATCGCGTGGCACCTGCGCCAACGCACAGGTTGATAGACTGCGGGCCCTCCACAATGACCTCTGCCACCCGGGGGTCACCAGGTTCTTCCATTTCATCAAGGCCCGCAACCTGCCTTACTCCATTGAGGAGGTCAGGACCATGACCAGGAACTGCCAAGTCTGCACTGAGTGCAAACCGCACTTTTATAGACCAGACAGGGCTCACCTGATAAAAGCCACTCGCCCCTTCGAGTGCCTGAGCGTTGATTTTAAAGGGCCTCTCCCCTCCTCCGACCGCAATGTGTACTTCCTCAACATTATTGATGAGTACTCCCGTTTCCCGTTCGCCATCCCCTGCCCGGACATGACCAGTGCCACGGTCATTAAATGTCTGAACGACCTCTTCACCCTGTTCGGTTTCCCCAGCTATATCCATAGCGACCGGGGCTCATCGTTTATGAGCGACGAACTCCATCAGTACCTGCTCGCTAGGGGTATTGCCACAAGCAGGACCACCAGTTACAACCCTCGGGGGAACGGACAGGTGGAAAGAGAGAATGCGACAGTTTGGAAGGCCGCCCTGCTAGCCTTAAAATCTAGGGGCCTTCCGACCTCCCGCTGGCAGGATGTGCTCCCCGATGCGCTCCACTCTATTCGGTCACTGCTCTGCACTGCCACTAACTCCACCCCTCATGAGAAAATGTTTGTCTTCCCAAGGAAGTCCACATCGGGGACATCGCTACCGCCATGGCTGACGTCCCCAGGGCCAGTCCTACTGAGAAGACACGTGAGGACCCATAAAATGGACCCCCTGGTCGAGAGGGTCAACCTCCTCCATGCCAACCCCCAGTATGCTTACATTGCGTACCCGGACGGGCGGGAGGACACAGTCTCCATACGAGACCTCGCACCCTCGGGGGCCCCTGAAACCAACACCACCGCTACCCACAATGTACCGGCGGCAACGGACCCATACCTAACCCCTGTAGACGGCACGCCGTGGCCCCGTGACCCGCCATTGATCACCAACCAACTCAACACCCAGGAGGACGACACGCCAGTGCTCTGGCCCACGCAGGACTCGGCGTCGGAAGATGCACCACCTCAGCCATCGCCACGACGATCACGACGGCATACAAGACCCCCAGAAAGACTTAATTATACAAACTTTTAATACACTTCACCCCGTCGGACTCATTTTTTAAGCAAGGGGTGAATGTGGTAAACCACTATTGTTCACTTCACTGTTGTTCACTCTTGCCCACTGTTGTACCTGTCTGTGCATGCCTCAGCTGGCTCCGCCCCTGGCTCCACCCATATGCCCTGGTATAAAGGCGGCTGCTCTGCAGTTCCCCAGGCATTCAGGGCCGGTCGACCACTAGAGGCATGCCTTCATTATTTAGCTAATAAAAGCCTGTTTGTTACTCTCTTAACTTCCAGTCTTTCTCAGTAATTGATAGCGCATCAACCATGAAACGCATCTTCCCCTCCCCTCCCATTTCAGCATTCCGTAGGGACCGCTCCCTCCGAGACACCCTAGTCCACTCCTCTATCACCCCCAGCACCCCTTCCCCTTTGCCCGGCACCTTCCCGTGCAAGTGCAGGAGTTGCAATACCTGCCCCTATACCTCCCCCCTTCCCACTGTCCAGGGCCCCAAACACCCCTTCCAGGTGAAACAGCGATTTACTTGTACTTCTTACAATCTAGTATACTGTATTCGCTGCTCACGATGTGGTCTCCTCTACATTGGGGAGACCAAACGCAGATTGGGTGACCGCTTTGCGGAACACCTCCGTTCAGTCCGTAAGGGTGACCCTGAGCTTCCTGTCATTTTAATTCTTCGCTCCACTCCCACTCGGACCTCACCGTCCTTGGCCTCTTGCATTGTTCCACGGAAGCTCAGCGTAAACTCGAGGAACAGCACCTCATCTTCCGATTAGGCACTTTACAGCCTTCCGGACTCAATATCGAGTTCAACAATTTCAGATCATAACCTCGGCCCCTATTACATTTTTACTTATTTTTTATCCCCACCTTTGTTTTGGCCCTTTCCCCCCCACCCCCCGCCTTTATTCTCTCTCCCACATGGCAGCTGTCTCTCATTCTGCCAGAACATCTCACACCTATTCTAGAGCCGTCTTTTGTCTCCACTAGTCCTATCACCATCTCGTCTCATTTTGAATACTTCTTAATGTCTCTTCATTTCTCTTTTGTTCTCTCCCAGCCTGGCCTTTCAATCTATTTCATTTCCTGTGCCTTTCCAGTCTTGACAAAGGGTATGACCCGAAACGGTGACTCTATTTTCTCTCCACGGATGCCTGGCCTGCTGATTTTTTCCAGCATTTTCTGTTGTTATTAGGGGTTACTATGTTGCCATGTGATTCAGTGTCACAGGACGCATGCGTGGCCATCTTGGTACAGGAACAGGGAGTGGGCGGGGCTTCAGGGTCCCATTGACCAGGAGAGACAATCAGTGTCTCAGTTATTTCATTCTCACTCTGCACACACGGATTTTCTCACTATCTCTCCTGAAGGCGCTGGTAAGTGCCGGGGTTGCAGTTTACATCCCACAGGATTGTAACAGAAGGGCCCCAGATTTAGGTCCCCTTGTTCTCAGAACTGATCCCAGAGACCAACCAATGTGGAGTGTAGAGGGAGTTCTGATAAAAAGACGACCGACCTGAAACGTTAACTCTGTTTCACTCTTCACAGCTGGTGCCTGAGTATTTACAGCAGTTTCTGTTTTAACTTCAGATTTCCAGGAGCCGCAGTATGTTACTTTTTTACAAGTGTAGAACTGAACCCAGCCAGAGTCAGCACTTTCAGGGGAGGAGAGGGAGCGGAACTGGTGAGTGTAGAACTGAACCCAGGCAGAGTCAGCACCTTCAGGAGAGGGAGAGGAACCACTGAGTGTAGAACTGAAACCAGCCAGAGTCAGCACCTTCAGGGGAGGAGAGAGAGGGGAACCAGTGAGTGTAGAACTGAACCCAGCCAGAGTCAGCATCTTCAGGGGAGGAGAGAGAGGAGAATCAGTGAGTGTAGAACTGAACCCAGCCAGAGTTAGCATCTTCAGGGGAGGAGAGAGAGGAGAATCAGTGAGTGTAGAACTGAACACAGCCAGAGTCAGCACCTTCAGGGGAGGAGTGGGAGGGGAACCAGTGAGTGTAGAACTGAACCCAGTCAGAGTCAGCACCTTCAGTGGAGGAGAGGGAGGGGAACCAGTGAGTGCAGAACTGAACCCAGCCAGAGTCAGTACTTTCAGGGGAGGAGAGGGAGGGGAACCAGTGAGTGTAGAACTGAACCCAGCCAGAGTCAGTACTTTCAGGGGAGGAGAGGGAGGGGAACAAGTGACTGTAGAACTGAAGTCAGCCAGAGTCAGCACCTTCAGGGAAGGAGAGAGCGGGGAACCACTGATTGTAGAACTGAACCCAGCCAGAGTCAGCACCTTCAGGGAAGGAGAGAGAGAGGGGAACCAGTGAGTGTAGAACTGAACCCAGCCAGAGTCAGCACCTTCAGGGGAGGAGAGAGAGGGGAACCAGTGAGTGTAGAACTGAACCCAGTCAGAGCCAGTATCTTCAGGGGAGGAGAGGGAGGGGAACCAGTGACTGTAGAACTGAAGTCAGCCAGAATCAGCATATTCAGGGGAGGAGAGGGAGGGGAACGAATGACTGCAGAACTGAACCCAGCCAGAGTAAGCAAATTCAGGGGAGGAGAGCGAGGGGAACGAGTGAGTGTAGAACTGAACCCAGCCAGAGTCAGTATCTTCAGGGGAGGAGACGGAGAGGAACGAGTGAGTGTAGAACTGAACCCAGCCAGAGTCAGCAAATTCAGGGGAGGAGAGCGAGGGGAACCAGTGAGTGTAGAACTGAACCTGGCCAGAGTCAGCACCTTCAGGGAGGGAGAGAGAGGAAACCAGTGAGTGTAGAACTGAACCCAGCCAGAATCAGCACCTTCAGGGGAGGAGTGGGAGGGGAACCAGTGAGTGTAGAACTGAACCCAGCCAGAGTCAGCACCTTCAGGGGAGGAGAGGGAGGGGAATCAGTGAGTGTAAAACGAACCCAGCCAGAATCAGCACCTTCAGGAGAGGAGAGAGAGGGGAACCAGTGAGTGTAGAACTGAACCCAGCCAGAGTCAGCACCTTCAGGGAGGGAGAGGGAGGAAACCAGTGGGTGTAGAACTGAACCCAGCCAGAGTCAGCACCTTCAGGGGAGGAGATGGAGAGGAACCAGTGAGTGTAGAACTGAACCCAGCCAGAGTCAGCAGCTTCAGGGAGGGAGATGGAGGAAACCAGTGGGTTTAGAACTGAACCCAGCCAGAGTCAGCACCTTCAGGGGAGGAGAGGGAGAGGAACCAGTGATTGCAGAATTGAACCCAGCCAGAGACAGCACCTTCAGGGGATGAGAAGGAGGGGAACCAGTGAGTGTAGAACTGAACCCAGCCAGAGTCAGTACCTTCAGGGGAGGAGATGGAGGGGAACCGGTGAGTGTAGAACTGAAACCAGCCAGAGTCAGCACCTTCAGGGGAGGAGAGGGAGGGGAACCAGTGAGTGTAGAACTGAACACAGCCAGAGTCAGCACCTTCAGGGGAGGAGAGGGAGGGGAACCAGTGAGTGTAGAATTGAACCCAGCCAGAGTCAGCACCTTCAGGGGAGGAGAGGGAGAGGAACCAGTGAGTGTAGAACCGAACACAGCCAGAGTCAACATCTCCAGGGGAGGAGATGTAGGGGAAATGGTGAATGTAGAACTGAATCCAGCCAGAGTCAGCACCTTCAGGGGAGGAGAAGGAGGGGAACCAATGAGTGTAGAACTGAACCCAGCCAGAGTCAGCACCTTCAGGGAGGAGAGGGAGGGGAACCAATGAGTGTAGAACTGAACCCAGCCAGAGTCAGCACCTTCAGGAGAGGAGAGGGAGGAGAACCAGTGAGTGTAGAACTGAACCCAGCCAGAGTCAGCACCTTCAGGAGAGGAGAGGGAGGAGAACCAGTGAGTGTAGAACTGAACCCAGCCAGAGTCAGCACCTTCAGGGAGGAGAGGGAGAGGAACCAGTGATTGCAGGAATGAACCGAGCCAGAGTCAGCACCTTCAGGGGATGAGAAGGAGGGGAACCAGTGAGTGTAGAACTGAACCCAGCCGGAGTCAGTACCTTCAGGGGAGGAGATGGAGGGGAAGCAATGAGTGTAGAACTGAACCCAGCCAGAGTCAGCACCTTCAGGGGAGGAGAGAGACGGGAACAAGGGACTGTAGAACTGAACCCAGCCAGAGTCAGCACCTTCAGGGGAGGAGAGGGAGGGGAACCAGTGAGTGGAGAACTGATCCCAGCCAGAGTCAGAACCTTCAGAGGAGGAGAGGGAGGGGAACCAGTGAGTGTGGAACTGAACCTAGCCAGAGTCGGCACCTTCAGGGGAGGCGAAGGAGGGGGAACCAGTGACTGTAGAACTGAACCCAGCCAGAGTCAGCACCATCAGGGGAGGAGAGAGAGGCGAGGTGACTTGGTGAAGTCCGCACGGGGCCGCATCGGGAATCGAGGCGAGGTTACTCGGCGAAGGCCACACGGGGCCGCATCGGGAACCCAGGCGAGGTGACTCGGGGAGGCCGCACGGAGACGCAGCGGGAACCGAGGCGAGGTGACTCGGGGAGGCCGCACGGGGACGCATCAGCAGCCGGAGCGCGGTGACTCGGCGGAGGCCACAGAAGCAGGAGAGCGGCGACTCAACAGCGGCCGCACGGGGCCACAGCGGCAGTCGGAGCGGCGACTCCAGAGCGGTGTCCGGAACACAGGACCGTGGAGGAGCCAGACCGAGACAGAGACCTGGAGACCTCTGAGAAAGAGGGGTGCAGCCTGAGGGCACCGTGAGGCAGCGGCTCCCAGGCACAGACAGTGAGTACGGGTCCTGGGGAGGGAGCCTGAAGCCAGGGAAAGACCCGATGAGCCGGGCCAAAACAGAGGCCCAGAGACCTCTGAGAGGGAGGGGAGCAGCCGGGAGACACCGGGAATCAGCGAATCCCAGACACAGACCAGGACAGTGAGTACGGGGCCTGGAGAGCCAGCGACTCCGGGGACTGGGAAAGGTCGCGAGCAGGGAGAGGGAAACACCAAACCCGGGGCCCCAGAAAAGCTTATTCTAAGATCAACAATACTTTCTACCTCTACACTACCAATAATGAGCGAATCAGAGGAGCCACAGCAGCTCCCGAGGCACACCGAGAGCAACCTCTTCCAGATTCCCCCCAACACCAAAAAAAATGCTGTAAAATCGATCAAGCATGAGCAGCTGAGAGAAAAACCAGAAACTCTTTTTGCTGACCGGTACAGCACTGGGAAAAAATGTAACCTCATTTTTTACTCCGATCAGCCAGCAGCTTGGATCACAGCAATAAAATCACACTATACCAGGGTTAAGCAGGAAAAAACCGCTAATGGGTCCAAAATGAAAATTAATAAACCAGGAGACAGGACAACCACGACTGTCAACATGTACAATAACGGAACAATATTAGTGCAAGGCAACCTCGACAACTTTGAAATGACCTTCAAAACACTGAAAGAAATAAAGGAGAGGGGAAGGAACAGCCCCAGAGTGGCTAACAGGGGAAAAGCGACCCGCACTCCCCCCACCATTGACAACTCACCAGGAGTAAATCAGCCTGGTCAGGAGGTGAACGAGCCACACAGTTCTAACCAGACACTAACCCCGGCGACCCACAGCCACATGATACAACTGACTAACCCCAGCGTAACTACCAGAGAGGAAGCCACACATAGTCCCCCTACCAATTCCAGCTCACCAAGAGAAGAGCAGCCCAGCCAGGAAGTGAGTGAGCCTTCCAGGGCCGACCAGACACATACCCCGGGATCACACAGCCAGATACAACTAAAGGATAAATTTAATCAGTTAGAGACAGAGATGGTTAAACTTAGAGAGGAGGTCCTTAAAATGAAACACGAACAAAAGCAAGAGAGGGAGAGACACAGGAGAGAGCTGAATCTACTTGAGAATCAGGTGAATCTACTTGGGAATCAGGTGAAAGAGCTGCAGGAAAACAAAGAGAGCCATAGAGGAGAGATAACACCATTAGACCAGCAGCCAGAGGCTAGAGATAAGACAATACAGAGCCCGACTGAACAGCTGCACTACCACACTGAACAACAGCAGCAGACACACAATACAAGGGGTGCCACACAGACCGACCAGCATACTGAAGCTCAGTCTTCCCCCACCACTGTGGGACCACAAGCGAGCCGCTCACAAGAGGAGCGCACACACCAGACACGACCACCCCAGCCCAACACACACGCTATGAGTCCAGGCGAAAGCCACCAGACAGTAAACACAAACAAGGCTGACATCGTAATACTCATAGACTCAAATGGGAAATTTCTATGGGAGAAAAAGCTCTTCCCTAGAAGTAAAGTAGAAAAGATCTGGTGCCCAACAACAGACAGAGCCATGGAATGGCTGACCAAAACCAGATTAGGCTCCCCCCAACACATAATAATACACACGGGCACAAATGACCTAAAGTCCCAGCAGAAAGAGGTAGCAACATCGCTCAGAGCAGTGATTAGGAAGGCAAGCAATACATTTCCAAACACTAGAATCACTGTTTCCACAATATTGCCGAGAACAGACTTTAACAGCAACACAATTCATGAGATAAATGCCAGCATAGCAAGAGACTGTGAATCAAAGCACAACGTGCACCTGGCCCAACACCCCACCCTCGATGAGGAATGTCTTTACGACCACGTCCACATCCACAGGAAATGAATATCGATCTTTGCTAAAGCCCTGAAGGACGTCGCTTTTAACCGGGTCCATACCCAGACCCAAGAGAAACCCCCCCCGACCACCAGAGATCAGCGGGGTACATACCAGGACCACTACAGAGACCACCACCACACCAACCGGGACCAGAGAGGATCCCCATGCACAACAACAATACCAGACCTGCACCACTCCTGTCCCACAGGGGAACAGGACCGCTCCCAGCCAGACAGAGGGAGAGATGCACAGGACGTACGCAATACCTCAGACAGAGACAATCCATTAAGAGACAATAAGCAGACGTGCAGTAGCATCTACTTCCGCCTTATGGATCAGAAAATGAAAAAAAATCAAGGACTAATTAATAGAAAGAACTGTAACCAAGTAGTATTAACATTTATAGACAACGGAGATGATCATTTTTTCCCACATTTAGACACGACAAACACATATCATTCTTTAACATATCACAGTAAAAGATCAAACTTAACATGAAATCCTTATATATTTCGACCTGGAATATCCAAGGTCTACGCTCTTTGGTGCTCGACGTGAAGAGTAGGACCCCAGAGTTCATAGATGAAACTAAAGATCTAGATATTATCATTTTACAGGAAACTTGGTATAAAGGAAAAGGACACACTGGCCGTCCCCAAGGGTACACAGAGCTGGTGGTCCCCTCCAATAAATTACCAGGAGTAACCCAAGGCAGAGACTCCGGAGGCATACTGATTTGGTTTAAAACAGAGCTTAAGAATTACATCAAATTTATAAAAAAGGGCGAAAATCACATGTGGCTCAAAATTGAGAGTGATCTTATCTCTAACACCCAAGATGTTTTCATTTGCGCACTCTATATCCCCCCAATGCAATCCCCATACTTTAAAGAGGACACCTTCTCCAACATTGAGGGGGAAATTATCCAATACCAGGCCCAGGGGAACGTGTTGATCTGTGGTGACCTCAATTCAAGAACTGGCGAAGAACCAGACTTCACCAATAATCAGGGAAACAATTACATATTCGGGAATAACCACTTCGATATCCCTTCCCTTCCATACAGGCATAACTGCGACAAGCAGACAAATACCAACGGAAAACAGCTCCGGCAGCTCTGTCGAAGCCTGGGTCTGTCCATTGTCAATGGTAGATTCATAGGAGACCTCCTAGGAAGATCGACCTACTGCTCACCTCTTGGCTGCAGCACTGTAGACTATATGATTACGGATTTGGACCCATCCTCTTTCAGAGCATTCACAGTCAAACCACAAACAACACTGTCAGATCACAGTCAAATTACTATGTATCTTAAAAAGACAGAAACAAACAACACAGAAACACAACCCAGTAAACTGCACAACACCAAAAAATCGTACAGATGGGCCAAAAACGACACGGAAAAATACCAGAAAGCAATTAGCAATGAATCAACTCAAGCTCTCTTGGACACCTTTCTGGATAACATATACACTCACAATAAAGAAGGCGTAAACCGGGCAGTGAATAACCTAAACAATATTTTTGATAATTTGGCAACAAGGTCAAACTTGAAAGCTCGCAAGAACAAACCCAAAACAAAAAACTATGAAAAATGGTTTGACCCAGATTGCCATAACATGAGGAAAAAACTTAGAAAAATATCAAACCAAAAACACAGACATCCAGAAAACGAGGAATTACGCCTTACTTATTGTCAGACACTAACACAATACAGAAACACACTCAGAACCAAAAAAGAGCAATATATTAAGAATACACTCAGCTCCATTGAGGAATCCATTGATTCCAATTGTTTCTGGGACAACTGGAATACATTACACAAAAAACAACACGACAAATTGGCCATTCAAAATGGAGACACATGGGAAAACCACTTTGAAAAATTATACCAGAAAAACACACTAAGGCCAGAGCAACACCAAATATGCAAAAAACTGGAAAAGCTAGAAATGGCCATAAAAGATAACCAAAACCCGCTAGACTCCATAAAAACAGAAAAAGAACTTTTTGCAAAACTCAAGGACCTGCGACCAGGAAAAGCTTGCGGGGCAGACGGCATACTAAGCGAGATGATTAAACACACAGACGATAAAATGAAACTGGCTATCCTAAAACTCTTCAACTTGGTTCTGAGTGTCGGTTACTTCCCTGATATCTGGAACAAAGGACTCATAACGCCCATATACAAAAGTGGGGACAAAGTCGACCCAAATAACTATCGAGGCATCTGTGTAAACAGTAACCTGGGGAAGGTATTCTGTAGCATCATAAACAAAAGACTTATAAACTTCCTTGAGGAGCACAATGTCTTGAGTAAAAGCCAAATTGGATTCCTGCCAAACTATAGAACATCAGATCATATCTTCACCCTACAGACCCTATTTAACAAACACGTTCATCAAAACAAAAGCAAAATCTACGCATGCTTTATAGATTTCCAGAAGGCTTTCGACTCTATCTGGCATGACGGTTTATTCCTGAAACTTATCGAAAGCGGGGTAGGGGGAAAAACATATGATGTAATTAAATCAATGTATACAAACAACAAATGTGCAGTTAAAATTGGAGACAAACAAACAAAATACTTCCCACAGGGGCGGGGGGTGATGCAGGGCTCGCCAATCTCACCGACACTCTTTAATATTTACATAAATGAATTGGCAAAATGACTTGAACAATCTACAGCACCCGGCCGCACCCTATATGAATCCAAGGTTAAATTCCTCCTCTATGCAGACGACCTGATTCTGCTGTCACCAACTAAGGAGGGTCTACAGCAGAACCTGGATCTGCTGGAGTCATACTGCCAGACTTGGGCCATGACAATTAATCCCCAAAAAACCAAAGTCCTTGTGTTCCAGCAAAGATCCAGACATCAGGGACCCAAAATAAATTTCACACTAGGAACAACCAAAATTGAACAAACCACTAACTACACATACTTGGGCTTAAAAATCAGTTCTACAGGAAATTTCAAACTGGCTGTGAATGAACTGAAAGAGAAAGCAAGAAGGGCTTTCTATGCCATTAAAAAATCAATCCAAATAGAAATCCCAATTAGCATTTGGCTCAAAACCAGTGAGTGTAGAACTGAACCCAGCCAGAGTCAGCACCTTGATGGGAGGAGAGGGAGGGGAACCAGTGAGTGTAGAACTGAACCCAGCCAGAGTCAGCAGCTTCAGGGGAGCAGAGGGAGAGGAACCAGAGAGTGTAGAGCTGAACGCAGCCAGAGTCAGCACCTTCAGGGGAGGAGAGGGAGGGGAACTGGTGACTGTAGAATTGAACCCAGCCAGTCAGCACCTTCAGGGGAAGAGAGAGAGGGGAACCAGTGAGTGTAGAACTGAACACAGCCAGAGTCAGCACCTTCAGGGAGGAGAGGGAGGGGAACCAGTGAGTGTAGAACTGAACCCAGCCAGAGTCAGCACCTTCAGGGGAGGAAAGGGAGGGGAAACAATGAGTGTAGAACTGAACCCAGCCAGAGACAGCACCTTCAAGGGAGGGAGAGGGAGGAAACCATTGGGTGTAGAACTGAACCCAGCCAGAGTCAGCACCTTCAGGGGAGGAGAGGGAGAGGAACCAATGAGTGTAGAACTGAACCCAGCCAGAGTCAGCACCTTCAGGAGAGGAGAGGGAGGAGAACCAGTGAGTGTAGAGCTGAACCCAGCCAGAGTCAGCACCTTCAGGAGAGGAGAGGGAGTGGAACCAGTGAGTGTAGAACTGAACCCAGCCAGAATCAGCACCTTCAGTGGAGGAGAGGGAGGGGAACCAGTGAGTGTAGAAGTGAACCCAGCCAGAGGCAGCATCTTCAGGGGAGGAGAGGGAGGGGAACCAGTGAGTGTAGATCTGAACCCAGCCAGAGTCAGCACCTTCCGGGGAGGAGAGGGAGAGGAACCAGTGAGTGTAGAACTGAACCCAGCCAGAGTCAGCACATTCAGGGGATGAGAAGGAGGTGAACCAGTGAGTGTAGAACTGAACCCAGCCAGAGTCAGCACCTTCAGTGGAGGAGAGGGAGGGGAACCAGTGAATGTAGATCTGAACCCAGCCAGAGTCAGCACCTTCAGGGGAGGAGAGGGAGGGGAACCAGTGAGTGTAGAACTGAACCCAGCCAGAGTCAGCACCTTCAGGGGAGGAGAGGGAGGGGAACCAGTGGGTGTAGAACTGAACCCAACCAGAGTCAGCACCTTCAGGAGAGGAGAGGGAGGAGAACCAGTGAGTGCAGAGCTGAACCCAGCCAGATTCAGCACCTTCAGGGAGGGAGAGGGAGGAATCCAGTGGGTGTAGAACTGAACCCAACCAGAGTCAGCACCTTCAGGAGAGGAGAGGGAGGAGAACCAGTGAGTGCAGAACTGAACCCAGCCAGAATCAGCACCTTCAGGGGAGGAGAGGGAGGGGAAACAGTGAGTGTAGAACTGAACCCAGCCAGAGGCAGCATCTTCAGGGGAGGAGAGGGAGGGGAACCAGTGAGTGTAGATCTGAACGCAGCCAGAGTCAGCACCTTCCGGGGAGGAGAGGGAGAGGAACCAGTGAGTGTAGAACTGAACCCAGCCAGAGTCAGCACCTTCAGGGGATGAGAAGGAGGGGAACTAGTGAGTGTAGAACTGAACCCAGCCAGAGTCAGCACCTTCAGGGAAGGAGAGGGAGGGCTCCCAGTGAATGTAGATCTGAACCCAGCCAGAGTCAGCACCTTCAGCGGAGGACAGGGAGGGGAACCAGTGAGTGCAGAACTGAACACAGCCAGAGTCAGCACCTTCAGGGGAGGCGAGAGAGGGGAACCAGTGAGTGTAGAACTGAACCCAGCCAGAGTCAGCACCTTCAGTGGAGGAGGGGGAGGGGATCCAGTGAGTGTAGAACTGAACCCAGCCAGAGTCAGCACCTTCAGGGGAGGAGAGAGAAGGGAACCAATGAGTGAAGAACTGAACCCAGCAAGAGTCAGCACCTTCAGTGGAGGAGAGGGAGGGGAACCAATGAGTGTAGAACTGAACCCAGCCAGAGTCAGCACCTTCAGTGGAGGAGAGGGAGGGGAACCAGTGAGTGTAGAACTGAACCCAGCCAGAGTCAGCACCTTCAGGGGAGGAGAGGGAAGGGAACCAGTGAGTGTAGAACTGAACCCAGCCAGAGTCAGCACCTTCAGGGGAGGAGAGGGAGGGCTCCCAGTGAATGTAGATCTGAACCCAGCCAGAGTCAGCACCTTCAGGGGAGGAGAGAGAGGGGAACCAGTGAGTGTGGAACTGAACCCAGCCAGAGTCAGCACCTTCAGGGGAGGAGAGATTGGGGAACCAGTGAGTGTTGATTAAAGTGTAAGACGGTACAAGAGCAGTGGTCTACATTCAAGGAGATATTTCACATCTTTCAAGTTAAATATATTCCACTGAGGAAAAAGGGGAGTAAAAGAAAAAACAGCCATCCGTGGCTTAGTAAAGTAATAAAGGATAGTATTCGACTGAAAACAAGGGCATATAAAGTAGGCAAATCTAGTGGGAGGATAGAAGATTGGGAAGCATTTAAAAGCCAGCAAACAATAACTAAAATATTAATTAAGAAATGGAAGATAGATTATGAAAGTAAACTAGCAAAAAATATAAAAACAGATAGCAAGATTTTCTACAGCTATATAAAAAGAAAAAGGATGGCTAAAGTGAACGTTGGCCCCTTAGAGGATGGGATAGGGAAACCAGTGGTGGGGAACATGGAGATGGCAAAGATGCTGATCAAATATTTTGTATCAGTCTTTACAGTAGAGGACACTAAAAATATCCCAACGCTGGACAAACAGGGGGCAATTGGGGGGGGAGGAGCTCAACACGATTAAAATCACTAAAGAGATGGTACTCAGTAAAATAATGGGACTTAAGGTGCATAAATCCCCCGGACCTGATGGCCTACATCCTAGGGTCTTGAGAGAAGTGGCGGTAGGGATTGTGGATGCATTGGTGATCATTTTCCAGAACTCCCTGGACTCAGAAAAGGTCCCGGCAGATTGGAAAACTGCTAATGTAACACCCTTATTTAAGAAGGGAAGTAGACAAAAAGCTGGAAACTATAGACCAGTTAGCCTAACATCTGTGGTTGGCCAAATGTTGGAGTCCATTATTAAGGATACAGTAACAGAGCATTTGGATAAACATAATTTAATAGGACAGAGTCAGCATGGTTTTATGAAGGGGAAGTCATGTTTGACAAATTTGCTCGAATTCTTTGAGGATGTAACATACAGGGTGGATAAAGGGGAACCAGTGGATGTAGTGTATTTGACTTCCAAAAGGCATTTGACAAGGTTCCACACAAATGATTACTGATCAAGATAAAAAATCACGGGATTGGGGGTAATATACTGGCATGGGTGGAAGATTGGCTATCTAACAGAAAACAAAGAGTTGGGATAAATGGTTCGTTCTCGGGCTGGCAATCAGTAACTAGTGGTGTTCCGCAGGGATCAGTGCTGGGACCCCAACTCTTTACAATCTATATTAACGATTTGGAGGAAGGGACCGAGTGCAACATTTCCAAGTTTGCCGACGATACAAAGATGGGAGGGAAAGCAGTGAGTGAGGAGGACATAAAAAACCTGCAAAAGGACATAGACAGGCTAAGTGAATGGGCAGAGATTTGGCAGATGCAATATAATGTTCGAAAGTGTGAGGTTATGCACTTTAGCATGAAAAAATCAGAGCAAGTTATTATCTAAATGGAGAGAAACTGCAAAGTGCTACAGTACAAAGGGATCTGGGGGTCCTGGTGCATGAAACACAAAAAGTTAGTATGCAGGTGCAGCAGGTGATCAGGAAGGCCAATGGAATCTTAGCTTTTATTGCAAGGGGGATGGAGTATAAAAACAGGGAAGTCTTGCTGCAGTTATACAGGGTATTGGTGAGGTCAAACCTGGAATACTGCGTGCAGTTTTGGTTTCCATATTTAAGAAAAGATATACTTGCTCTCGAGGCGGTTCAGAGAAGGTTCACTCGGTTGATTCCAGAGAATAGGGGGTTGACGTATGAGGAAAGGTTGAACAGGTTGGGACTCTACTCATTGGAGTTCAGAAGAATGAGAGGCGATCTTATCGAAACATATAAGATTGTGAGGGGGCTTGATCGGGTGGATGCGGGGAGGATGTTTCCACTGATGGGTGAGACTAGAACTGGGGGGCATAATCTTAGAATAAGGGGCTGCCCTTTCAAAACTGAGATGAGGAGAAACTTCTTCACTCAGAGGGTAGTAAATCTATGGAATTTGCTACCCCAGAGAGCTGTGGAAGCTGCGACAGTAAATAAATTTAAAATGGAGATAGACATTGTCCTAGCAGATAAGGGAATTAGGGGTTACGGGGAGAGGGCAGGGAAGTGGACGTGAGTCTAGATTCAGATCAGCCATGATCCTATTGAATGGCGGAGCTGGCCCGAGGGGCCGTATGGCCTACTCCTGCTACTATTTCTTATGTTCTTATGTTCTTATGTAGAACTGAACCCGGGCAGAGTCAGCAACTTCAGGGGAGGAGAGGGAGGGGAACCAAAGAGTGTAGAACTGAACCCAGCCAGAGTCAGCACCTTCAGGGGAGGAGAAGGAGGGGAACCAGTGAGTGCAGAACTGAACCCAGCCAGAGTCAGCACCTTCAGGGGAGGAGAGGGAGGGGAACCAGTAAGTGTAGAACTGAACCCAGCCAGAGTCAGCACCCTCAGGGAAGGAGAGATAGGGGAACCAGCGCATGTAGAACTGAACCCAGCCAGAGACAGCACCTGCAGGGGAGGAGAAAGAGGGGAACCAGTGAGTGTAGGACTGAACCCAGCCAGAGTCAGTACCTCCAGGGGAGGAGAGAGAGGGGAAGCAGTGAGTGTAGAACTGAACCCAGCCAGAGTCAGCAGCTTTAGGGGAGAAGAGGGAGGGGAACCAGTGAGTGTAGAACTGAAACCAGCCAGAGTCAGCACCTTCAGGGGAGGAGAGGGAAGGGAACCAGTGAATGTAGAACTAAAACCAGCCAGAGTCAGCACCTTCAGGGGAGGAGAGCGATGGGAACCAATGAGTGTTGAACAAAACCCAGCCAGAGTCAGCACCTTCAGGGAAGGAGAGGGTGGGGAACCAGTGAGTGTAGAACTGAAACCAGCCAGAGTCAGCACCTTCAGGGGAGGAGAGAGAGGGGAACCAGTGAGTGTAGAACTGAACCCAGCCAGAGTCAGCACCTTCAGGGGAGGAGAGGGACGGGAACCAGTGAGTGTAGAACTGAAGACAGCCAGAGTCAGCGCCTTCAGGGGAGGAGAGGGAGAGGAACCAGTGAGTGTAGAACTGAACCAGCCAGAGTCAGCACCTTCAGGGGAGGAGAGGGAGGGGAACCAGTGAGTGTAGAACTGAACCCAGCCAGAGTCAGCACCTTCAGGAGAGGAGAGGGAAGAGAACCAGTGAGTGTAGAACTGAACCCAGCCAGAGTCAGCACATTCAGGGGAACAGAGGGAGAGGAACCAGTGAGTGTAGAACTGAACCCAGCCAGAGTCAGCACCTTCAGTGGAGGAGAGGGACAGGAACCTGTGAGTGTAGAACTGAACCCAGCCAGAGTCAGCACATTCAGGGGAACAGAGGGAGAGGAACCAGTGAGTGTAGAACTGAACCCAGCCAGAGTCAGCACCTTCAGAGGAGGAGAGGGAGGGGAACTAGAAAGTGTGGAACTAAACCCGGCCAGAGTCGGCACCTTCAGGGGAGGAGAGGGAGGAGAACCAGTGAGTGTAGAACTGAACCCAGCCAGATTCAGCACCAGCAGTGGAGGAGAGCGAAGGGAACCAATGAGTGTTGAACAAAACCCAGCCAGAGTCAGCACCTTCAGGGAAGGAGAGGGTGGGGAACCAAGGAATGTATAACTGAACCCAGCCAGAGTCAGTTCCTTCAGGGGAGGAGAGGGACGGGAACCAGTGAGTGCAGAACTGTACCCAGCCAGAGTCAGCACATGCAGGGTAGGAGAGGGAGGGGAACCAGTGAGTTTAGAACTGAACCCAGCCAGAGACAGCACCTTCAGGGGAGGAGAGGCAGGGGAACCAGTGAGGCAGAACTGAACCCAGCCAGTGTCTGCACTTTCAGGGGAGGAGACGGAGGGGAACCAGTGAGTGTAGAACTGAACCCAGCCAGAGTCAGCACCTTCAAGGGAGGAGAGGGAGAGGAACCAGTGAGTGTAGAACTGAACCCAGCCAGAGTCAGCACCTTCAGTGGAAGAGAGAGAATGCAAACAGTGAGTGTAGAACTGAACCCAGCCAGAGTCAGTACCATCAGTGAGGGAGAGAGAGGAGAACCTCTGAGTGTAGAATTGAACCAAGGCAGAGTAAGCACCTTCAAGAGAGGAGAGGGACAGGAACCCGTGAGTGTAGAACTGAACCCGGCCAGAGTCAGCACCTTCAGGGGAGGAGAGGGAGAGGAACCAGTGGGTGTAGAACTGAACCCAGCCAGTGTCAGTGCCTTCAGGGGTGGAGAGAGAGGGGAACCAGTGAGAGTTGAACTGAACCCAGCCAGAGTGAGCACCTTCAGGGGAGGTGAGGGAGGAGAACCAGTGTGTGCAGAACTGAACCCAGCCACAGTCAGCACCTTCAGGAGAGTAGAGGGAGAGGAACCAGTGAGTGTAGAAGTGAACCCAGCCAGAGTCAGCACTTTCAGGGGAGGAGAGAGAGAGGAACCAGTGAGTGTTGAACTGAACCCAGCCAGAGTCAGCACCTTCAGGGGAGGAGAGAGAGAGTAAACAGTGAGTGTAGAACTGAACCCAGCCAGAGTCAGCACCTGCAGAGGAGGAGAGGGAGGGGAACCAGTGAGTGCAGAACTGAAACAAGCCAGAGTCAGCACCTTCAGGGGATTAGCGAGAGGGAACCAGTAAGTGTAGAACTGAACCCAGCCAGAGTCAGCAGCTTCAGGGGAAGAGAGGGAGAGGAACCAGTGAGTGTAGAACTGAACCCAGCCAGAGTCAGCACATTCAGGGGAACAGAGGGAGAGGAACCAGTGAGTGTAGAACTGAACCCAGCCAGAGTCAGCACCTTCAGTGGAGGAGAGGGAGGGGAACTAGAAAGTGTGGAACTAAACCCGGCCAGAGTCGGCACCTTCAGGGGAGGAGAGGGAGGAGAACCAGTGAGTGTAGAACTGAACCCGGCCAGAGACAGCATTTTCAGGGGAGGAGAGGGAGAGGAATCAGTGAGTGTAGAACTTATCTCAGCAAGAGTCAGCACCTTCAGGGGAGGAGAGGGAAGAGAACCAGTAAGCGTAGAACTGAACCCGGACAGAGTCAGCACCTTCAGCGGAGGAGAGGGAGAGGAACCAGGGAGTGTAGAACTCATCTCAGCCAGAGTCAGCACCTTCAGTGCAGGAGAGGGAAGAGAACCAGTGAGTGTAGAATTGAGCCCAGCCAGAGTCAGCACATTCAGGGGAGGAGAGGGAGGGGAACCACTGAGTGTAGAACTGAACCCAGCCAGAGTCAGCACTTTCAGGGGAGGAGAGGGAGGGGAACCAGTGAGTGTTGAACTGAACCCAGCCAGAGTCAGCACCTTCAGGGAAGGAGAGGGAAGAGAACCAGTGAGTGTAGAACTGAACCCAGCCAGAGTCAGCACCTTAAGGGGAGGAGAGGGAGAGGAGCCACTGAGTATAGAACTGAACCCAGCCAGAGTCAGCACCTTCAGGGGAGGAGAGGGAGGGGAACCAGTGAGTGTAGAATTGAACCTAGCCAGAGTCATCACCTTCAGGGGAGGAGAGGGAGGGGAACCAGTGAGTGTAGAACTGAACCCAGCCAGAGTCAGTACCTTCAGGGGAGGAGAGGGAGGGGAACCAGTGAGTGTAGAACTGAACCCAGACAGAGTCAGCACCTTCAGGGAAGGGGAGAGAGGGGAACCAGAGATTTTAGAACTGAACCCAGCCAGAGTCAGCACCTTCAGGGGAGGAGAGGGAGGGGAGTCAGTGAGTGTAGAACTGAACCCAGCCAGAGTCAGCACCTTCAAGGGAGGAGAGAGAGGTGAACCAGTGAGTGTAGAACTGAACCGAGCCAGAGTCAGTACCTTCAGGGGAGGAGAGAGAGGGGAAGCAGTGAGTGTAGAACTGAACACAGCCAGAGTCAGCACCTTCAGGGAAGGAGAGTGTGGGGAACCAGTGAGTGTAGAACTGAATGCAGCCAGAGTCAGCACCTTCAGGGGAGGAGAGGCAGGGGAACCAGTGAGTGTAGAACTGAACACAGCCAGAGTCAGTACCTTCAGGGGAGGAGAGGGAGGGGAACCAGTGAGTGTAGAACTGAACCCAGACAGAGTCAGCACCTTCAGGGAAGGGGAGAGAGGGGAACCAGAGATTTTAGAACTGAACCCAGCCAGAGTCAGCACCTTCAGGGGAGGAGAGGGAGGGGAATCAGTGAGTGTAGAACTGAACCCAGCCAGAGTCAGCACCTTCAAGGGAGGAGAGAGAGGTGAACCAGTGAGTGTAGAACTGAACCCAGCCAGAGTCAGTACCTTCAGGGGGGGAGAGAGAGGGGAAGCAGTGAGTGTAGAACTGAACACAGCCAGAGTCAGCACCTTCAGGGAAGGAGAGTGTGGGGAACCAATGAGTGTAGAACTGAATGCAGCCAGAGTCAGCACCTTCAGGGGAGGAGAGGCAGGGGAACCAGTGAGTGTAGAACTGACCCCAGCCAGATTCAGCACCAGCAGTGGAGGAGAGCGAAGGGAACCAATGAGTGTTGAACAAAACCCAGCCAGAGTCAGCACCTTCAGGGAAGGAGAGGGTGGGGAACCAAGGAATGTATAACTGAACCCAGCCAGAGCCAGCGCCTTCAGGGGAGGAGAGGGACGGGAACCAGTGAGTGTAGAACTGAAGCCAGCCAGAGACAGCACCTTCAGGGGAGGAGAGGCAGGGGAACCAGTGAGGCAGAACTGAACCCAGCCAGTGTCTGCACTTTCAGGGGAGGAGACGGAGGGGAACCAGTGAGTGTAGAACTGAACCCAGCCAGAGTCAGCACCTTCAAGGGAGGAGAGGGAGAGGAACCAGTGAGTGTAGAACTGAACCCAGCCAGAGTCAGCACCTTCAGTGGAAGAGAGAGAATGCAAACAGTGAGTGTAGAACTGAACCCAGCCAGAGTCAGTACCATCAGTGAGGGAGAGGGAGGAGAACCTCTGAGTGTAGAATTGAACCCAGGCAGAGTCAGCACCTTCAAGAGAGGAGAGGGACAGGAACCCGTGAGTGTAGAACTGAACCCGGCCAGAGTCAGCACCTTCAGGGGAGGAGAGGGAGAGGAACCAGTGGGTGTAGAACTGAACCCAGCCAGTGTCAGTGCCTTCAGGGGTGGAGAGAGAGGGGAACCAGTGAGAGTTGAACTGAACTCAGCCAGAGTCAGCACCTTCAGGGGAGGTGAGGGAGGAGAACCAGTGTGTGCAGAACTGAACCCAGCCACAGTCAGCACCTTCAGGAGAGTAGAGGGAGAGGAACCAGTGAGTGTAGAAGTGAACCCAGCCAGAGTCAGCACTTTCAGGGGAGGAGAGAGAGAGGAACCAGTGAGTGTTGAACTGAACCCAGCCAGAGTCAGCACCTTCAGGGGAGGAGAGAGAGAGTAAACAGTGAGTGTAGAACTGAACCCAGCCAGAGTCAGCACCTGCAGAGGAGGAGAGGGAGGGGAACCAGTGAGTGCAGAACTGAAACAAGCCAGAGTCAGCACCTTCAGGGGATTAGCGAGAGGGAACCAGTAAGTGTAGAACTGAACCCAGCCAGAGTCAGCAGCTTCAGGGGAGGAGAGGGAGAGGAACCAGTGAGTGTAGAACTGAACCCAGCCAGAGTCAGCACCTTCAGGGGAGGAGAGGGAGAGGAACCAGTGAGTGTAGAACTGAACCCAGCCAGAGTCAGCACCTTCAGGGGAGGAGAGGGAGAGGAACCAGTGAGTGTAGAACTGAACCCAGCCAGTGTCAGTGCCTTCAGGGGAGGAGAGGGAGGGGAACCAGTGAGTGTAGAACTGAACCCAGCCAGAGTCAGCAACTTCAGGGGAGTAGAGGGAGGGGAACCAGTGAGTGTAGAACTGAACCCAGCCAGATTCAGAACCTTCAGGGGATTAGAGGGAGGGGAACTAGTAAGTGTGGAACTGAACCCGGCCAGAGTCAGCACCTTCAGGGGAGGAGAGGGCGGAGAACCAGTGAGTGTAGAACTGAACCCGCCCAGAGTCAACATCTTCAGGGGAGGAGAGGGAGGGGAACCACTGTGTGTAGAACTGAACCCAGCCAGAGTCAGCACATTCAGGGGAGGAGAGGGAAGAGAACCAGTGAGTGTACAACTGAACCCAGCCAGAGTCAGCACCTTCAGGGGAGGAGAGGGAGGGGAACCAGTGAGTGTAGAACTGAATCCAGCCACAGTCAGCACCTTCAGGGGAGGAGAGGGAGGGGAATAAGTGAGTGTAGAACTGAACCCAGCCAGAGTCAGCACCTTCAAGGGAGGAGAGGGAAGAGAACCAGTGAGTGTACAACTGAACCCAGCCAGAGTCAGCATCTTCAGGGGAGGAGAGAGAGGGGAACCAGTGAGTGTAGAACTGAATCCAGCCACAGTCAGCACCTTCAGGGGAGGAGAGGGAGGGGAATAAGTGAGTGTAGAACTGAACCCAGCCAGAGTCAGCACCTTCAAGGGAGGAGAGAGAGGGGAACCAGTGAGTGTAGAACTGAACCCAGACAGAGTCAGCACCTTCAGGGGAGGAGAGGGAGGGGAATAAGTGAGTGTAGAACTGAACCCAGCCAGAGTCAGCACCTTCAGGGAAGGGGAGAGAGGGGAACCAGAGATTTTAGAACTGAACCCAGCCAGAGTCAGCACCTTCAGGGGAGGAGAGGGCAGGGAACCAGTAAGTGCAGAACTGAGCCCAGCCAGAGTCAGCACCTTCAGGGGAGGAGAGGGAGGGGAATAAGTGAGTGTAGAACTGAACCCAGCCAGAGTCAGCACCTTCAAGGGAGGAGAGAGAGGTGAACCAGTGAGTGCAGAACTGAACCGAGCCAGAGTCAGTACCTTCAGGGGAGGAGAGAGAGGGGAAGCAGTGAGTGTAGAACTGAACACAGGCAGAGTCAGCACCTTCAGGGAAGGAGAGTGTGGGGAACCAGTGAGTGTAGAACTGAAGCCAGCCAGAGTCAGTTCCTTCAGGGGAGGAGAGGGACGGGAACCAGTGAGTGTAGAACTGAAGCCAGCCAGAGTCAGTACCTTCAGGGGAGGAGAGGGAGAGGAACCAGTGAGTATAGAACTGAACCCAGCCAGAGACAGCACCTTCAGGGGAGGAGAGAGACGGGAACCAGTGTGTGTTGAACTGAACCCAGCCAGTGTCAGCACCTTCAGGGAAGGAGAGAGAGGGGAACCAGTGAGTTTAGAACTGAACCCAGCCAGAGTCAGCACCTTCAGGGGAGGAGAGGCAGGGGAACCAGTGAGGCAGAACTGAACCCAGCCAGTGTCTGCACTTTCAGGGGAGGAGACGGAGGGGAACCAGTGAGTGTAGAACTGAACCCAGCCAGAGTCAGCACCTTCAGTGGAGGAGAGGGAGAGGAACCAGTGAGTGTAGAACTGAACCCAGCCAGAGTCAGCACTTTCAGGGGAGGAGAGGGAGGGGAGCCAGTGAGTGTAGAACTGACCCCAGCCAGAGTCAGCACCTTCAAGAGAGGAGAGGGACAGGAACCCGTGAGTGTAGAACTGAACCCGACCAGAGTCAGCACCTTCAGGGGAGGAGAGGGAGAGGAACCAGTGGGTGTAGAACTGAACCCAGCCAGAGTCAGCACCTTCAGGGGAGGAGAGGGAGGGGAACCAGCGAGTGCACAACTGAACCCAGCCAGAGTCAGCACCTTCAGGGGAGGAGAGGGAGGGGAACCAGTGAGTGTAGAACTGAACCCAGCCAGTGTCAGTGCCTTCAGGGGTGGAGAGAGAGGGGAACCAGTGAGAGTTGAACTGAACCCAGCCAGAGTCAGCACCTTCAGGGGAGGTGAGGGAGGAGAACCAGTGTGTGCAGAACTGAACCCAGCCACAGTCAGCACCTTCAGGAGAGTAGAGGGAGAGGAACCAGTGAGTGTTGAAGTGAACCCAGCCAGAGTCAGCACTTTCAGGGGAGGAGAGAGAGAGGAACCAGTGAGTGTTGAACTGAACCTAGCCAGAGTCAGCACCTTCAGGGGAGGAGAGAGAGAGTTAACAGTGAGTGTAGAACTGAACCCAGCCAGAGTCAGCACCTGCAGGGGAGGAGAGGGAGGGGAACCAGTGAGTGCAGAATTGAACCCGGCCAGAGTCAGCACCTTCAGGGGAGGTGAGGGAGAGGAACCAGTGGGTGTAGAACTGAACCCAGCCAGAGTCAGCACCTTCAGGGGAGGAGAGGGAGGGGAACCAGCGAGTGCAGAACTGAACCCAGCCAGAGTCAGCACCTTCAGGGGAGGAGAGGGAGGGGAACCAGTGAGTGTAGAACTGAACCCAGCCAGTGTCAGTGCCTTCAGGGGTGGAGAGAGAGGGGAACCAATGAGAGTTGAACTGAACCCAGCCAGAGTCAGTACCTTCAGGGGAGGTGAGGGAGGAGAACCAGTGTGTGCAGAACTGAACCCAGCCACAGTCAGCACCTTCAGGAGAGTAGAGGGAGAGGAACCAGTGAGTGTAGAAGTGAACCCAGCCAGAGTCAGCACTTTCAGGGGAGGAGAGAGAGAGGAACCAGTGAGTGTTGAACTGAACCTAGCCAGAGTCAGCACCTTCAGGGGAGGAGAGAGAGAGTTAACAGTGAGTGTAGAACTGAACCCAGCCAGAGACAGCACCTGCAGGGGAGGAGAGGGAGGGGAACCAGTGAGTGTAGAACTGAACCCAGCCAGAGTCAGCACATTCAGGGGATTAGCGAGAGGGAACCAGTAAATGTAGAACTGAAGCCAGCCAAAGTCAGCAGCTTCAGGGGAAGAGAGGGAGAGGAACCAATGAGTGTAGAACTCAACCCAGCCAGAGTCAGCAACTTCAGGGAAGGAGAGAGAGGGGAACCAGTGAGTGCAGAACTGAACCCAGCCAGAGTCAGCACCTTCAGGGGAGGAGAGGGAGGAGAACCAGTGAGTATAGAACTGAACCCAGCCAGAGTCAGAGCCTTCAGGGGAGGAGAGGGAAGAGAGCCAGTGAGTGTAGAATTCAACCCAGACAGAGTCAGCAACTTCAGGGAAGGAGAAAGAGGGGAACCAATGAGTGTAGAACTGAACCCAGCCAGAGTCAGCACCTTCAGGGAAGGAGAAAGAGGGGAACCAATGAGTGTAGAACTGAACCCAGCCAGAGTCAGTACCTTCAGGGTAGCAGAGGGCGAGGAACCAGTGAGTGTAGAACTGAACCCATCCAGAGTCAGCACCTTCAGGGGAGGAGAAAGAGGGGAACCAATGAGTGTAGAACTGAACCCAGCCAGAGTCAGCACCTTCAAGAGAGGAGAGGGACAGGAACCCGTGAGTGTAGAACTGAACCCGGCCAGAGTCAGCACCTTCAGGGGAGGAGAGGGAGGAAAACTAGTGAGTGTAGAACTGAACCCAGCCAGAGTCAGCAACTTCAGGGGAGTAGAGGGAGGGGAACCAATGAGTGTAGAACTGAACCCAGCCAGAGTCAGTACCTTCAGGGAAGGAGAGAGAGGGGAACCAGTGAGTGTAGAACTGAATCCAGCCAGATTCAGAACCTTCAGGGGATTAGAGGGAGGGGAACTAGTAAGTGTGGAACTGAACCCAGCCAGAGTCAGCACCTTCAGGGGAGGAGAGGGAGGAGAACCAGTGAGTGTAGAACCGAACCCGCCCAGAGTCAACATCTTCAGGGGAGGAGAGGGAGGGGAACCAGTGAGCGTAGAACTGAACCCAGCCAGAGTCAGCACCTTCAAGAGAGGAGAGGGACAGGAACCCGTGAGTGTAGAACTGAACCCGGCCAGAGTCAGCACCTTCAGGGGAGGAGAGGGAGAGGAACCAGTGAGTGTAGAACTGACCTCAGGCAGAGTCAGCACCATCAGGGGAGGAGAGGGAGTAGAACCAGTGAGTGCAGAACTGAACCCAGCCAGAGTCAGCACCTTCAGGGGAGGAGAGGGAGGGGAGCCACTGAATGTAGAACTGAACCCAGCCAGAGTCAGCACCTTCAAGAGAGGAGAGGGACAGGAACCCGTGAGTGTAGAACTGAACCCGGCCAGAGTCAGCACCTTCAGGGGAGGAGAGGGAGGAGAACCAGTGAGTGTAGAACTGAACCCAGCCAGAGTCAGCACCTTCAGGGAAGGAGAGAGAGGGGAACCAGTGAGTGTAGAACTGAATCCAGCCAGATTCAGAACCTTCAGGGGATTAGAGGGAGGGGAACTAGTAAGTGTGGAACTGAACCCAGCCAGAGTCAGCACCTTCAGGGGAGGAGAGGGAGGAGAACCAGTGAGTGTAGAACTGAACCCAGCCAGAGTCAGCACCTTCAAGAGAGGAGAGGGACAGGAACCCGTGAGTGTAGAACTGAACCCGGCCAGAGTCAGCACCTTCAGGGGAGGAGAGGGAGAGGAACCAGTGAGTGTAGAACTGAACCCAGCCAGAGTCAGCACCTTCAGGAGAGGAGAGGGTGGGGAACCAGTGAGTGTAGGACTGAACCCAGCCAGAGTCAGCGCCTTCAGGGGAGGAGAGAGAAGGGAACCAGTGTGTGTTGAACTGAACCCAGCCAGAGTCAGCGCCTTCAGGGGAGGAGAGAGACGGTAACCAGTGAGTGCAGAACTGAACCCAGCCAGAGTCAGCACCTTCAGGGGAGGAGAGGGAGGGGTACTCGTAAGTGTGGAACTGAACCCGGCCAGAGTCAGCACCTTCAGGGGAGGAGAGGGAGGAGAACCAGTGAGCGTAGAACTGAACCCGGCCAGAGTCAGAACATTCAGCAGAGGAGAGGGAAGAGAACCAGTGAGTGTACAACTGAACCCAGCCAGAGTCAGCACCTTCAGGGGAGGAGAGGGAGGGGAACCAGTGAGTGTAGAATTGAACCCAGCCAGAGTCAGCATCTTCAGGGGAGGAGAGGGAGGGGAACCAGTGAGTGTAGAACTGAATCCAGCCAGAGTCAGTACCTTCAGGGGAGGAGAGCGAGGGGAACCAGTGAGTGTAGAACTGAACCCAGACAGAGTCAGCTCCTTCAGGGAAGGGGAGAGAGGGGAACCAGAGATTTTAGAACTGAACCCAGCCAGAGGCAGCACCTTCAGGGGAGGAGAGGGCAGGGAACCAGTAAGTGCAGAACTGAGCCCAGCCAGAGTCAGCACCTTCAGGGGAGGAGAGGGAGGGGAATAAGTGAGTGTAGAACTGAACCCAGCCAGAGTCAGCACCTTCAAGGGAGGAGAGAGAGGTGAACCAGTGAGTGCAGAACTGAACCGAGCCAGAGTCAGTACCTTCAGGGGAGGAGAGAGAGGGGAAGCAGTGAGTGTAGAACTGAACACAGCCAGAGTCAGCACCTTCAGGGAAGGAGAGTGTGGGGAACCAGTGAGTGTAGAACTGAACCCAGCCAGAGTCAGCACCTTCAGGGGAGGAGAGGGAGGGGAACCAGAGAGTGTAGAACTGAACCCAGCCAGTGTTAGCAGCTTCAGGGGAGGAGAGGGACGGGAACCAGTGAGTGTAGAACTGAACCCAGCCAGAGTCCGCACCTTCATGGGAGGAGAGGGAGAGGAACCAGTGAGTGTAGAACTGAACCCAGCCAGAGTCAGCACCTGCAGGGGAGGAGAGGGAGAGGAACCAGTGAGTGTAGAACCGAACCCGCCCAGAGTCAACATCTTCAGGGGAGGAGAGGGAGGGGAACCAGTGAGTGTAGAACTGAACCCAGCCAGAGTCAGCACCTTCAAGAGAGGAGAGGGACAGGAACCCGTGAGTGTAGAACTGAACCCGGCCAGAGTCAGCACCTTCAGGGGAGGAGAGGGAGAGGAACCAGTGAGTGTAGAACTGACCTCAGGCAGAGTCAGCACCATCAGGGGAGGAGAGGGAGTAGAACCAGTGAGTGCAGAACTGAACCCAGCCAGAGTCAGCACCTTCAGGGGAGGAGAGGGAGGGGAACCAGTAAGTGTAGAACTGAACCCGGCCAGAGTCAGCACCTTCAAGAGAGGAGAGGGACAGGAACCCGTGAGTGTAGAACTGAACCCGGCCAGAGTCAGCACCTTCAAGAGAGGAGAGGGACAGGAACCAGTGAGTGTAGAACTGAACCCAGCCAGAGTCAGCAACTTCAGGGGAGTAGAGGGAGGGGAACCAGTGAGTGTAGAACTGAACCCAGCCAGAGTCAGCACCTTCAGGGGAGGAGAGGGAGGGGAACTAGTAAGTGTGGAACTGAACCCAGCCAGAGTCAGCTCCTTCAGGGGAGGAGAGGGAGGAGAACCAGTGAGTGTAGAACCGAACCCGCCCAGAGTCAACATCTTCAGGGGAGGAGAGGGAGGGGAACCAGTGAGTGTAGAACTGAACCCAGCCAGAGTCAGCACCTTCAAGAGAGGAGAGGGACAGGAACCCGTGAGTGTAGAACTGAGCCCGGCCAGAGTCAGCACCTTCAGGGGAGGAGAGGGAGAGGAACCAGTGAGTGTAGAACTGAACCCAGCCAGAGTCAGCACCTTCAGGAGAGGAGAGGGTGGGGAACCAGTGAGTGTAGGACTGAACCCAGCCAGAGTCAGCGCCTTCAGGGGAGGAGAGGGAGGGGAACCAGTGAGTGTAGAACTGAACCCAGCCAGAGTCAGCGCCTTCAGGGGAGGAGAGAGACGGTAACCAGTGAGTGCAGAACTGAACCCAGCCAGAGTCAGCACCTTCAGGGGAGGAGAGGGAGGGGTACTCGTAAGTGTGGAACTGAACCCGGCCAGAGTCAGCACCTTCAGGGGAGGAGAGGGAGGAGAACCAGTGAGCGTAGAACTGAACCCGGCCAGAGTCAGAACATTCAGCAGAGGAGAGGGAAGAGAACCAGTGAGTGTACAACTGAACCCAGCCAGAGTCAGCACCTTCAGGGGAGGAGAGGGAGGGGAACCAGTGAGTGTAGAATTGAACCCAGCCAGAGTCAGCATCTTCAGGGGAGGAGAGGGAGGGGAACCAGTGAGTGTAGAACTGAATCCAGCCAGAGTCAGTACCTTCAGGGGAGGAGAGCGAGGGGAACCAGTGAGTGTAGAACTGAACCCAGACAGAGTCAGCTCCTTCAGGGAAGGGGAGAGAGGGGAACCAGAGATTTTAGAACTGAACCCAGCCAGAGGCAGCACCTTCAGGGGAGGAGAGGGCAGGGAACCAGTAAGTGCAGAACTGAGCCCAGCCAGAGTCAGCACCTTCAGGGGAGGAGAGGGAGGGGAATAAGTGAGTGTAGAACTGAACCCAGCCAGAGTCAGCACCTTCAAGGGAGGAGAGAGAGGTGAACCAGTGAGTGCAGAACTGAACCGAGCCAGAGTCAGTACCTTCAGGGGAGGAGAGAGAGGGGAAGCAGTGAGTGTAGAACTGAACACAGCCAGAGTCAGCACCTTCAGGGAAGGAGAGTGTGGGGAACCAGTGAGTGTAGAACTGAACCCAGCCAGAGTCAGCACCTTCAGGGGAGGAGAGGCAGGGGAACCAGAGAGTGTAGAACTGAACCCAGCCAGTGTCAGCAGCTTCAGGGGAGGAGAGGGACGGGAACCAGTGAGTGTAGAACTGAACCCAGCCAGTGTCAGCACTTTCACTGGAGGAGAGGGAGGGGAACCAGTGAGTGTAGAAGTGAACACACCCAGAGACAATACATTCAGGGGAGGAGAGGGAGGTGAATCTGTGAGAGTAGAACTGAACCCAGCCAATGTCAGCACCTTCAGGGGAGGAGAGAGAGAGGAACCAGTGAGTGTAGAACTGAACCCAGCCAGAGTCAGCACCTGCAGGGGAGGAGAGGGAGAGGAACCAGTGAGTGTAGAACTGAACCCAGCCAGAGTCAGCACCTTCAGGGGAGGAGAGGGAGGGGAACCAGTGAGTGTAGGTCTAAACCCAGCCAGAGTTTGCAGCTTCAGGGGAGGAGAGGGAGGGGAACCAGTGAGTGTAGAACTGAACCCAGCCAGATTCAGCACCAGCAGTGGAGGAGAGCGAAGGGAACCAATGAGTGTTGAACAAAACCAGCCAGAGTCAGCACCTTCAGGGAAGGAGAGAGAGGGGAACCAGTGAGATTAGAACTGAGCCCAGCCAGAGTCAGCACCTTCAGGGGAGGAGAAAGAGGGGAACCAGTGAGTGTAGAACTGAGCCCAGCCAGAGTCAGCACTTCAGAGGAGGAGAGGGGGGGGGAACCTGTGAGTGTAGAACTGACCTCAGGCAGAGTCAGCACCATCAGGGGAGGAGAGGGAGTAGAACCAGTGAGTGCAGAACTGAACCCAGCCAGAGTCAGCACCTTCAGGGGAGGAGAGGGAGGGGAGCCACTGAATGTAGAACTGAACCCAGCCAGAGTCAGCACCTTCAAGAGAGGAGAGGGACAGGAACCCGTGAGTGTAGAACTGAACCCGGCCAGAGTCAGCACCTTCAGGGGAGGAGAGGGAGAGGAACCAGTGGGTGTAGAACTGAACCCAGCCAGAGTCAGCACCTTCAGGGGTGGAGAGAGAGGGGAACTAGTGAGTGTAGAGCTGAACCCAGCCAGAGTCAGCACCTTCAGGGGAGGTGAGGGAGGGGAACGAGTGAGTGTTGAACTGAAACTAGCCAGAGTCAGCACCTCCAGCGGAGGAGAGGGAGGGGAAACAGTGAGTGTAGAAGTGAACCCAGCCAGAGTCAGCACTTTCAGGGGAGGAGAGGGAGGGGAACCAGTGAGTGTAGAACTGAAACAAGCCAGAGTCAGCACCTTCAGGGGATTAGCGAGAGGGAACCAGTAAGTGTAGAACTGAACCCAGCCAGAGTCAGCAGCTTCAGGGGAAGAGAGGGAGAGGAACCAGTGAGTGTAGAACTGAACCCAGCCAGAGTCAGCAACTTCAGGGGAGTAGAGGGAGGGGAACCAGTGAGTGTAGAACTGAACCCAGCCAGAGTCAGTACGTTCAGGGAAGGAGAGAGAGGGGAACCAGTGAGTGTAGAACTGAATCCAGCCAGATTCAGAACCTTCAGGGGATTAGAGGGAGGGGAACTAGTAAGTGTGGAACTGAACCCGGCCAGAGTCAGCACCTTCAGGGGAGGAGAGGGAGGAGAACCAGTGAGTGTAGAACCGAAACCGCCCAGAGTCAACATCTTCAGGGGAGGAGAGGGAGGGGAACCAGTGAGTGTAGAACTGAACCCGGCCAGAGTCAGCACATTCAGGGGAGGAGAGGGAAGAGAACCAGTGAGTGTAGAATTCAACCCAGACTGAGTCAGCACCTTCAGGGGAGGAGAGGGAGGGGAACCACTGTGTGTAGAACTGAACCCAGCCAGAGTCAGCACATTCAGGGGAGGAGAGGGAAGAGAACCAGTGAGTGTACAACTGAACCCAGCCAGAGCCAGCACATTCAGGGTAGGAGAGGGAGAGGAACCAGTGAGTGTAGGACTGAACCCAGCCAGAGTCAGCGCCTTCAGGGGAGGAGAGAGACGGTAACCAGTGAGTGCAGAACTGAACCCAGCCAGAGTCAGCACCTTCAGGGGAGGAGAGGGAGGGGTACTAGTAAGTGTGGAACTGAACCCGGCCAGAGTCAGCACCTTCAGGGGCGGAGAGGGAGGAGAACCAGTGAGCGTAGAACTGAACCCGGCCAGAGTCAGCACATTCAGCAGAGGAGAGGGAGAGGAACCAGTGAGTGTAGAACTTATCTCAGCCAGAGTCAGCACCTTCAGGGGAGGAGAGGGAGAGGAAACAGTGAGTATAGAACTGAACCCAGCCAGAGTCAGCACCTTCAGGGGAGGAGAGGGAGGGAAACCAGTGAGTGTAGAACTGAACCCAGCCAGAGCCAGCACCTTCAGGGGAGGAGAGGGAAGAGAACCAGTGAGTGTAGAACTGAACCCAGCCAGAGCCAGCACCTTCAGGGGATGAGAGTGAGGGGAACCAGTGAGTGTCGAACTGAACCCAGCCAGAGTCAGCAACTTCAGGGAGGATAGGGCGGGGACCCAGTGTGTGTAGAACTGACCTCAGCCAGAAGTCAGCACCTTCAGTGGAGGAGAGGGAGAGGAACCAGTGAGTGTAGAACTGAACCCAGCCAGAGTCAGCACATTCAGGGGAGGAGAGGGAGAGGAACCAGTGAGTGTAGAACTGAACCCAGCCAGAGTAAGCACCATCAGGTGAGGAGAGGGGGTGGAACCAGTGAGTGTAGAACTGAACCCTGCCAGAGTCAGCACCTTCAAGGGAAGAGAGGGACAGCAACCCGTGAGTGTGGAACTGAACCCAGCCAGAGTCAGCACCTTCAGGGGAGGAGAGGGAGAGGAACCAGTGTGTGTGGAACTGAACCCAGCCAGAGTAAGCACCATCAGGTGAGGAGAGGGAGGGGAACCCGTGAGTGTAGAACTGAACCCAGCCAGAGTCAGTACCTTCAGGGGAGCAGAGGGAGAGGAACCAGTGAGTGTAGAACTGAACCCAGCCAGAGTCAGCACTTTCAGGGGCGGAGAGGCAGGGGAACCAGTGAGGTAGAACTGAACCCAGCCAGTGTCAGCACTTTCAGGGGAGGAGACGGAGGGGAACCAGTGAGTGTAGAACTGAACCCAGCCAGAGTCAGCACCTTCAGGGGAGGAGATGGAGAGGAACCAGTGAGTGTAGAACTGAACCCAGCCAGAGTCCGCACTTTCAGGGGAGGAGTGGGAGGGGAGCCAGTGAGTGTAGAACTGAACCCAGCCAGAGTCAGCACCTTCACTGGAAGAGAGAGAATGGAAACAGTGAGTGTAGATCTGAACCCAGCCAGAGTCAGAACCATCAGTGAGGGAGAGGGAGGAGAACCTCTGAGTGTAGAACTGAACCCAGCCAGTGTCAGTGCCTTCAGGGGAGGAGAGGGAGGGGAACCAGTGAGTGTAGAACTGAACCCAGCCAGAGTCAGCACCTTCAGGAGAGTAGAGGGAGAGGAACCAGTGAGTGTAGAAGTGAACCCAGCCAGAGTCAGCACTTTCAGGGGAGGTGAGGGAGGAGAACCAGTGTCTGCAGAACTGAACCCAGCCAGAGTCAGCACCTTCAGGAGAGTAGAGGGAGAGGAACCAGTGAGTGTAGAAGTGAACCCAGCCAGAGTCAGCACTTTCAGGGGAGGAGAGAGAGAGGAACCAGTGAGTGTAGAACTGAACCCAGCCAGAGTCAGCACCTGCAGGGGAGGAGAGGGAGGGGAACCAGTGAGTGTAGAACTGAACCCAGCCAGAGACAGCACATTCAGGGGAGGAGAGGGAGAGGAACCAGTGAGTGTAGAACTGAACCCAGCCAGAGTAAGCACCATCAGGTGAGGAGAGGGAGGGGAACCAGTGAGTGTAGAACTGAACCCAGCCAGAGTCAGCACCTTCAAGGGAAGAGAGGGACAGGAACCCGTGAGTGTAGTACTGAACCCAGCCAGAGTCAGCACCTTCAGGGGATGAGAGGAGGGGAACTAGTAAGTGTGGAGCTGAACCCGGCCAGAGTCAGCACCTTCAAGGGAGGAGAGGGAGGAGAACCAGTGAGTGTAGAACTGAACCCGACCAGAGTCAGCACCTTCAGGGGAGGAGAGGCAGGAGAAACAGTGAGTGTAGAACTGAACCCGGACAGAGTCAGCACCTTCAGGGGAGGAGAGTGAGAGGAACCAATGTGTGTAGAATTGAACCCAGCCAGAGTCAGCACCTTCAGGGGAGGAGAGGGAGGGGAACCAGTGAGTGCAGAACTGAACCCAGCCAGAGTCAGCACCTTCAGGGGAGGAGAGGGAGGGGAACCAATGAGTGCAGAACTGAACCCAGCCAGAGTCAGCACATTCGGGGGAGGAGAGGGAGAGGAACCAGTGAGTGTAGAACTGAACCCATCCAGAGTCAGCACCTTCAGGGGAGGAGAGGGAGGGGAACCAGTGAGTGTAGAACTGAACCCAGCCAGAGTCAGCACCTTCAGGGGCGGAGAGGGAGGGGAACAAGTGAGTGTAGAACTGAACCCAGCCAGAGTCAGCACCATCAGGTGAGGAGAGAGAGGGGAACCAGTGAGTGTAGAACTGAACCCAGCCAGGGTCAGTACCTTCAGGGGAGCAGAGGGAGAGGAACCAGTGAGTGTAAAACTGAACCCAGCCAGAGTCAGCACTTTCAGGGGAGGCGAGGCAGGGGAACCAGTGAGGTAGAACTGAACCCAGCCAGTGTCAGCACTTTCAGGGGAGGAGACGGAGGGGAACCAGGGAGTGTAGAACTGAACCCAGCCAGAGTCAGCACCTTCAGGGGAGGAGAGGGAGAGGAACCAGTGAGTGTAGAACTGAACCCAGCCAGAGTCCGCACTTTCAGGGGAGGAAAGGGAGGGGAGCCAGTGAGTGTAGAACTGAACCCAGCCAGAGTCAGCACCTTCAGGGGAGGAGAGGGAAGGGAACCAGTGAGTGTAGAACTGAACCCAGCCAGAGTCAGCACCTTCAGGGGAGGAGAGGGAATGGAAACAGTGAGTGCAGTACTGAACCCAGCCAGAGTCAGTACAATCAGTGAGGGAGAGGGAGGAGAACCTCTGAGTGTAAAATTTAACCCAGGCAGAGTCAGCACCTTCAAGAGAGGAGCGGGACTGGAACCCGTGAGTGTAGAACTGAACCCGGCCAGAGTCAGCACCTTCAGGGGAGGAGAGGGAGAGGAACCAGTGGGTGTAGAACTGAACCCAGCCAGTGTCAGTGCCTTCAGGGGTGGAGAGGGAGGGGAACCAGTGAGTGTTGAACTGAACACAGCCAGAGTCAGCACCTTCAGGGGAGGTGAGGGAGGAGAACCAGTGTGTGCAGAACTGAACCCAGCCAGAGTCAGCACCTTCAGGAGAGTAGAGGGAGAGGAACCAGTGAGTGTAGAAGTGAACCCAGCCAGAGTCAGCACTTTCAGGGGAGGAGAGAGAGAGCAACCAGTGAGTGTTGAACTGAACCCAGCCAGAGTCAGCACCTCCAGTGCAGGAGAGAGAGAGGAAACAGTGAGTGTAGAACTGAACCCAGCCAGAGTCAGCACCTGCAGGGGAGGAGAGGGAGGAGAACCAGTGAGTGTAGAACCGAACCCGCCCAGAGTCAACATCTTCAGGGGAGGAGAGGGAGGGGAACCAGTGAGTGTAGAACTGAAACAAGCCAGAGTCAGCACCTTCAGGGGAGTAGAGGGCGGGGAACCAGTGAGTGTAGAACTGAACCCAGCCAGAGTCAGTACCTTCAGGGAAGGAGAGAGAGGGGAACCAGTGAGTGTAGAACTGAATCCAGCCAGATTCAGAACCTTCAGGGGATTAGAGGGAGGGGAACTAGTAAGTGTGGAACTGAACCCGGCCAGAGTCAGCACCTTCAGGGGAGGAGAGGGAGGAGAACCAGTGAGTGTAGAACCGAACCCGCCCAGAGTCAACATCTTCAGGGGAGGAGAGGGAGGGGAACCAGTGAGTGTAGAACTGAACCCGGACAGAGTCAGCACCTTCAGCGGAGGAGAGGGCAGAGAACCAGTGAGTGTAGAATTCAACCCAGACAGAGTCAGCACCTTCAGGGGAGGAGAGGGAGGGGAACCACTGTGTGTAGAACTGAACCCAGCCAGAGTCAGCACATTCAGGGGAGGAGAGGGAAGAGAACCAGTGAGTGCACAACTGAACCCAGCCAGAGTCAGCACCTTCAGGGGAGGAGAGGGAGGGGAACCAATGAGTATAGAACTGAACCCAGCCAGAGTCAGAACCTTCAGGGGAGGAGAGGGGAGGAACCAATGTCTGTAGAATTGAACCCAGCCAGAGTCAGCACCTTCAGGGGAGGAGAGGGAGAGGAACCAGTGAGTTTAGAACTGAAATCATCCAGAGTCAGCACCTTCAGGGGAGGAGAGGGAGGGGAACCAGTGAGTGTAGAACTGAACCCAGCCAGAGTCAGCATCTTCAGGGGAGGAGAGGGAGGGGAACCAGTGAGTGTAGAACTGAACCCAGCCAGAGTCAGCATCTTCAGGGGAGGAGAGGGAGGGGAACCAGTGAGTGTAGAACTGAACCCAGCCAGAGTCATCGCCTTCAGGGGAGGAGAGGGCGGGGAACCAGTGAGTGTAGAACTGAACCCAGCCAGAGTCAGTACCTTCAGGGTAGCAGAGGGAGAGGAACCAGTGAGTGTAGAACTGAACCCATCCAGAGTCAGCACCTTCAGGGGAGGAGAAAGAGGGGAACAAGTGAGTGTAGAACTGAACCCAGCCAGAGTCAGCACCTTCAGGGAAGGAGAGAGAGGGGAACCACTGAGTTCAGAACTGAACCCAGCCAGAGTCAGCACCTTCAGGGGAGGAGAAAGAGGGGAACGAGTGAGTGTAGAACTGAACCCAGCCAGAGTCAGCACCTTCAGCAGAGGAGAGGGAGGTCAACCAGTGAGTGTAGAACTGAACCCAGCCAGAGTCAGCGCCTTCAGGGGAGGAGAGGGAGGGGAACCAGTGAGTGTAGAACTGAACCCAGCCAGAGTCAGCACCTTCAGGGGAGGAGAGAGAGAGGGGAATCAATGGGTGTGGAACTGAACCCAGCCAGAGTCAGCACCTTCAGGGGAGGAGAGGGAGAGGAACCAGTGTGTGTGGAACTGAACCCAGCCAGAGTAAGCACCATCAGGTGAGGAGAGGGAGGGGAACCAGTGAGTGTAGAACTGAACCCAGCCAGAGTCAGCACCTTCAAGGGAAGAGAGGGACAGCAACCCGTGAGTGTAGAACTGAACCCAGCCAGAGTCAGCAACTTCAGGGGAGGAGAGGGCGGGGAAACAGTGAGTGTGGAACTGAACCCAGCCAGGGTCAGTACCTTCAGGGGAGCAGAGGGAGAGGAACCAGTGAGTGTAGAACTGAACCCAGCCAGAGTCAGCACTTTCAGGGGCGGAGAGGCAGGGGAACCAGTGAGGTAGAACTGAACCCAGCCAGTGTCAGCACTTTCAGGGGAGGAGACGGAGGGGAACCAGTGAGTGTAGAACTGAACCCAGCCAGAGTCAGTACGATCAGTGAGGGAGAGGGAGGAGAACCTCTGAGTGTAGAACTGAACCCAGCCAGTGTCAGTGCCTTCAGGGGAGGAGAGGGAGGGGAACCAGTGAGTGTAGAACTGAACCCAGCCAGAGTCAGCACCTTCAGGGGAGGTGAGGGAGGAGAACCAGTGTCTGCAGAACTGAACCCAGCCAGAGTCAGCACCTTCAGGAGAGTAGAGGGAGAGGAACCAGTGAGTGTAGAAGTGAACCCAGCCAGAGTCAGCACTTTCAGGGGAGGAGAGAGAGAGGAACCAGTGAGTGTAGAACTGAACCCAGCCAGAGTCAGCACCTGCAGGGGAGGAGAGGGAGGGGAACCAGTGAGTGTAGAACTGAACCCAGCCAGAGACAGCACATTCAGGGGAGGAGAGGGAGAGGAACCAGTGAGTGTAGAACTGAACCCAGCCAGAGTAAGCACCATCAGGTGAGGAGAGGGAGGGGAACCAGTGAGTGTAGAACTGAACCCAGCCAGAGTCAGCACCTTCAAGGGAAGAGAGGGACAGGAACCCGTGAGTGTAGTACTGAACCCAGCCAGAGTCAGCACCTTCAGGGGATGAGAGGAGGGGAACTAGTAAGTGTGGAGCTGAACCCGGCCAGAGTCAGCACCTTCAAGGGAGGAGAGGGAGGAGAACCAGTGAGTGTAGAACTGAACCCGACCAGAGTCAGCACCTTCAGGGGAGGAGAGGCAGGAGAAACAGTGAGTGTAGAACTGAACCCGGACAGAGTCAGCACCTTCAGGGGAGGAGAGTGAGAGGAACCAATGTGTGTAGAATTGAACCCAGCCAGAGTCAGCACCTTCAGGGGAGGAGAGGGAGGGGAACCAGTGAGTGCAGAACTGAACCCAGCCAGAGTCAGCACCTTCAGGGGAGGAGAGGGAGGGGAACCAATGAGTGCAGAACTGAACCCAGCCAGAGTCAGCACATTCGGGGGAGGAGAGGGAGAGGAACCAGTGAGTGTAGAACTGAACCCATCCAGAGTCAGCACCTTCAGGGGAGGAGAGCGAGGGGAACCAGTGAGTGTAGAACTGAACCCAGCCAGAGTCAGCACCTTCAGGGGCGGAGAGGGAGGGGAACAAGTGAGTGTAGAACTTAACCCAACCAGAGTCAGCACCTTCAGGGGAGGGGAGGGCGGGGAACCACTGAGTGTAGAACTGAACCCAGCCAGAGTCATCGCCTTCAGGGGAGGAGAGGGCGGGGAAACAGTGAGTGTGGAACTGAACCCAGCCAGGGTCAGTACCTTCAGGGGAGCAGAGGGAGAGGAACCAGTGAGTGTAAAACTGAACCCAGCCAGAGTCAGCACTTTCAGGGGAGGCGAGGCAGGGGAACCAGTGAGGTAGAACTGAACCCAGCCAGAGTCAGCACCTTCAGGGGAGGAGAGGGAGAGGAACCAGTGAGTGCAGAACTGAACCCAGCCAGAGTCCGCACTTTCAGGGGAGGAGAGGGAGGGGAGCCAGTGAGTGTAGAACTGAACCCAGCCAGAGTCAGCACCTTCAGAGGAGGAGAGGGAGGGGAACCAGTGAGTGTAGAACTGAACCCAGCCAGAGTCAGCACCTTCAGGGGAGGAGAGGGAAGGGAACCAGTGAGTGTAGAACTGAACCCAGTCAGAGTCAGCACCTTCAGGGGAGGAGAGGGAAGGGAACCAGTGAGTGTAGAACTGAACCCAGTCAGAGTCAGCACCTTCAGGGGAGGAGAGGGAAGGGAACCAGTGAGTGTAGAACTGAACCCAGCCAGAGTCAGCACCTTCAGGGGAGGAGAGGGAAGGGAACCAGTGAGTGTAGAACTGAACCCAGCCAGAGTCAGCACCTTCAGGGGAGGAGAGGGAATGGAAACAGTGAGTGCAGAACTGAACCCAGCCAGAGTCAGTACCATCAGTGAGGGAGAGGGAGGAGAACCTCTGAGTGTAAAATTGAACCCAGGCAGAGTCAGCACCTTCAGGGGAGGAGAGGGAGGGGAGCCACTGAATGTAGAACTGAACCCAGCCAGAGTCAGCACCTTCAAGAGAGGAGCGGGACTGGAACCCGTGAGTGTAGAACTGAACCCGGCCAGAGTCAGCACCTTCAGGGGAGGAGAGGGAGAGGAACCAGTGGGTGTAGAACTGAACCCAGCCAGTGTCAGTGCCTTCAGGGGAGGAGAGGGAGGGGAACCAGTGAGTGTAGAACTGAACCCAGCCAGAGTCAGCACCTTCAGGGGAGGTGAGGGAGGAGAACCAGTGAGTGTAGAACTGAACCCAGCCAGAGTCAGCACCTTCAGGAGAGTAGAGGGAGAGGAACCAGTGAGTGTAGAAGTGAACCCAGCCAGAGTCAGCACTTTCAGGGGAGGAGAGAGAGAGCAACCAGTGAGTGTTGAACTGAACCCAGCCAGAGTCAGCAGCTTCAGGGGAAGAGAGGGAGAGGAACCAGTGAGTGTAGAACTGAACCCAGCCAGAGTCAGCACCTTCAGGGGAGTAGAGGGAGGGGAACCAGTGAGTGTAGAACTGAACCCAGCCAGAGTCAGTACCTTCAGGGAAGGAGAGAGAGGGGAACCAGTGAGTGTAGAACTGAATCCAGCCAGATTCAGAACCTTCAGGGGATTAGAGGGAGGGGAACTAGTAAGTGTGGAACTGAACCCGGCCAGAGTCAGCACCTTCAGGGGAGGAGAGGGAGGAGAACCAGTGAGTGTAGAACCGAACCCGCCCAGAGTCAACATCTTCAGGGGAGGAGAGGGAGGGGAACCAGTGAGTGTAGAACTGAACCCGGCCAGAGTCAGCACATTCAGGGGAGGAGAGGGAAGAGAACCAGTGAGTGTAGAATTCAACCCAGACTGAGTCAGCACCTTCAGGGGAGGAGAGGGAGGGGAACCACTGTGTGTAGAACTGAACCCAGCCAGAGTCAGCACATTCAGGGGAGGAGAGGGAAGAGAACCAGTGAGTGTACAACTGAACCCAGCCAGAGCCAGCACATTCAGGGTAGGAGAGGGAGAGGAACCAGTGAGTGTAGGACTGAACCCAGCCAGAGTCAGCGCCTTCAGGGGAGGAGAGAGACGGTAACCAGTGAGTGCAGAACTGAACCCAGCCAGAGTCAGCACCTTCAGGGGAGGAGAGGGAGGGGTACTAGTAAGTGTGGAACTGAACCCGGCCAGAGTCAGCACCTTCAGGGGCGGAGAGGGAGGAGAACCAGTGAGCGTAGAACTGAACCCGGCCAGAGTCAGCACATTCAGCAGAGGAGAGGGAGAGGAACCAGTGAGTGTAGAACTGAACCCAGCCAGAGTCAGCACCTTCAGGGGAGGAGAGGGAGAGGAAACAGTGAGTATAGAACTGAACCCAGCCAGAGTCAGCACCTTCAGGGGAGGAGAGGGAGGGGAACCAGTGAGTGTAGAACTGAACCCAGCCAGAGCCAGCACCTTCAGGGGAGGAGAGGGAAGAGAACCAGTGAGTGTAGAACTGAACCCAGCCAGAGCCAGCACCTTCAGGGGATGAGAGTGAGGGGCACCAGTGAGTGTGGAACTGAACCCAGCCAGAGTCAGCACCTTCAGGGGAGGAGAGGGAGAGGAAACAGTGAGTATAGAACTGAACCCAGCCAGAGTCAGCACCTTCAGGGGAGGAGAGGGAGGGGAACCAGTGAGTGTAGAACTGAACCCAGCCAGAGCCAGCACCTTCAGGGGAGGAGAGGGAAGAGAACCAGTGAGTGTAGAACTGAACCCAGCCAGAGCCAGCACCTTCAGGGGATGAGAGTGAGGGGAACCAGTGAGTGTCGAACTGAACCCAGCCAGAGTCAGCAACTTCAGGGAGGATAGGGCGGGGACCCAGTGTGTGTAGAACTGACCTCAGCCAGAAGTCAGCACCTTCAGTGGAGGAGAGGGAGAGGAACCAGTGAGTGTAGAACTGAACCCTGCCAGAGTCAGCACCTTCAAGGGAAGAGAGGGACAGCAACCCGTGAGTGTGGAACTGAACCCAGCCAGAGTCAGCACCTTCAGGGGAGGAGAGGGAGAGGAACCAGTGTGTGTGGAACTGAACCCAGCCAGAGTCAGCACCATCAGGTGAGGAGAGGGAGGGGAACCAGTGAGTGTAGAACTGAACCCAGCCAGAGTCAGCAACTTCAGGGGAAGAGAGGGAGGGGAACCAGTGAGTGTAGAACTGAACCCAGCCAGGGTCAGTACCTTCAGGGGAGCAGAGGGAGAGGAACCAGTGAGTGTAGAACTGAACCCAGCCAGAGTCAGCACCTTCAGGGGAGGAGAGGGAGGGGAACCAGTGAGTGTAGAACTGAACCCAGCCAGGGTCAGTACCTTCAGGGGAGCAGAGGGAGAGGAACCAGTGAGTGTAGAACTGAACCCAGCCAGAGTCAGCACTTTCAGGGGCGGAGAGGCAGGGGAACCAGTGAGGTAGAACTGAACCCAGCCAGTGTCAGCACTTTCAGGGGAGGAGACGGAGGGGAACCAGTGAGTGTAGAACTGAACCCAGCCAGAGTCAGCACCTTCAGGGGAGGAGATGGAGAGGAACCAGTGAGTGTAGAACTGAACCCAGCCAGAGTCCGCACTTTCAGGGGAGGAGTGGGAGGGGAGCCAGTGAGTGTAGAACTGAACCCAGCCAGAGCCAGCACCTTCAGGGGAGGAGAGGGAGGGGAACCAGTGAGTGTAGAACTGAACCCAGCCAAAGTCAGCACCTTCAGGGGAGGAGACGGAGAGGAACCAGTGAGTGTAGAACTGAACCCAGCCAGAGCCAGCACCTTCAGGGGAGGAGAGGGAGGGGAGCCAGTGAGTGTAGAACTGAACCCAGCCAGAGCCAGCACCTTCAGGGGAGGAGAGGGAGGGGAACCAGTGAGTGTAGAACTGAACCCAGCCAGAGTCAGCACCTTCAGGGGAGGAGAGGGCGGGGAGCCAGTGAGTGTAGAACTGAACCCAGCCAGAGTCATCGCCTTCAGGGGAGGAGAGGGCGGGGAACCAGTGAGTGTAGAACTGAGCACTGCCAGAGTCAGCACCTTCAGGGGAGGAGCGGGTGGGGAACCACTGAGTGTAGAACTGAACCCAGCCAGAGTCAGTACCTTCAGGGTAGCAGAGGGAGAGGAACCAGTGAGTGTAGAACTGAACCCATCCAGAGTCAGCACCTTCAGGGGAGGAGAAAGAGGGGAACAAGTGAGTGTAGAACTGAACCCAGCCAGAGTCAGCACCTTCAGGGAAGGAGAGAGAGGGGAACCACTGAGTTCAGAACTGAACCCAGCCAGAGTCAGCACCTTCAGGGGAGGAGAAAGAGGGGAACGAGTGAGTGTAGAACTGAACCCAGCCAGAGTCAGCACCTTCAGCAGAGGAGAGGGAGGTCAACCAGTGAGTGTAGAACTGAACCCAGCCAGAGTCAGCGCCTTCAGGGGAGGAGAGAGAGGGGAACCAGTGAGTGTAGAACTGAACCCTGCCAGAGTCAGCACCTTCAAGGGAAGAGAGGGACAGCAACCCGTGAGTGTAGAACTGAACCCAGCCAGAGTCAGCACCTTCAGGGGAGCAGAGGGAGAGGAACCAGTGAGTGTAGAACTGAACCCAGCCAGAGTCAGCACCTTCAGGGGAGGAGAGGGAGAGGAACCAGTGAGTGTAGAACTGAACCCAGCCAGAGTCCGCACTTTCAGGGGAGGAGTGGGAGGGGAGCCAGTGAGTGTAGAACTGAACCCAGCCAGAGTCAGCACCTTCAGTGGAAGAGAGAGAGGGGAACCAGTGAGTGTAGAACTGAACCCAGCCAGAGACAGCACATTCAGGGGAGTAGAGGGAGAGGAACCAATGAGTGTAGAAGTGAACCCAGCCAGAGTCAGTACGATCAGTGAGGGAGAGGGAGGAGAACCTCTGAGTGTAGAACTGAACCCAGCCAGTGTCAGTGCCTTCAGGGGAGGAGAGGGAGGGGAACCAGTGAGTGTAGAACTGAACCCAGCCAGAGTCAGCACCTTCAGGGGAGGTGAGGGAGGAGAACCAGTGTCTGCAGAACTGAACCCAGCCAGAGTCAGCACCTTCAGGAGAGTAGAGGGAGAGGAACCAGTGAGTGTAGAAGTGAACCCAGCCAGAGTCAGCACTTTCAGGGGAGGAGAGAGAGAGGAACCAGTGAGTGTAGAACTGAACCCAGCCAGAGTCAGCACCTGCAGAGGAGGAGAGGGAGGGGAACCAGTGAGTGTAGAACTGAACCCAGCCAGAGACAGCACATTCAGGGGAGGAGAGGGAGAGGAACCAGTGAGTGTAGAACTGAACCCAGCCAGAGTAAGCACCATCAGGTGAGGAGAGGGAGGGGAACCAGTGAGTGTAGAACTGAACCCAGCCAGAGTCAGCACCTTCAAGGGAAGAGAGGGACAGGAACCCGTGAGTGTAGTACTGAACCCAGCCAGAGTCAGCACCTTCAGGGGATGAGAGGAGAGGAACTAGTAAGTGTGGAGCTGAACCCGGCCAGAGTCAGCACCTTCAAGGGAGGAGAGGGAGGAGAACCAGTGAGTGTAGAACTGAACCCGACCAGAGTCAGCACCTTCAGGGGAGGAGAGTGAGAGGAACCAATGTGTGTAGAATTGAACCCAGCCAGAGTCAGCACCTTCAGGGGAGGAGAGGGAGGGGAACCAGTGAGTGCAGAACTGAACCCAGCCAGAGTCAGCACCTTCAGGGGAGGAGAGGGAGGGGAACCAATGAGTGCAGAACTGAACCCAGCCAGAGTCAGCACATTCGGGGGAGGAGAGGGAGAGGAACCAGTGAGTGTAGAACTGAACCCATCCAGAGTCAGCACCTTCAGGGGAGGAGAGGGAGGGGAACCAGTGAGTGTAGAACTGAACCCAGCCAGAGTCAGCACCTTCAGGGGCGGAGAGGGAGGGGAACAAGTGAGTGTAGAACTGAACCCAGCCAGAGTCAGCACCTTCAGGGGAGGAGAGAGAGGGGAACCAGTGAGTGTGGAACTGAACCCAGCCAGGGTCAGTACCTTCAGGGGAGCAGAGGGAGAGGAACCAGTGAGTGTAAAACTGAACCCAGCCAGAGTCAGCACTTTCAGGGGAGGCGAGGCAGGGGAACCAGTGAGGTAGAACTGAACCCAGCCAGTGTCAGCACTTTCAGGGGAGGAGACGGAGGGGAACCAGTGAGTGTAGAACTGAACCCAGCCAGAGTCAGCACCTTCAGGGGAGGAGAGGGAGAGGAACCAGTGAGAGTAGAACTGAACCCAGCCAGAGTCAGTACCATCAGTGAGGGAGAGGGAGGAGAACCTCTGAGTGTAAAATTGAACCCAGGCAGAGTCAGCACCTTCAGGGGAGGAGAGGGAGGGGAGCCACTGAATGTAGAACTGAACCCAGCCAGAGTCAGCACCTTCAAGAGAGGAGCGGGACTGGAACCCGTGAGTGTAGAACTGAACCCGGCCAGAGTCAGCACCTTCAGGGGAGGAGAGGGAGAGGAACCAGTGGGTGTAGAACTGAACCCAGCCAGTGTCAGTGCCTTCAGGGGTGGAGAGGGAGGGGAACCAGTGAGTGTTGAACTGAACACAGCCAGAGTCAGCACCTTCAGGGGAGGTGAGGGAGGAGAACCAGTGAGTGTAGAACTGAACCCGGACAGAGTCAGCACCTTCAGGAGAGTAGAGGGAGAGGAACCAGTGAGTGTAGAAGTGAACCCAGCCAGAGTCAGCACTTTCAGGGGAGGAGAGAGAGAGCAACCAGTGAGTGTTGAACTGAACCCAGCCAGAGTCAGCACCTCCAGTGCAGGAGAGAGAGAGGAAACAGTGAGTGTAGAACTGAACCCAGCCAGAGTCAGCACCTGCAGGGGAGGAGAGGGAGGGGAAACAGTGAGTGTAGAACTGAAACAAGCCAGAGTCAGCACCTTCAGGGGAGTAGAGGGCGGGGAACCAGTGAGTGTAGAACTGAACCCAGCCAGAGTCAGTACCTTCAGGGAAGGAGAGAGAGGGGAACCAGTGAGTGTAGAACTGAATCCAGCCAGATTCAGAACCTTCAGGGGATTAGAGGGAGGGGAACTAGTAAGTGTGGAACTGAACCCGGCCAGAGTCAGCACCTTCAGGGGAGGAGAGGGAGGAGAACCAGTGAGTGTAAAACTGAACCCGCCCAGAGTCAACATCTTCAGGGGAGGAGAGGGAGGGGAACCAGTGAGTGTAGAACTGAACCCGGACAGAGTCAGCACCTTCAGCGGAGGAGAGGGCAGAGAACCAGTGAGTGTAGAATTCAACCCAGACAGAGTCAGCACCTTCAGGGGAGGAGAGGGAGGGGAACCACTGTGTGTAGAACTGAACCCAGCCAGAGTCAGCACATTCAGGGGAGGAGAGGGAAGAGAACCAGTGAGTGCACAACTGAACCCAGCCAGAGTCAGCACCTTCAGGGGAGGAGAGGGAGGGGAACCAATGAGTATAGAACTGAACCCAGCCAGAGTCAGAACCTTCAGGGGAGGAGAGGGGAGGAACCAATGTCTGTAGAATTGAACCCAGCCAGAGTCAGCACCTTCAGGGGAGGAGAGGGAGAGGAACCAGTGAGTTTAGAACTGAAATCATCCAGAGTCAGCACCTTCAGGGGAGGAGAGGGAGGGGAACCAGTGAGTGTAGAACTGAACCCAGCCAGAGTCAGCACCTTCAGGGGAGGAGAGGGAGGGGAACCAGTGAGTGTAGAACTGAACCCAGCCAAAGTCAGCACCTTCAGGGGAGGAGACGGAGAGGAACCAGTGAGTGTAGAACTGAACCCAGCCAGAGTCAGCACCTTCAGGGAAGGAGAGAGAGGGGAACCACTGAGTTCAGAACTGAACCCAGCCAGAGTCAGCACCTTCAGGGGAGGAGAAAGAGGGGAACGAGTGAGTGTAGAACTGAACCCAGCCAGAGTCAGCACCTTCAGCGGAGGAGAGGGAGGGGAACCAGTGAGTGTAGAACTGAACCCAGCCAGAGTCAGCGCCTTCAGGGGAGGAGAGGGAGGGGAACCAGTGAGTGTAGAACTGAACCCAGCCAGAGTCAGCACCTTCAGGGGAGGAGAGAGAGAGGGGAACCAATGGGTGTGGAACCAAACCCAGCCAGAGTCAGCACCTTCAGGGGAGAAGAGGGACAGGAACCCGTGTGTGTAGATCTAAACGCAGCCAGAGTCAGCACCTTCAGGGGAGGAGAGGGAAGGGAAACAGTGAGTGTAGAACTGAACCCTGCCAATATCAGCACCTTCAGGGGAGGAGAGGGAGGGGAACCAGTGAGTGTAGAACTGAACCCAGCCAGAGTCAGCACCTTCAGGGGAGGAGAGGGAGGGGAACCAGTGAATGCAGAACTGAACACAGCCAGAGTCAGCACATTCAGGAGAGGAGCGGGAGGGGAATCAGTGAGTGTAGAGCTGAACCCAGCCAGAGTAAGCAGCTTCAGGGGAGGAGAGGGAGGTGAATCAGTAAGTGTAGAACTGAACCCAGCCAGAGTCAGCAACTTCAGGGTAGGAGAGGGAGGGGAACCAGTGAGTGTAGAACTGAACCCAGCCAGAGTCAACACCTCCACGGGAGGAGAGGGAGGGGAACCAGGGAGTGCAGAACTGAACCCAGCCACAGTCAGCACCTTCAGGGGAGGAGAGGGAGGGGAGCCAGTGAGTGTAGAACTGAACCCAGCCAGAGTCAGCACCTTCAGTGGAAGAGAGAGAATGGAAACAGTGAGTGCAGAACTGAACCCAGCCAGAGTCAGTGCCATCAGTGAGGGAGAGGGAGGAGAACCTCTGAGTGTAGAATTGAACGCAGGCAGAGTCAGCACCTTCAGGGGAGGAGAGGGAGGGGAGCCAGTGAATGCAGAACTGAACCCAGCCAGAGTAAGCACCTTCAAGGGAGGAGAGGGACAGGAAGCCGTGAGTGTAGAACTGAACCCGGCCAGAGTCAGCACCTTCAGGGGAGGAGAGGAAGAGGAACCACTGGGTGTAGAACTGAACCCAGCCAGTGTCAGCACCTTCAGGAGAGGAGAGGGGGAGGAACCAGTGAGTGTTGAACTGATCCCAGCCAGAGTCAGCACCTGCAGTGGAAGAGAGCGAGGGGAACCAGTGAGTGTAGAACTGAAGCAAGCCAGAGTCAGCACCTTCAGTGAATTAGCGAGAGGGAACCAGTAAGTGTAGAACTGAACCCAGCCAGAGTCAGCACCTTCAGGGGAAGAGAGGGAGGGGAACCAGTGAATGCAGAACTGAACCCAGCCAGAGTCAGCACATTCAGCAGAGGAGAGAGAGGGGAACCAGTCCGTGTAGAACTGAACCCAGCCAGAGTCAGCACCTTCAGGGGAGGAGAGAGAGGGGAACCAGTGAGTGTAGAACTGAAGCCAGCAGAGTCAGCACATTCAGGGGAGGAGAGGGAGGGGAACCACTGAGTGTAGAACTGAACCCAGCCAGAATCAGCACCTTCAGGGGAGGAGATTGAGGGGAATTAGTGAGTGTAGAACTGAAACCAGCCGGAGTCAGCACCTTCTGGGGAGGAGAGGGAGGGGAACCAGTGAGTATAGAACTGAACCCAGCCAGAGTCAGCAGCTTCAGGGGAGGAGAGGGAGAGGAACCAGTGAATGTAGAACTGATCTCAGCCAGAGTCAGCACCTTCAGGGGAGGAGAGGGAGAGGAACCAGGGAGTGCAGAACTGAACCCAGCCAGAGTCAGCACCTTCAGGGGAGGAGAGGGAGGGGAACCAGGGAGTGTAGAACTGAACCCAGCCAGAGTCAGCACCTTCAGGGGAGGAGAGGGAGAGGAACCAGTGAATGTAGAACTGATCTCAGCCAGAGTCAGCACCTTCAGGGGAGGAGAGGGAGGGGAACCAGGGAGTGTAGAACTGAACCCAGCCAGAGTCAGCACCTTCAGGGGAGGAGAGGGAGGGGAACCAGTGAGTGTAGAACTGAACCCAGCCAGAGTCAGCACCTTCAGGGGAGGAGAGGGAGGGGAACCAGTGAGTGTAGAACTGAACCCAGCCAGAGTCAGCACCTTCAGGGGAGGAGAGGGAGGGGAACCAGTGAGTGTAGAACTGAACCCAGCCAGAGTCAGCACCTTCAGGGGAGGAGAGGGAGGGGAACCAGTGAATGCAGAACTGAACACAGCCAGAGTCAGCACATTCAAGGGAGGAGAGAGAGCGGAACCAGTGAGTGTAGAACTGAACCCAGCCAGTGTCAGTACATTCAGGGAAGGAGAGGGTGGTGAACCAGTGAGTGTTGAACTGAACCCAGCCAGAGTCAGCACCTTAAGGTGAGGAGAGGGAGGGGTACCAGTGAGTGTAGAACTGTACCCAGCCAGAGTCATCACCTTCAGGGGAGTGGAAGGGACGGGAGCCAGTGAGTGTAGAACTGAACACAACCAGAGTCAGTACCTTCAGGGGAGGAGAGGGAGGGGAACCAGCGCATGTAGAACTGAACCCAGCCAGAATCAGCAACTTCACGGGAGGAGTGAGAGGGGAACCAGTGAGTGTAAAACTGAACCCAGTCAGAGTCAGCACCTTCAGGGAAGGAGAGGGAGGGGAACCAGTGAATGTAGAACTGAACCCAGCCAGAGTCAGCACATTCAGGGGAGGAGAGAGAGTTGAACAAGTGAGTGTAGAACTGAACCCAGCCAGAGTGAGCACATTCAGGGGAGGAGAGGGAGGGGTACAAGTGAGTGTAGAAATGAACCCAGCCAGAGTCAGCACCTTGAGGGGAGGAGAGTGACGGGAATCAGTGAGTGTAGAACTGAACCCAGCCAAAGTGAGAACATTCAGGGGAGGAGAGAGAGGGGAACCAGTGAGTGTAGAACTGAACCCAGCCAAAGTCAGCACATTCAGGGGAGGAGAGGGAGGGGAACAAGTGAGCGTAGAACTGAACCCAGCCAGAGTCAGCACCTTCAGGGAAGGAGAGACAGGGGAACCAGTGAGTGTAGAATTGAACCCACCAAAGTGAGCACATTCAGGGGAGGAGAGGGAGGGGAACAAGTGAGTGTAGAACTGAACACAGCCAGAGTCAGCACCTTCAGGGGAGGAGAGTGACGAGAACCAGTGAGTGTAGAACTGAACCCAGCCAGAGTCAGCACCTTCAGGGGAGGAGAGGGATGGGAACCAGTGAGTGTGGAACTGAACCGAGCCAGAGTCAGCACCTTCAGGTGATTAGAGAGTGGGAACCAGTAAGTGTAGAACTGAACCCACCCAGAGTCAACACCTCCACGGGAGGAGAGGGAGGGGAACCAGGGAGTGCAGAACTGAACCCAGCCACAGTCAGCACCTTCAGGGGAGGAGAGGGAGGGTAACCAGTGAGTGTAGAACTGAACCCAGCCAGAGTCAGCGCCTTCAGGGATGAGAGAGAGGGGAACCTGTGAATGTAGAACTGAACCCAGCCAATGACAGCACCTTTAGGGGAGGAGAGGGAGAGGAACCAGTGAGTGTAGAACTGAACCCAACCAGAGTCAGCACCTTCAGGGGAGGAGAGGGAGAGGAACCAGTGAGTGTAGAACTGAACCCAGCCAGAGTCAGCACTATCAGGGGAGGAGAGGGAGGGGAGCCAGTGAGTGCAGAACTGAACCCAGCCAGAGTCAGCACCTTCAGTGGAAGAGAGAGAATGGAAACAGTGAGTGTTGAACTGAACCCAGCCAGAGTCAGTGCCATCAGTGAGGGAGAGGGAGGAGAACCTGTGAGTGTAGTATTGAACCCAGGCAGAGTCAGCACCTTTAGGGGAGGAGAGGGAGGGGAGCCAGTGAATGTAGAAGTGAACCCAGCCACAGTCAGCACCTTCAAGGGAGGAGAGGGACAGGAACCCGTGAGTGTAGAACTGAACCCAGCCAGTGTCAGTGCCTTCAGGGTTGGAGAGGGAGGGGAACCAATAAGTGTAGAACTGAACCCAGCCAGTGTCAGTGCCTTCAGGGGTGGAGAGGGAGGGGAACCAGTGAGTGTTGAACTGAACCCAGCCAGAGTCAGCACCTTCAGGGGAGGTGAGGGAGGAGAACCGCTGTGTGCAGAACTGAGTCCAGCCAGAGCCAGCACCTTCAGGAGAGGAGAGGGAGAGGAACCAGTGAGTGTAGAACTGAACCCAGCCAGAGTCAGCACTTTCAGGGGAGGAGAGAGAGAGGAACCAGTGAGTGTTGAACTGAACCCAGCCAGAGTCAGCACCTTCAGGGGAGGAGAGAGAGAGGAACCAATGAGTGTAGAACTGAACCCAGCCAGAGTCAGCACATGCAGGGGAGGAGAGGGAGGGGAACCAGTGAGTGTAGAACTGAAGCAAGCCAGAGTCAGCACCTTCAGGGGATTAGCGAGAGGGAACCAGTAAGTGTAGAACTGAACCCAGCCAGAGTCAGCACATTCAGGTGAAGAGAGGGAGAGGAACCAGTGAGTGTAGAACTCAACCCAGCCAGAGTAAGCAATTTCAGGGTAGCAGAGGGAGGGGAACCAGTGAATGCAGAAGTGAACCCAGCCAGAGTCAGCACATTCAGCAGAGGAGAGAGAGGGGAACCAGTGAGTGTTGAACTGAACGCAGCCAGAGTCAGTACCTTCAGGGAAGGAGAGAGAGATGAACCAGTGAGTGTAGAACTGAACCCAGCCAGAGTCAGCACCTTCAGGGGAGGAGAGAGAGTGGAACCAGTGAGTGTAGAACTGAACCCAGCCAGGGTAAGCACCTTCAGGGGAGGAGAGAGAGGGGAACCAGTGAGTGTGGAACTGAACCCAGCCAGAGTCAGCACCTTCAGGGGAGGAGAGGGACAGGAACCCGTGAATGTCAACTGAACCCAGCCAAAGTCAGCACCTTCAGGGGAGGAGAGGTTTGGGAACCACAGTCTGTAGATCTAAACGCAGCCAGAGTCAGCATCTTCAGGGGAGGAGAGAGAAGGGAAACAGTGAGTGTAGAACTGAACCCAGCCAGAGTCAGCACCTTAAGGTGAGGAGAGGGAGGGGAACCAGTAAGTGTAGAACTGTACCCAGCCAGAGTCATCACATTCAGGGGAGGGGAAGGGACGGGAACCAGTGACTGTAGAACTGAACACAGCCAGAGTCAGTACCTTCAGGGGAGGAGAGGGAGGGGAACCAGCGCATGTGGAACTGAAGCCAGCCAGAATCAGCACCTTCACGGGAGGAGTGAGAGGGGAACCAGTGAGTGTAAAACTGAACCCAGCCAGAGTCAGCACCTTCAGGGAAGGACAGAGAGTGGAACCAGTGAGTGTAGAACTGAACCCAGCCAGAGTCAGCACATTCAGGGGAGGAGAGAGTGTTGAACAAGTGAGTGTAGAACTGAACCCAGCCAGAGTCAGCACCTTCAGTGGAGGAGAGAGAGGGGAACCAGTGAGTGTAGAACTGAACCCAGCCAGAGTGCGCACATTCAGGGGAGGAGAGGGAGGGGTACAAGTGAGTGTAGAACTGAACCCAGCCAGAGTCAGCACCTTGAGGGGAGGAGAGGGACGGGAATCAGTGAGTGTAGAACTGAACCCAGCCAAAGTGAGAACATTCAGGGGAGGAGAGAGAGGGGAACCAGTGAGTGTAGAACTGAACCCAGCCAGAGTGCGCACATTCAGGGGAGGAGAGGGAGGGGAACCAGTGAGTGTTGAACTGAACCCAGCCAGAGTCAGCACCTTCGGGGGAGGAGAGAGAGGGGAACCAGTGAGTGTAGAACTGAACCCAGCCAGAGTCAGCACCTTCAGGGGATTAGAGAGAGGGAACAAGTCAGTGTAGAACTGAACCCAGCCAGAGTCAACACCTCCACGGGAGGAGAGTGAGGGGAACCAGTGAGTGTTGAACTGAACCCAGCCAGAGTCAGCACCTTCAGGGGAGGTGAGGGAGGAGAACCAGTGAGTGTAGAACTGAACCCAGCCAGAGTCAGCACTTTCAGGGGAGGAGAGAGAGAGGAACCAGTGAGTGTTGAACTGAACCCAGCCAGAGTCAGCACCTTCAGGGGAGGAGAGAGAGAGGAACCAATGAGTTTAGAACTGAACCCAGCCAGAGTCAGCACATGCAGGGGAGGAGAGGGAGGGGAACCAGTGAGTGTAGAACTGCAGCAAGCCAGAGTCAGCACCTTCAGGGGATTAGCGAGAGGGAACCAGTAAGTGTCGAACTCAACCCAGCCAGAGTAAGTAAATTCAGGGTAGCAGAGGGAGGGGAACCAGTGAATGCAGAAGTGAACCCAGCCAGAGTCAGCACATTCAGCAGAGGAGAGAGAGGGGAACCAGTGAGTGTTGAACTGAACGCAGCCAGAGTCAGTACCTTCAGGGAAGGAGAGAGAGATGAACCAGTGAGTGTAGAACTGAACCCAGCCAGAGTCAGCACCTGCAGGGGAGGAGAGAGAGTGGAACCACTGAGTGTAGAACTGAACCCAGCCAGGGTAAGCACCTTCAGGGGAGGAGAGAGAGGGGAACCAGTGAGTGTAGAACTGAAGCCAGCCAGAGTCAGCACATTCAGGGGAGGAGAGGGAGGGGAACCAATGAGTGCAGAACTGAACCCAGCCAGAGTCAGCACGTTCATGGGCGGGGAGTGAGGGGAATTAGTGAGTGTAGAACTGAACCCAGCCGGAGTCAGCACCTTCTGGGGAGGAGAGGGATGGGAACCAGTGAGTGTAGAACTGAACCCAGCCAGAGTCAGCGCCTTCAGGGGGGTCGAGGGACGGGAACCAGTGAGTGTGGAATTGAACCCAGCCAGTGTCAGCAGGTTCAGGGGAGGAGAGGGAGGGGAACCAGTGAGTGTAGAACTGAACCCAGCCAGAGTCATCGCCTTCAGGGGAGGAGAGGGAGGGGAACCAGTGAGTGTAGAACTGAGCACAACCAGAGTCAGCACGTTCAGGGGAGGAGAGGGAGATGAACCATTGAGTGTAGAACTGAACCCAGCCAGAGTCAGCACCTACAGGTGAGCAGAGGGAGAGGGGAACCAGTGAGTGTAGAACTGAACCCAGCCAGTGTCAGCACCTTCAGGGAAGGAGAGAGAGGGGAACCAGCGAGTTTAGAACTGAACCCAGCCAGAGTCATCGCCTTCAGGGGAGGAGAGGGCAGGGAACCAGTGAGTGTAGAACTGAGCACTGCCAGAGTCAGCACTTTCAGGGGAGGAGCGGGTGGGGAACCACTGAGTGTAGAACTGAACCCAGCCAGAGTCAGCACCTTCAGGGGAGGAGAAAGAGGGGAGCCAGTGAGTGTAGAGCTGAACCCAGCCAGAGTAAGCACCTTCAGAGGAGGAGAGGGAGGGGAACCAGTGAGTGTAGAACTGAACCCAGCCGGAGTCAGCAGCTACAGTGAAGGAGAGAGAGGTGAACCAGTGAGTGTAGAACTGAACCCAGCCAGAGTCAGCACCTTCAGCGGAGGAGAGGGAGGGCAACCAGTGAGTGTAGAACTGAACCCAGCCAGAGTGAGAACATTCAGGGGAGGAGAGAGAGGGGAACCAGTGAGTGTAGAACTGAACCCAGCCAGAGTGCGCACATTCAGGGGAGGAGAGGGAGGGGAACCAGTGAGTGTTGAACTGAACCCAGCCAGAGTCAGCACCTTCGGGGGAGGAGAGAGAGGGGAACCAGTGAGTGTAGAACTGAACCCAGCCAGAGTCAGCACCTTCAGGGGATTAGAGAGAGGGAACAAGTCAGTGTAGAACTGAACCCAGCCAGAGTCAACACCTCCACGGGAGGAGAGTGAGGGGAACCAGTGAGTGTTGAACTGAACCCAGCCAGAGTCAGCACCTTCAGGGGAGGTGAGGGAGGAGAACCAGTGAGTGTAGAACTGAACCCAGCCAGAGTCAGCACTTTCAGGGGAGGAGAGAGAGAGGAACCAGTGAGTGTTGAACTGAACCCAGCCAGAGTCAGCACCTTCAGGGGAGGAGAGAGAGAGGAACCAATGAGTTTAGAACTGAACCCAGCCAGAGTCAGCACATGCAGGGGAGGAGAGGGAGGGGAACCAGTGAGTGTAGAACTGCAGCAAGCCAGAGTCAGCACCTTCAGGGGATTAGCGAGAGGGAACCAGTAAGTGTCGAACTCAACCCAGCCAGAGTAAGTAAATTCAGGGTAGCAGAGGGAGGGGAACCAGTGAATGCAGAAGTGAACCCAGCCAGAGTCAGCACATTCAGCAGAGGAGAGAGAGGGGAACCAGTGAGTGTTGAACTGAACGCAGCCAGAGTCAGTACCTTCAGGGAAGGAGAGAGAGATGAACCAGTGAGTGTAGAACTGAACCCAGCCAGAGTCAGCACCTGCAGGGGAGGAGAGAGAGTGGAACCACTGAGTGTAGAACTGAACCCAGCCAGGGTAAGCACCTTCAGGGGAGGAGAGAGAGGGGAACCAGTGAGTGTAGAACTGAAGCCAGCCAGAGTCAGCACATTCAGGGGAGGAGAGGGAGGGGAACCAATGAGTGCAGAACTGAACCCAGCCAGAGTCAGCACCTTCTGGGGAGGAGAGGGATGGGAACCAGTGAGTGTAGAACTGAACCCAGCCAGAGTCAGCGCCTTCAGGGGAGTCGAGGGACGGGAACCAGTGAGTGTAGAACTGAGCACAGCCAGAGTCAGCAGGTTCAGGGGAGGAGAGGGAGGGGAACCAGTGAGTGTAGAACTGAACCCAGCCAGAGTCATCGCCTTCAGGGGAGGAGAGGGAGGGGAACCAGTGAGTGTAGAACTGAGCACAGCCAGAGTCAGCACGTTCAGGGGAGGAGAGGGAGATGAACCATTGAGTGTAGAACTGAACCCAGCCAGAGTCAGCACCTACAGGTGAGCAGAGGGAGAGGGGAACCAGTGAGTGTAGAACTGAACCCAGCCAGTGTCAGCACCTTCAGGGAAGGAGAGAGAGGGGAACCAGCGAGTTTAGAACTGAACCCAGCCAGAGTCATCGCCTTCAGGGGAGGAGAGGGCAGGGAACCAGTGAGTGTAGAACTGAGCACTGCCAGAGTCAGCACTTTCAGGGGAGGAGCGGGTGGGGAACCACTGAGTGTAGAACTGAACCCAGCCAGAGTCAGCACCTTCAGGGGAGGAGAAAGAGGGGAGCCAGTGAGTGTAGAGCTGAACCCAGCCAGAGTAAGCACCTTCAGAGGAGGAGAGGGAGGGGAACCAGTGAGTGTAGAACTGAACCCAGCCGGAGTCAGCAGCTACAGTGAAGGAGAGAGAGGTGAACCAGTGAGTGTAGAACTGAACCCAGCCAGAGTCAGCACCTTCAGCGGAGGAGAGGGAGGGCAACCAGTGAGTGTAGAACTGAACCCAGCCAGAGTCAGCGCCTTCAGGGGAGGAGAGGGAGGGGAACCAGTGAGTGTAGAGCTGAACCCAGCCAGAGTCAGCACCTTCAGGGGAGGAGAGGGACAGGAACCCGTGAATGTAGAACTGAACCCAGCCAGAGTCAGCAACTTCAGCGGAGGAGAGGTTTGGGAACCAGTGTGTGTAGATCTAAACGCAGCCAAAGTCAGCACCTTCAGGGGAGGAGAGGGAAGGGAAACAGTGAGTGTAGAACTGAACCCTGCCAATATCAGCACCTTCAGGGGAGGAGAGGGAGGGGAACCAGTGAGTGTAGAACTGAACCCAGCCAGAGTCAGCACCTTCAGGGGAGGAGAGGGAGGGGAACCAGTGAATGCAGAACTGAACACAGCCAGAGTCAGCACATTCAGGAGAGGAGAGGGAGGGGAATCAGTGAGTGTAGAGCTGAACCCAGCCAGAGTCAGCACATTCAAGGGAGGAGAGAGAGCGGAACCAGTGAGTGTAGAACTGAACCCAGCCAGAGTCAGTACATTCAGGGAAGGAGAGGGTGGGGAACCAGTGAGTGTTGAACTGAACCCAGCCAGAGTCAGCACCTTAAGGTGAGGAGAGGGAGGGGTACCAGTGAGTGTAGAACTGTACCCAGCCAGAGTCATCACCTTCAGGGGAGGAGAGGGAGATGAACCAGTGAGTGTAGAACTGAACCCAGCCAGTGTCAGCACCTTCAGGGAAGGAGAGAGAGGGGAACCAGCGAGTTTAGAACTGAACCCAGCCAGAGTCAGCACCTTCAGGGGAGGAGAAAGAGGGGAACCAGTGAGTGTAGAACAGAACCCAGCCGGAGTCAGCAGCTACAGGGAAGGAGAGAGAGGGGAAACAGTGAGTGCAGAACTGAACCCAGCCGGAGTCAGCAGCTACAGGGAAGGAGAGAGAGGGGAACCAGTGACTGTAGAACTGAACCCAGCCAGAGTCAGCACCTTCAGCGGAGGAGAGAGAGGGGAACCAGTGAGTGTAGAACTGAACCCACCCAGAGTCAGCACCTTCAGGGGAGGAGAGGGAGGGGAACCAGTGAGTGTGGAACTGAACCCAGCCAGAGTCAGCACGTTCACGGGAGGAGAGGGAGGGGAACCAGTGAGTGTAGAACTGAACCCAGCCAGAGTCAGCGCCTTCAGGGATGAGAGAGAGGGGAACCTGTGAGTGTAGAATTGAACCCACCAAAGTGAGCACATTCAGGGGAGGAGAGGGAGGGGAACAAGTGAGTGTAGAACTGAACACAGCCAGAGTCAGCACCTTCAGGGGAGGAGAGGGACGAGAACCAGTGAGTGTAGAACTGAACCCAGCCAGAGTAAGCAGCTTCAGGGGAGGAGAGGGAGGTGAATCATTAAGTGTAGAACTGAACCCTGCCAGAGTCAGCACCTTCAGGGGAGGAGAGGGACGGGAACCAGTGAGTGTGGAACTGAACCGAGCCAGAGTCAGCACGTTCACGGGAGTAGAGGGAGGGGAACCAGTGAGTGTAGAACTGAACCCAGCCAGAGTCAGCACCTTCAGGTGATTAGAGAGTGGGAACCAGTAAGTGTAGAACTGAACCCACCCAGAGTCAACACCTCCACGGGAGGAGAGGGAGGGGAACCAGGGAGTGCAGAACTGAACCCAGCCACAGTCAGCACCTTCAGGGGAGGAGAGGGAGGGTAACCAGTGAGTGTAGAACTGAACCCAGCCAGAGTCAGCGCCTTCAGGGATGAGAGAGAGGGGAACCTGTGAATGTAGAACTGAACCCAGCCAATAACAGCACCTTTAGGGGAGGAGAGGGAGAGGAACCAGTGAGTGTAGAACTGAACCCAGCCAGAGTCAGCACCTTCAGGGGAGGAGAGGGAGAGGAACCAGTGAGTGTAGAACTGAACCCAGCCCGAGTCTAGTACAATGATTTGGATGAAAATGTAAAAGGTATGATCAGTAAGTTCGCAGATGACACGAAAATTGGTGGGGTGGTAAATTGCGAGGAGGAAAGCCTCCGGCTACAGGACGATATAAACGGGTTGGTCAGATGGGCGGAAAAGTGGCAAATGGAATTTAACCCTGAAAAGTGCGAGGTGATGCATTTTGGACGGACAAATAAGGCAAGGGAATACACAATGAGTGGTAGGACCCTAGGAAGTACAGAGAGTCAGAGGGACCTTGGTGTACATGTACATAGATCCCTGAAGGCAGCGGAGCAGGTAGATAAGGTGGTTAAAAAGGCATATGGGATACTTGCCTTCATTAGCCGAGGCATAGAATATAAGAGCAGGGAGGTTATGATGGAGCTGCACAAAACGCTGGTGAGGCCACAGCTGGAGTACTGTGTGCAGTTCTGGTCGCCTCACTATAGGAAGGATGTGATTGCTTTGGAGAGGGTGCAGAGAAGATTCACCAGGATGTTACCTGGGATGGAGCGCCTCAGCTATGAAGAGAGGCTGGACAGGCTGGAGTTGTTTTCGTTGGAGCAGAGAAGGCTGAGGGGGGACCTGATTGAGGTGTACAAAATAATGAGGGGCATAGATAGGGTAGATAAAGAGGAACTTTTCCCCTTAGTGGGGGGGGGTCAATAACAAGGGGGCATAGATTCAGGGTAAGGGGCAGGAGATTTAGAGGGGATTTGAGGAGGAACTTTTTCACCCAGAGGGTGGTTGGAATGTGGAACTCAATGCCTGAAAGGGTGGTGGAGGCAGGAACCCTCACAACATTCAAGAAGCATTTGGATGAGCACTTGAAATGCCATTGCATACAAGGCTATGGACCAAATGCTGGAAAATGGGATTAGACTGGACAGGGATGGATGGGCGGCGCAGACACGATGGGCCGAAGGGCCTCTTTCTGTGCTGTAAAACTCTAAAACTCTATGAGAGTCAGCACTATCAGGGGAGGAGAGGGAGGGGAGCCAGTGAGTGTAGAACTGAACCCAGCCAGAGTCAGCACCTTCAGTGGAAGAGAGAGAATGGAAACAGTGAGTGTTGAACTGAACCCAGCCAGAGTCAGTGCCATTAGTGAGGGAGAGGGAGGAGAACCTGTGAGTGTAGTATTGAACCCAGGCAGAGTCAGCACCTTCAGGGGAGGAGAGGGAGGGGAGCCAGTGAATGTAGAACTGAACCCAGCCACAGTCAGCACCTTCAAGGGAGGAGAGGGACAGGAACCCGTGAGTGTAGAACTGAACCCGGCCAGAGTCAGCACCTTCAGGGGAGGAGAGGGAGAGGAACCTGTGGGTGTAGAACTGAACCCAGCCAGTGTCAGTGCCTTCAGGGTTGGAGAGGGAGGGGAACCAGTAAGTGTAGAACTGAACCCAGCCAGTGTCAGTGCCTTCAGGGGTGGAGAGGGAGGGGAACCAGTGAGTGTTGAACTGAACCCAGCCAGAGTCAGCACCTTCAGGGGAGGAGAGGGAGAGGAACCAGTGAGTGTAGAACTGAACCCAGCCAGAGTCAGCACCTTCAGGGGTGGAGAGAGAGAGGAACCAGTGAGTGTTGAACTGAACACAGCCAGAGTCAGCACCTTCAGGGGAGGAGAGGGAGGGGAACCAGTGAGTGTAGAACTGAACCCAGCCAGAGTCAGCACCTTCAGGGGAGGAGAGAGAGAGGAACCAGTGAGTGTAGAACTGAACCCAGCCAGAGTCAGCACATGCAGGGGAGGAGAGGGAGGGGAACCAGTGAGTGTAGAACTGAAGCAAGCCAGAGTCAGCACCTTCAGGGGATTAGCAAGAAGGAACCAGTAAGTGTAGAACTGAGCCCAGCCAGAGTCAGCACCATCAGGGGAAGAGAGGGAGAGGAACCAGTGAGTGTAGAACTCAACCCAGCCAGAGTCAGCAACTTCAGGGTAGCAGAGGGAGGGGAACCACTGAATGCAGAACTGAACCCAGCCAGAGTCAGCACATTCAGCAGAGGAGAGATAGGGGAACCAGTGAGTGTTGAACTGAACGCAGCCAGAGTCAGTACCTTCAGGGAAGGAGAGAGAGGGCAACCAGTGAGTGTAGAACTGAACCCAGCCAGAGTCAGCACCTTCAGGGGAGGAGAGAGAGTGGAACCACTGAGTGCAGAACTGAACCCAGCCAGAGTAAGCACCTTCAGGGGAGGAGAGAGAGGGGAACCAGTGAGTGTAGAACTGAAGCCAGCCAGAGTCAGCACATTCAGGGGAGGAGAGGGAGGGGAACAAGTGAGTCGAGAACTGAACCCAGCCGGAGTCAGCACCTTCTGGGGAGGAGAGGGATGGGAACCAGTGAGTGTAGAACTGAACACAGCCAGAGTCAGCACATTCAGGGGAGGGGAGTGAGGGGATTTAGTGAGTGTAGAACTGAACCCAGCCGGAGTCAGCACCTTCTGGGGAGGAGAGGGATGGGAACCAGTGAGTGTAGAACTGAACCCAGCCAGAGTCAGCGCCTTCAGGGGAGTCGAGGGACGGGAACCAGTGAGTGTAGAACTGAACCCAGCCAGTGTCAGCAGCTTCAGGGGAGCAGAGGGAGAGGGGAACCAGTGAGTGTAGAACTGAACCCAGCCAGTGTCAGCACCTTCAGGGAAGGAGAGAGAGGGTAACCAGCGAGTTTAGAATTGAACCCAGCCAGAGTCAGCACCTTCAGGGGAGGAGAAAGAGGGGAAACAGTGAGTGTAGAACTGAACCCAGCCAGAGTCAGCAGCTACAGGGAAGGAGAGAGAGGGGAACCAGTGAGTGTAGAACTGAACCCAGCCGGAGTCAGCAGCTACAGGGAAGGAGAGAGAGGGGAACCAGTGAGTGCAGAACTGAACCCAGCCGGAGTCAGCAGCTACAGGGAAGGAGAGAGAGGGGAACCAGTGAGTGTAGAACTGAACCCAGCCACAGTCAGCACCTTCAGCGGAGGAGAGGGAGGGCAACCAGTGAGTGTAGAACTGAACCCAGCCAGAGTCAGCGCCTTCAGGGGAGGAGAGGGAGGGGAACCAGTGAGTGTAGAACTGAACCGAGCCAGAGTCAGCACCTTCAGGGGAGGAGAGAGAGAGGGGAACCAGTGAGTGTAGACCTGAACCCAGCCAGAGTCAGCACTTTCAGGGGAGGAGACAGAGGGGAACCAGTGAGTGTAGAACTGAACCCAGCCAGAGTCAGCACCTTCAGGGGAGGAGAGGGACAGGAACCCGTGAATGTAGAACTGAACCCAGCCAGAGTCAGCACCTTCAGGGGAGGAGAGGTTTGGGAACCAGTGTGTGTAGATCTAAACGCAGCCAGAGTCAGCATCTTCAGGGGAGGAGAGAGAAGGGAAACAGTGAGTGTAGAACTGAACCCAGCCAGAGTCAGCACCTTAAGGTGAGGAGAGGGAGGGGAACCAGTAAGTGTAGAACTGTACCCAGCCAGAGTCATCACATTCAGGGGAGGGGAAGGGACGGGGACCAGTGACTGTAGAACTGAACACAGCCAGAGTCAGTACCTTCAGGGGAGGAGAGGGAGGGGAACCAGCGCATGTAGAACTGAAGCCAACCAGAATCAGCACCTTCACAGGAGGAGTGAGAGGGGAACCAGTGAGTGTAAAACTGAACCCAGCCAGAGACAGCACCTTCAGGGATGAGAGAGAGGGGAACCTGTGAGTGTAGAACTGAACCCAGCCAATGACAGCACCTTTAGGGGAGGAGAGGGAGGGAAGCCAGTGAGTGTAGAACTGAACCCAGCCAGAGTCAGCACCTTCAGTGGAAGAGAGAGAATGGAAGCAGTGAGTGTAGAACTGAACCCAGCCAGAGTCAGTGCCATCAGTGAGGGAGAGGGAGGAGCACCTGTGAGGGTAGAATTGAACCCAGGCAGAGTTAGCACCTTCAGGGGAGGAGAGGGAGGGGAGCCAGTGAATGTAGAACTGAACCTGGCCAGAGTCAGCACATTCAGAGGAGGAGAGGGAGAGGAACCAGTGAGTATAGAACTGAACCCAGCCAGATTCAGCACCTTCAGGGGAGGAGAGGGAGAGCAACTAGTGAGTGTAGAACTGAACCCAGCCAGAGACAGCACCTTCAGGGGAGGAGAGGGAGAGGAATGAGTGTGTGTAGAACTGAACCCAGCCAGAGTCAGCACCTTCAGGGGAGGAGAGGGAGAGCAACCAGTGAGTATACAACTGAACCCAGCCAGAGTCAGCACCTTCAGGGGAGGAGAGGGAGAGGAACCAGTGAGTATAGAACTGAACCCAGCCAGATTCAGCACCTTCAGGGGAGGAGAGGGAGAGCAACTAGTGAGTGTAGAACTGAACCCAGCCAGAGACAGCACCTTCAAGGGAGGAGGGGGACAGGAACCCGTGAGTGTAGAACTGAACCCAGCCAGAGTCAGCACATTCAGAGGAGTACAGAGACGGGAACCAGTGAGTGTAGAACTGAATCCAGCGTGAGTCAGCACATTCAGGGGAAGAGAGGGAGGGGAACTAGTGAGTCCAGAACTGAACCCGGCCAGAGACACATCCTTCAGGGGAAGAGAGGGAGGGGAACTAATAAGTGTGGAACTGAACCCGGCCAGAGTCAGCACCTTCAGGGGAGGAGACAGAGGGGAACCAGTGAGTGTAGAACTGAACCCAGCCAGAGTCAGCACCTTAAGGTGAGGAGAGGGAGGGGAACCAGTAAGTGTAGAACTGTACCCAGCCAGAGTCATCACATTCAGGGGAGGGGAAGGGACGGGAACCAGTGACTGTAGAACTGAACACAGCCAGAGTCAGTGCCTTCAGGGGAGGAGAGGGAGGGGAACCAGCGCATGTAGAACTGAAGCCAGCCAGAATCAGCACCTTCACGGGAGGAGTGAGAGGGGAACCAGTGAGTGTAAAACTGAACCCAGCCAGAGTCAGCACCTTCAGGGAAAGACAGAGAGGGGAACCAGTGAGTGTAGAACTGAACCCAGCCAGAGTCAGCACATTCAGGGGAGGAGAGAGAGTTGAACAAGTGAGTGTAGAACTGAACCCAGCCAGAGTCAGCACCTTCAGTGGAGGAGAGAGAGGGGAACCAGTGAGTGTAGAACTGAACCCAGCCAGAGTGAGCACATTCAGGGGAGGAGAGGGAGGGGTACAAGTGAGTGTAGAAATGAACCCAGCCAGTGTCAGCACCTTGAGGGGAGGAGAGGGACGGGAATCAGTGAGTGTAGAACTGAACCCAGCCAGAGTCAGCACCTTCGGGGGAGGAGAGAGAGGGGAACCAGTGAGTGTAGAATTGAGCCCAGCCAGAGTCAGCACCTTCAGGGGAGGAGAGGGAGGGGAACAAGTGAGCATAGAACTGAACCCAGCCAGAGTCAGCACCTTCAGGGGAGGAGAGAGAGGGGAACCAGTGAGTGTGGAACTGAAGCAAGCCAGTGTCTGCACCTTCAGCGGAAGAGAGGGAGGGGAACCAGTGAGTGTAGAACTCAACCCAGCCAGAGTCAGCAACTTCAGGGGAGGAGAGGGAGGGGAACCAGTGAGTGTAGAACTGAAGCCAGCCAGAGTCAGCACCTTCAGGGGAGGAGAGGGAGAGAAACCAGTGAGTGTAGAACTGAAGCCAGCCAGAGTCAGCACATTCAGGGGAGGAGAGGGAGGGGAACTAGTGAATGTAGAACTGAACCCATCCGGAGTCAGCACCTTCTGGGGAGGAGAGTGAGGGGAATTAGTGAGTGTAGAGCTGAACCCAGCCGGAGTCCGCACCTTCAGAGGTGGAGAGGGAGGCGAACCAGTGAGTATAGCACTGAATCCAGCCAGAGTCAGCACATTCAGAGGAGTACAGAGACGGGAACCCGTGAGTGTAGAACTGAACCCAGCCAGAGTCAGCACATTCAGAGGAGGAGAGGGATAGGAACCCGTGAATGTAGAACTGAACCCAGCCAAAGTCAGCACCTTCAGGGGAGGAGAGGTTTGGGAACCAGTGAGTGTAGAACTGTACCCAGCCAGAGTCATCACATTCAGGGGAGGGGAAGCGACGGGAACCAGTGACTGTAGAACTGAACACAGCCAGAGTCAGTACCTTCAGGGGAGGAGAGGGAGGGGAACCAGCGCATGTAGAACTGAAGCCAGCCAGAATCAGCACCTTCACGGGAGGAGTGAGAGGGGAACCAGTGAGTGTAAAACTGAACCCAGCCAGAGTCAGCACCTTCAGGGAAAGACAGAGAGGGGAACCAGTGAGTGTAGAACTGAACCCAGCCAGAGTCAGCACATTCAGTGGAGGAGAGAGCGGGGAACCAGTGAGTGTAGAACTGAACCCAGCCAGAGTCAGCACATTCAGGGGAGGAGAGGGAGGGGTACAAGTGAGTGTAGAAATGAACCCAGCCAGTGTCAGCACCTTGAGGGGAGGAGAGGGACGGGAATCAGTGAGTGTAGAACTGAACCCAGCCAGAGTCAGCACCTTCGGGGGAGGAGAGAGAGAGGAACCAGTGAGTGTAGAACTGAACCCAGCCAGAGTCAGCACATTCAGAGGAGTACAGAGACGGGAACCCGTGAGTGTAGAACTGAACCCAGCCAGAGTCAGCACATTCAGAGGAGTACAGAGACGGGAACCAGTGAGTGCAGAACTGAATCCAGCCTGAGTCAGCACATTCAGGGGAAGAGAGGGAGGGGAACTAGTGAGTCCAGAACTGAACCCGGCCAGAGACACATCCTTCAGGGGAAGAGAGGGAGGGGAACTAATAAGTGTGGAACTGAACCCGGCCAGAGTCAGCACCTTCAGGGGAGGAGAGGGAGGAGAACCAGTGAGCGTAGAACTGAACCCAGCCAGAGTCATCACCTTCAGGGGAGGAGAGGGAGGGGAACCAGTGAGTGTAGAACTGAGCCCAGCCAGAGTCAGCACCTTCAGGTGAGGAGAGGGAAGAGAACCAGTGAGTGTAGAACTGAACCCAGCCAGAGTCAGCACCTTCAGGGGAGGAGAGGGAGGGGAACCAGTGAGTGTAGAACTGAGCCCAGCCAGAGTCAGCACCTTCAGGGGAGGAGCGGGTGGGGAAACAGTGAGTGTCGAACTGAAACCAGCCAGAGTCAGCACCTTAAGGGGAGCAGAGGGAGGGGAAGCAGTGAATGCAGAACTGAACCCAGCCAGAATCAGTACATTCAGGGGAGGAGAGGGAGAGGAAACAGTGAGTGTAGAACTCAACCCAGCCAGAGTCAGCACCTTCAGGGGAGGAGAGCGAGGGTAACCAGTGACTGTTGAACTGTACCCAGCCAGAGTCAGCACCTTCAGCGGAGGAGAGGGAGGGGAACCAGTGAATGCAGAACTGAACCCAGCCACAGTCAGCACATTCAGGAGAGGAGAGGGAGGGGAACCAGTGAGTGTAGAACTGAACGCAGCCAGAGTCAGCACCTTCAGGAGAGGATAGAGAGGGGAACCAGTGAGTGTAGAACTGTACCCAGCCAGAGTTAGCACCTTCAGGGGTGGAGAGGAATGGGAACCAGTGAGTGTAGAACTGAACCCAGCCAGAGTAAGCACCTTCTGGCAAGGAGAGGCAGGGGAACCAATGTGTGTAGAACTGAACCCAGCCAGAGTCAGCGCCTTCCGGGGAGGTGAGGGAGGGGAACCAGTGAGTGTAGAACTGAACCCAGCCAGAGTCAGCACCTTCAGGGGAGGAGAGGCAGGGGAACCAGTGAGTGTAGAACTGAACCCAACCAGAGTCAGCACCTTCCGGGGAGGTGAGGGAGGGGAACCAGTGAGTGTAGAACTGAACCCTGCCAGAGTCAGCACCTTCTGGGGAGGAGAGGGAGAGGAAACTGTGAGTGTCGAACTGAACCCAGCCAGAGCCAGCACCTTCTGGGGAGGAGAGGGAGAGGAAACTGTGAGTGTCGAACTGAACCCAGAGAGAGGGAGCTACTTCAACGGGGGAGATGGAGCGGAACCAGTGAGTGTAGAACTGAACCCAGCCAGAGTCAGCTCCTTCAAGGGAGGAGAGGGACAGGAACCCGTGAGTGTAGAATTGAACACAGCCAGAGTCAGCACCTTCAGGGGATGAGAGGGAGGGGAACCAGTGAGTGTAGAACTGAACCCAGCCAGAATCAGCGCCTTCAGTCGAAGAGAGGAATGGGAACCAGTGAGTGCAGAACTGAACCCAGCCAGAGTCAGCAGCTTCAGGAGAGGAGAGGGAGAGGAACCAGTGAGTGCAGAACTGAACCCAGCCAGAGTCAGCACTTTCAGGGGAGGAGAGAGAGAGGAACCAGTGAGTGTAGAACTGAAACCAGCCAGAGTCAGCACCTTCCGGGGAGGTGAGGGAGGGGAACCAGTGAGTGTAGAACTGAACCCAGCCAGAGTCAGCACATTCAGAGGAGTACAGAGACGGGAACCAGTGAGTGTAGAACTGAACCCAGCCAGGGTCAGCACATTCAGAGGAGTACAGAGACGGGAACCCGTGAGTGTAGAACTGAACCCAGCCAGAGTCAGCACATTCAGAGGAGTACAGAGACGGGAACCAGTGAGTGTAGAACTGAATCCAGCCTGAGTCAGCACATTCAGGGGAAGAGAGGGAGGGGAACTAGTGAGTCCAGAACTGAACCCGGCCAGAGACACATCCTTCAGGGGAAGAGAGGGAGGGGAACTAATAAGTGTGGAACTGAACCCGGCCAGAGTCAGCACCTTCAGGGGAGGAGAGGGAGGAGAACCAGTGAGCGTAGAACTGAACCCAGCCAGAGTCATCACCTTCAGGGGAGGAGAGGGAGGGGAACCAGTGAGTGTAGAACTGAGCCCAGCCAGAGTCAGCACCTTCAGGTGAGGAGAGGGAAGAGAACCAGTGAGTGTAGAACTGAACCCAGCCAGAGTCAGCACCTTCAGGGGAGGAGAGGGAGGGGAACCAGTGAGTGTAGAACTGAGCCCAGCCAGAGTCAGCACCTTCAGGGGAGGAGCGGGTGGGGAAACAGTGAGTGTCGAACTGAAACCAGCCAGAGTCAGCACCTTAAGGGGAGCAGAGGGAGGGGAAGCAGTGAATGCAGAACTGAACCCAGCCAGAATCAGTACATTCAGGGGTGGAGGGGGAGAGGAACCAGTGAGTGTAGAACTCAACCCAGCCAGAGTCAGCAACTTCAGGGGAGGAGAGCGAGGGTAACCAGTGAGTGTTGAACTGTACCCAGCCAGAGTCAGCACCTTCAGGAGAGGAGAGGGAGGGGAACCAGTGAGTGTAGAACTGAACGCAGCCAGAGTCAGCACCTTCAGGAGAGGAGAGAGAGGGGAACCAGTGAGTGTAGAACTGTGCCCAGCCAGAGTTAGCACCTTCAGGGGTGGAGAGGAATGGGAACCAGTGAGTGTAGAACTGAACCCAGCCAGAGTAAGCACCTTCTGGCAAGGAGAGGCAGGGGAACCAATGTGTGTAGAACTGAACCCAGCCAGAGTCAGCGCCTTCCGGGGAGGTGAGGGAGGGGAACCAGTGAGTGTAGAACTGAACCCAGCCAGAGTCAGCACCTTCAGGGGAGGAGAGGCAGGGGAACCAGTGAGTGTAGAACAGAACCCAACCAGAGTCAGCACCTTCCGGGGAGGTGAGGGAGGGGAACCAGTGAGTGTAGAACTGAACCCTGCCAGAGTCAGCACCTTCTGGGGAGGAGAGGGAGAGGAAACTGTGAGTGTCGAACTGAACCCAGCCAGAGCCAGCACCTTCTGGGGAGGAGAGGGAGAGGAAACTGTGAGTGTCGAACTGAACCCAGAGAGAGGCAGCTACTTCAACGGGGGAGATGGAGCGGAACCAGTGAGTGTAGAACTGAACCCAGCCAGAGTCAGCTCCTTCAAGGGAGGAGAGGGACAGGAACCCGTGAGTGTAGAATTGAACACAGCCAGAGTCAGCACCTTCAGGGGATGAGAGGGAGGGGAACCAGTGAGTGTAGAACTGAACCCAGCCAGAATCAGCGCCTTCAGTCGAAGAGAGGAATCGGAACCAGTGATTGCAGAACTGAACCCAGCCAGAGTCAGCACCTTCAGGAGAGGAGAGGGAGAGGAACCAGTGAGTGCAGAACTGAACCCAGCCAGAGTCAGCACTTTCAGGGGAGGAGAGAGAGAGGAACCAGTGAGTGTAGAACTGAAACCAGCCAGAGTCAGCACCTTCCGGGGAGGTGAGGGAGGGGAACCAGTGAGTGTAGAACTGAACCCAGCCAGAGCCATCACCTTCTGGGGAGGAGAGGGAGAGGAACCAGTGAGTGTAGAACTGAACCCAGAGAGAGGCAGCTACTTCAACGGGGGAGATGGAGCGGAACCAGTGAGTGTAGAACTGAACCCAGCTAGAGTCAGCTCCTTCAAGGGAGGAGAGGGACAGGAACCCGTGAGTGTAGAATTGAACACAGCCAGAGTCAGCACCTTCAGGGGATGAGAGGGAGGGGAACCAGTGAGTGTAGAACTGAACCCAGCCAGAGTCAGCGCCTTCAGGGGAAGAGAGGAATGGGAACCAGTGAGTGCAGAACTGAACCCAGCCAGAGTCAGCACCTTCAGGAGAGGAGAGGGAGAGGAACCAGTGAGTGTAGAACTGAACCCAGCCAGAGTCAGCGCTTTCAGGGGAGGAGAGAGAGAGGAACCAGTGAGTGTAGAACTGAACCCAGTCAGAGTCAACACCTTCAGGGGATGAGAGGGAGGGGAACCAGTGAGTGTAGAACTGAACCCAGCCAGAGCCAGCACCTGCAGGGGAGGAGAGGGAGGGGAACCGGTGAGAGTAGAACTGAACCCAGCCAGAATCAGTACCTTCAGGGGATTAGCGAGACGGAACTAGTAAGCGTAGAACTGAACCCAGCCAAGGCAGCACCTTCAGCGGAGGAGAGGGAGGGGAACCAGTGAATGCAGAACTGAACACAGCCAGAGTCAGCACATTCAGGAGAGGAGAGGGAGGGGAATCAGTGAGTGTAGAACTGAACCCAGCCACAGTCAGCACCTTCAGGGGAGGAGAGAGAGGGGAACCAGTGAGTGTAGAACTGAACCCAGCCAGAGTCAGTACCTTCAGGGAAGGAGAGGGTGGGGAAGCAGTGAGTGTTGAACTGAACCCAGCCAAAGTCAGCACTTTCAGGTGAGGAGAGGGACCGGAACCAGTTAGTGTAGAACTGAACCCAGCCAAAGTCAGCACTTTCAGGGGAGGAGAGGGAGGGGAACCAGTGAGTGTAGAACTGAACCCAGCCAGAGTCAGCACCTTTAGGGGAGGAGAGAGAGGGGAACCAGTGAGTGTAGAACTGAACCCAGCCAGAGTTAGCACCTTCAGGGAAGGAGAGAGAGGAGAACCAGTGAGAGTCGAACTGAACCCAGCCAGAGTCAGCACATTCAGGGGAGGAGAGGGATGGGAACAAGTGAGTGGAGAACTGAACCCAGACAGAGTCAGTACCTTCAGGGGAGGAGAGTGACGGTATCCAGTGAGTGTAGCACTGAACCCAGCCAGAGTCAGCACATTCAGGGGAGGAGAGAGAGGGGAACTAGTGAGTGTAGAACTGAACCCAGCCAGAGTCAGCACCTTCAGGGGAGGAGAGGGACAGGAACCCGTGAGTGTAGAACTGAACCTGGCCAGAGTCAGCACCTTCAAGGGAGGAGAGGGACAGGAACCCGTGAGTGTAGAACTGAACCTGGCGAGAGTCAGCACCTTCAGGGGAGGAGAGGGAGAGGAACAAGTGGGTGTGGAACTGAACCCAGCCAGTGTCAGCACCTTCAGGGGAGGTGAGGGAGGAGAACCAGTGTGTGCAGAACTGAACCCAGCCAGAGTCAGCACCTTCAGGAGAGGAGAGGGAGAGGAATCAGTGAGTGTAGAAATGAACCCAGCCAGAGTCAGCACTTTCAGGGGAGGAGAGAGAGAGGAACCAGTGAGTGTAGAACTGAACCCAGCCAGAGTCAGCACCTTCAGGGGAGGAGAGGGAGGGGAACCAGTGAGTGTGGAACTGAAGCAAGCCAGTGCCAGCAGCTTCAGGGGAGCAGAGGGAGGGAAATCAGTGTGTGCAGAACTGAACCCAGCCAGAGTCAGCACATTCAGGAGAGGAGAGAGAGGGGAACCAGTGAGTGTAGAACTGAACCCAGCCAGAGTCAGTGCCTTCAGGGAAGGAGAGGGAGGGTAACCAGTGAGTGTGGAACTGAACCCAGCCAGAGTCAGCACATTCAGGAGAGGAGAGAGAGGGGAACCAGTGAGTGTAGAACTGAACCCAGCCAGAGTCAGCACCTTCAGGGGAGGAGAGAGAGTGGAACAAGCGAGTGTAGAACTGAACCCAGCCAGAGTCAGCACCTTCTGGGGAGGAGAGGGAGGGGAACCAGTGAGTGTGGAACTGAACCCAGCCAGAGTCAGCACGTTCACGGGAGGAGAGGGAGGGGAACCAGTGAGTGTAGAACTGAACGCAGCCAGAGTCAGCACCTTCAGGGGATTAGAGAGAGGGAACCAGTAAGTGTAGAACTGAACCCAGCCAGAGTCAACACCTCCACGGGAGGAGAGGGAGGGGAACCAGGGAGTGTAGAACTGAACCCAGCCAGAGCCAGCACTTTCAGGGGAGGAGAGAGAGGGGAACCAGTGAGTGTAGAACTGAACCCAGCCAGAGTCAGCACCTTTAGGGGAGCAGAGGGATGGGAACCAGTGAGTGTAGAACTGAACCCAGCCAGAGTCAGCACCTTCATGGGAGGAGAGGGAGAGGAACCAGTGAGTGCAGAACTGAACCCAGCCAGAGCCAGCACTTTCAGGGGAGGAGACAGAGGGGAACCAGTGAGTGTAGAACTGAACCCAGCCAGAGTCAGCACCTTCAGGGGAGGAGAGGTTTGGGAACCAGTGTGTGTAAATCTAAACGCAGCCAGAGTCAGCATCTTCAGGGGAGGAGAGAGAAGGGAAACAGTGAGTGTAGAACTGAACCCAGCCAGAGTCAGCACCTTAAGGTGAGGAGAGGGAGGGGAACCATTAAGTGTAGAACTGTACCCAGCCAGAGTCATCACATTCAGGGGAGGGGAAGGGACGGGAACCAGTGACTGTAGAACTGAACACAGCCAGAGTCAGTACCTTCAGGGGAGGAGAGGGAGGGGAACCAGCACATGTAGAACTGAAGCCAGCCAGAAACAGCACCTTCACGGGAGGAGTGAGAGGGGAACCAGTGAGTGTAAAACTGAACCCAGCCAGAGTCAGCACCTTCAGGGAAGGACAGAGAGGGGAACCAGTGAGTGTAGAACTGAACCCAGCCAGAGTCAGCACATTCAGGGGAGGAGAGAGAGTTGAACAAGTGAGTGTAGAACTGAACCCAGCCAGAGTCAGCACCTTCAGTGGAGGAGAGAGAGGGAAACCAGTGAGTGTAGAACTGAACCCAGCCAGAGTGAGCACATTCAGGGGAGGAGAGGGAGGGGAACCAGTGAGTGTAGAACTGAACCCAGCCAGAGTTAGCACCTTCAGGGAAGGAGAGAGAGGAGAACCAGTGAGAGTTGAACTGAACCCAGCCAGAGTCAGCACATTCAGGGGAGGAGAGGGATGGGAACAAGTGAGTGGAGAACTGAACCCAAACAGAGTCAGTACCTTCAGGGGAGGAGAGGGACGGTATCCAGTGAGTGTAGCACTGAACACTGCCAGAGTCAGCACATTCAGGGGAGGAGAGAGAGGGGAACTAGTGAGTGTAGAACTGAACCCAGCCAGAGTCAGCACCTTCAGGGGAGGCGAGGCACGGGAACCAGTGAGTGTAGAACTGAACTCAGCCAGTGTCAGCACTTTCATGGGAGGAGTGTGAGGGGAACCAGTGAGTGTAGAACTGAACCCAGCCAGAGTCAGCACCTTCAGGGGAGGAGAGGGAGGGGAACTAGTGAGTTTAGAACTGAACCCAGCCAGAGTCAGCACCTTCAGGGGAGGAGAGGGAGGGGAACCAGTGAGTGTAGATCTGACCCCAGCCAGAGTCAGCACTTTCAGGAGAGGAGAGGGAGAGGAACCAGTGCGTGTAGCACTGAACCCAGCCAGAGTCAGCACTTTCAGGGGAGGAGAGAGAGGGGAACCAGTGAGTGTAGAACTGAAACCAGCCAGAGTCAGCACCTTCAGGGGTGGAAAGGGAGGCGAACCAGTGAGTATAGCACTGAATCCAGCCTGTATCAGCACCTTCAGGGGAGGAGAGGGAGATGAAACAGTGAGTGTAGGACTGAACCCAGCCATAGTCAGCACCTTCAGGGGAGGAGAGGAATGGGATCAAGTGAGTGTAGAAGTGAACACACCCAGAGACAATACATTCAGGGGAGGAGAGGGAGGTGAATCTGTGAGAGTAGAACTGAACCCAGCCAATGTCAGCACCTTCAGGGGAGGAGAGAGAGAGGAACCAGTGAGTGCAGAACTGAACCCAGCCAGAGTCAGCACCTGCAGGGGAGGAGAGGGAGGAGAACCAATGAGTGTAGAACTGAACCCGGCCAGAGTCAGCACCTTCAGGGGAGGAGAGGGAGAGGAACGAGTGTGTGTAGAACTCACCTCAGCCAGAGTCAGCACCTTCAGGGGAGGAGAGGGAAGAGAACCAGTGAGTGTAGAACTGAACCCAGCCAGAGTCAGCACATTCAGAGGAGTAGAGAGTCGGGAACCAGTGAGTGTAGAACTGAACCCAGCCAGAGTCAGCACATTCAGGGGAAGAGAGGGAGGGGAACTAGTGAGTCTAGAACTGAACCCAGCCAGAGACACAACCTTCAGGGGAAGAGAGGGAGGGGAACTAGTAAGTGTTGAACTGAACCCGGCCAGAGTCAGCACCTTCAGGGGAGGAGAGGGAGGAGAACCAGTGAGTGTAGAACTGAACCCAGCCAGAGTCATCACCTTCAGGGGAGGAGAGGGAGTGGAACCAGTGAGTGTAGAACTGATCTCAGCCTGTGTCAGCACCTTCAGGGGAGGAGAGGGAAGAGAACCAGTGAGTGTAGAACTGATCTCAGCCAGAGTCAACACCTTCAGGCGAGGAGAGGTACGGGGACTACTGTGTGTAGAACTGAACCCAGCCAGAGTCAGCACCTTCAGGGGAGGAGAGGGAAGAGAACCAGTGAGTGTGGAACTGAACCCAGCCAGAGTCAGCACCTTCAGGGGAGGAGAGGGAAGAGAACCAGTGAGTGTAGAACTGAACCCAGCCAGAGTCAGCACCTTCAGGGGAGGAGAGGCAGGGGAACCAGTGAGTGTAGAACTGAGCCCAGCCAGATTCAGCACCTTCAGGGGAGGAGCGGGATGGGAACCAGTGAGTGTAGAACTGAGCCCAGCCAGAGTCAGCACCTTCAGGGGAGGAGCGGGTGGGGAAACAGTGAGTCTTGAACTGAAACCAGCCAGAGTCAGCACCTTCAGGGGAGCAGAGGGAGGGGAAGCAGTGAATGCAGAACTGAACCCAGCCAGAATCAGTACATTCAGGGGAGGAGAGGGAGAGGAACCAGTGAGTGTAGAACTCAACCCAGCCAGACTCAGCACCTTCAGCGGAGGAGAGGGAGGGGAACCAGAGAGTGTAGAACTGAACCCAGCCACAGACAGCACATTCAGGAGAGGAGAGGGAGGGGAACCAGTGAGTGTAGAACTGAACGCAGCCAGAGTCAGCACCTGCAGGGGAGGAGAGAGAGGGGAACCAGTGAGTGTAGAACTGAACCCAGCCAGAGTCAGTACCTTCAGGGAAGGAGAGCGTGGGGAACCAGTGAGTGTTGAACTGAACGCAGCCAGAGTCAGCACATTCAGGAGAGGAGAGAGAGGGGAACCAGTGAGTGTAGAACTGTACCCAGCCAGAGTTAGCACCTTCAGGGGTGGAGAGGGAGGGGAACCAGTGAGTATAGAACTGAACCCAGCCTTTATCTGCACCTTCAGTGGAGGAGAGGGAGAGGCAACGGTGAGTGTAGGAATGAACCCAGCCAGAGTCAGCACCATCACGGGTGGAGAGGAATGGGAACCAGTGACTGTAGAACTGAACCCACCCAGAGTCAGTACATTCATGGGAGGAGAGGGAGGTGAATCTGTGAGTGCAGAACTGAACCCAGCAAAAGTCAGCACCTTCAGGGAAGGAGAGAGAGAGGAACCAGTGAGTGTAGAACTGAACCCAGCCAGAGTCAGCACCTTCAGGGGAGGAGAGGTTTGGGAACCAGTGTGTGTAAATCTAAACGCAGCCAGAGTCAGCATCTTCAGGGGAGGAGAGAGAAGGGAAACAGTGAGTGTAGAACTGAACCCAGCCAGAGTCAGCACCTTAAGGTGAGGAGAGGGAGGGGAACCAGTAAGTGTAGAACTGTACCCAGCCAGAGTCATCACATTCAGGGGAGGGGAAGGGACGGGAACCAGTGACTGTAGAACTGAACACAGCCAGAGTCAGTACCTTCAGGGGAGGAGAGGGAGGGGAACCAGCACATGTAGAACTGAAGCCAGCCAGAAACAGCACCTTCACGGGAGGAGTGAGAGGGGAACCAGTGAGTGTAAAACTGAACCCAGCCAGAGTCAGCACCTTCAGGGAAGGACAGAGAGGGGAACCAGTGAGTGTAGAACTGAACCCAGCCAGAGTCAGCACATTCAGGGGAGGAGAGAGAGTTGAACAAGTGAGTGTAGAACTGAACCCAGCCAGAGTCAGCACCTTCAGTGGAGGAGAGAGAGGGAAACCAGTGAGTGTAGAACTGAACCCAGCCAGAGTGAGCACATTCAGGGGAGGAGAGGGAGGGGAACCAGTGAGTGTAGAACTGAACCCAGCCAGAGTTAGCACCTTCAGGGAAGGAGAGAGAGGAGAACCAGTGAGAGTCGAACTGAACCCAGCCAGAGTCAGCACATTCAGGGGAGGAGAGGGATGGGAACAAGTGAGTGGAGAACTGAACCCAAACAGAGTCAGTACCTTCAGGGGAGGAGAGGGACGGTATCCAGTGAGTGTAGCACTGAACACTGCCAGAGTCAGCACATTCAGGGGATTGAGAGAGGGGAACTAGTGAGTGTAGAACTGAACCCAGCCAGAGTCAGCACCTTCAGGGGAGGCGAGGCACGGGAACCAGTGAGTGTAGAACTGAACTCAGCCAGTGTCAGCACTTTCATGGGAGGAGTGTGAGGGGAACCAGTGAGTGTAGAACTGAACCCAGCCAGAGTCAGCACCTTCAGGGGAGGAGAGGGAGGGGAACCAGTGAGTGTAGATCTGACCCCAGCCAGAGTCAGCACTTTCAGGAGAGGAGAGGGAGAGGAACCAGTGCATGTAGCACTGAACCCAGCCAGAGTCAGCACTTTCAGGGGAGGAGAGAGAGGGGAACCAGTGAGTGTAGAACTGAAACCAGCCAGAGTCAGCACCTTCAGGGGTGGAAAGGGAGGCGAACCAGTGAGTATAGCACTGAATCCAGCCAGAGTCAGCACCTTCAGGGGAGGAGAGGGAGATGAAACAGTGAGTGTAGGACTGAACCCAGCCATAGTCAGCACCTTCAGGGGAGGAGAGAGAGAGGAACCAGTGAGTGTAGGACTGAACCCAGCCATAGTCAGCACCTTCAGGGGAGGAGAGAGAGAGGAACCAGTGAGTGGAGGACTGAACCCAGCCAGAGTCAGCACCTTCAGGGGAGGAGAGGGAGTGGAACCAGTGAGTGTAGAACTGATCTCAGCCAGAGTCAACACCTTCAGGCGAGGAGAGGTACGGGGACTACTGTGTGTAGAACTGAACCCAGCCAGAGTCAGCACCTTCAGGGGAGGAGAGGGAAGAGAACCAGTGAGTGTAGAACTGAACCCAGCCAGAGTCAGCACCTTCAGGGGAGGAGAGGCAGGGGAACCAGTGAGTGTAGAACTGAGCCCAGCCAGATTCAGCACCTTCAGGGGAGGAGCGGGATGGGAACCAGTGAGTGTAGAACTGAGCCCAGCCAGAGTCAGCACCTTCAGGGGAGGAGAGAGAGGGGAACCAGTGAGTGAAGAACTGAACCCAGCCAGAGTCAGTACCTTCAGGGAAGGAGAGGGTGGGGAACCAGTGAGTGTTGAACTGAACCCAGCCAGAGTCAGCACCTTCAGGGGAGGAGAGGGAAGAGAACCACTGAGTGTAGAACTGAACCCAGCCAGAGTCAGCACCTTCAGGGGAGGAGAGGGAGAGGAACCAGTGTTTCTAGAACTGAACCCAGCTAGAGTCAGCACTTTCAGGGGAGGAGACGGAGAGGAAACAATGAGTGTAGAACTGAACCCAGCCAGAGTCACCACCTTCAGGGGAGCAGAGGGAGGGGATGCAGTGAATGCAGAACTGAACCCAGCCAGAGTCAGCACATTCAGGAGAGGAGAGGGAAAGGAATCAGTGAGTGTAGAACTGAACAAAGCCAGAGTCAGCACCTTCAGGGGAGGAGAGGGAGGGGAACCAGTGAGTGTAGAACTGAACCCAGCCAGATTCAGCACCTTCAGGGGAGGAGAGGGAGGGGAACCAGTGAGTGTAGAACTGAGCCCAGCCAGAGTCAGCACCTTCAGGGGAGGAGAGGGAGAGGAATCAGTGAGTGTAGAAATGAACCCAGCCAGAGTCAGCACCATCAGGGGAGGAGAGGGAGAGGATCCAGTGAGTGTAGAACTGAACCCAGCCAGAGTCAGTACATTCAGGGGAGGCGAGGGAGGGGAACCAGTGAGTGTAGAACTGAACCCAGCCAGAGTCAGCACCTTCAGGGGAGGAGAGAGAGGGGAACCAGTGAGTGAAGAACTGAACCCAGCCAGAGTCAGTACCTTCAGGGAAGGAGAGGGTGGGGAACCAGTGAGTGTTGAACTGAACCCAGCCAGAGTCAGCACATTCAGGGGAGGGGAGGGATGGGAACCAGTGAGTGAAGAACTGAACCCAGCCAGAGTCAGTACCTTCAGGGGAGGAGAGGAAGGGGAACCAGTGAGTGTAGAACTGAAGCCAGCCAGAGTCAGCACCTTCAGGGGAGGAGAGAGAGGGGAACCAGTGAGTGTAGAACTGAAGCCAGCCAGAGTCAGCACCTTCAGGGGAGGAGAGAGAGGGGAACCAGTGAGAGTACAACTGAACCCAGCCAGAGTCAGCACCTTTAGGGGAGGAGAGGGAGAGAAACATGTGAGTGTCGAACTGAACCCAGCCAGAGTCTGCACTTTCAGGGGAGGAGAGGAGGGGAACCAGTGAGTGTGGAACTGAACCCAGCCAGAGTCAGCACCTTCAGGGGAGGAGAGGAGGGGAACCACTGAGTGTAGAACTGAACACAGCCAGCGTCAGCACCTTCAGGGGATTAGCGAGAGGGAACCAGTAAGTGTAGAACTGAACCCAGCCAGAGTCAGCACCTTCAGGGGAGGAGAGGGAGTGGAACCAGTGAGTGTAGAACTGAACCCAGCCAGAGTCAGCACCTTCAGCGGAGGAGAGGGAAGGGAACCAGTGAATGCAGAACTGAACCCAGCCAGAGTCAGCACATTCAGGGGAAGAGAGGAAAGAGTACCAGTGAGTGTAGAACTGAACCTGGACAGAGTCAGCATCTTCAGCGGAGGAGAGGGAGTGGAACCAGTGTGTGTAGAACTGAACCCAGCCGGAGTCAGCACCTTCAGGGGAGGAGAGGGAGGGGAACCAGTGAGTGTAGAACTGAACCCAGCCAGAGTCAGCAACTTCAGGGGAGGAGAGGGTGGGGAACCAGTGAGTGTAGAACTGAACCCAGCCAGAGTCACCACCTTCAGGGGAGGAGAGGGAGGGGATGCAGTGAATGCAGAACTGAACCCAGCCAGAGTCAGCACCTTCAGGGGAGGAGAGTGAGAGGAACCAATGTGTGTAGAATTGAACCCAGCCAGAGTCAGCACCTTCAGGGGAGGAGAGGGAGGGTAACCAGTGACTGTTGAACTGTACCAAGCCAGAGTCAGCACCTTCAGCGGAGGAGAGGGAGGGGAACCAGTGAGTGATGAACTGAACGCAGCCAGAGTCAGCACCTTCAGGAGAGGAGAGGTACGGGGACCACTGTGTATAGAACTGAACCCAGCCAGAGTCAGCACCTTCAGGGGAGGAGAGGGAGGGGAACCAGTGAGTGTAGAACTGAGCCCAGCCAGATTCAGCACCTTCAGGGGAGGAGCGGGAGGGGAACCAGTGAGTGTAGAACTGAGCCCAGCCAGATTCAGCACCTTCAGGGGAGCAGCGGCTGGGGAAACAGTGAGTGTAGAACTGAAACCAGCCAGAGTCAGCACCTTCAGGGGAGGAGAGGGAAGGGAACCAGTGAGTGTAGAACTGAACCCAGCCAGAGTCAGCACCTTCAGGGGAAGAGAGGGAGAGGAACTAGTGAGTGTGGAACTGAAACCAGCCAGAGACACAACCTTCAGGGGAATAGAGGGAGGGGGACTAGTATGTGTGGAACTGAACCCGGCCAGAGTCAGCACCTTCAGGGGAGGAGAGGGAGGAGAACCAGTGAGTGTAGAACTGAACCCAGCCAGTGTCAGCACCTTCAGGGGAGGAGAGGAAAGAGTACCAGTGAGTGTAGAACTGAACCTGGACAGAGTCAGTGTTGTGTATGTAACCTGTTCCACCTTAAGAGAGCTTAAGCCTGTTCCACCTTAAGAGATGTACTACTTTCTCAGGCTGCTGTAGACGTAATACCCGGGGTGAACACACCGGTATATAAGCACTGTGCAGTAATCTTGTATTCAGTGTAGTCCCTACCTCCAACCAGTAAAGACCTGTTTTTATTGTTCCTCATTAGTCTGTTTTAATTAACTAAATAATTCACAGACTTAACACTGGCGACGAGTCAGGTTCTTACCCTGCGGCAGTTATTCCACGGCGGTTGAAGAGAGGTTTCAAACCACACCACTCACCACCCCACTGGAAGTGACCGGCATTAGGACCCTGAAGCCTCCATCAGCTTGTGAACCGGAGTAGAAGACAGGACTGGGGAAGAGAGAGGTACAGGGCGATAGCGATCGGCAGATAAGGGCCGGGCCGCTTTGAAGTGAGGGGCGCAGCCGGGCCATCGATCGCATCCGCTGATAAGGGCCGCACTCGGGGGCTGAAGGGAGACGGCGTCGGGGGACGGGTGAAGACCGCCAAGCACGGGAAAACCGCCATTTTGTGGGCGGAGGACGACGGCAAGAGCGGGAAGCCGCCATCTTTGATAACAAGTAAAGAAAATAAAATCTGAGAAATTGCAAATCTACAATGCCTAAACACGGGAATATTAGCACCTTTGATAGTAACCTCGAAGATTGGGCCATATATGTTGAAAGAGTAAAAAATTATTGTAAGGCCAATAAAATTCGTGACCAAGATGAAGCTCTAACATTATTAAATTTAATGGGTGCGAAGACATACGGGCAATTGAAACACCTGTTATCACCAGATGAACCGGCGGATAAGACGTTCGATGAGATTGTTACTGTCCTGAAAGATCATCTAAACCCCACGCCGCTGATGCTAGCGGAACGATTTAAATTTTACGACAGAAGGCAGCTACAGCATGAAAGCAATGTTGAATATTTGCTGGAATTGCGTAAATTAGCGAAATATTGCCAGTTTGGAACGGGACTGACAGAGGCACTTCGAGACAAATTTGTGTGTGGTTTATTTAAACAGGATACACAAAAGCGACTGCTCGAGGAGAATGAGCTGACGCTTGAGAAGGTGGTCACTATGGCAGCAGCACACGAAGCCGCAGCGAGAGGCACGGCAGTAATGCAGCTACGGTCACCGGAGCTCAGTGCACACAAATTGGGTGTGAGTTCTGGCAAATGTTATCGTTGTGGAAAGACAACGCATGATCAGAACCAGTGTTGGTTTAAAAACCAAGAATGTAGAACTTGTGGTAGGCTTGGACATATAGCTAGAGTATGCAGGTCAGCGAAGAAGACCAGCAACAAGAAGTCACCGCAAGGGAAATACGCAAAGGTACACAAGGTGGCCGAACAGGAGTCCGATTCAGACGCAAGCAGTATTGAACTGGCTAGCTTAAGGGTACTCAACGTTGGTAGGGGTGCAGACCTCCAGACAATTTGGGTTACTCTTCAGATAGAAGGAGTCCAAGTAAAAATGGAATTGGACACTGGATCGGCATTGTCGGTCATGAATAAGAAAGATTACAGAAGATTATTCCAACATATTCCCCTACAGGATACGGAGATTATATTGACAACCTACACGGGGCAGAGAGTGTACCCCATCGGGACAATAAAGGTTGCAGTGGCCAACAAGGGCGAAGGAAGTCAAATAATGGACTTATATGTGCTACCGGAGGGAGGTCCACCACTACTAGGCCGGGAGTGGTTTAGAAACATAAATATGGACTGGCATTCGCTAAAAGCCATAAAGAGTGAGAACTCGGTGCAGATAATCAGCCCAGACTCTAGAACTGATGATGGTAAGACCAACCCATGTGCAAAAGACAAAGTTTCAGCACAGAATTCCACTGAGCAACAACAACATAGTTTAACAGAGAATTCTGAGTCTGTCAAGTCTACTGATATGCACATTTTTGAGGGACACTGGGCTCGAACTCAACTCCATTTCAAACTACAACAGCAATTAGAACAAATGATTCGCCGTTTTGAGCAAGAGATGAATGAAATAAAAAAGTTCTTTGTTACAGAGTGGGAGAATCTGGAAAGGCAACAGAAGCAACTGATGGAGAAAATGGAGCAGGAGCACACCAACCATCTGCGCGAGGAGGCCGAACGAATCAAAGCTGATTCAGGTTCTGAAGGTGCGTGCCATAATCTGGTGTCAGAAGAGTTAACGGTCAGCCAACTCCTTCATATGCTGAGGGACAAGACTCTGAAATGGGAAAAACTTGAACACGAGCTGCGATCTTCAAAGGAAAAGGGTTCGGAGCTCTCAAAAGTCATTGAGATGGCTGATGTGACGACACAGACTGAAACGACTGCAACAGAGCAGCCATTGGATGCCAAAAGTACGCTGACTCACGTCAATGTAGAACAACAGACCGCTGAAACAGCTGCTCCGGTAGAGGGATTGCATAGTCCGATCAATCAATCTCCAAAGGAAGTTGAAGTATTAAAATCACAAATGAGGTCACTAGTGATGCGCTATCAATTACTCATAAAAGACTGAGAGTTAGAAGAGTAACCAAAGGCTTTTATTAACAACAGAATGGAGGTCTGCCTCGAGTGGTCGACCGGTCCAGGATACAAGGGCTGGGGAGCAGTCACCTTTATACTAGGACCTGTGGGAGGAGTCAGCCGAGGCATGTCCAGGCATGTACACAGTGGAATACAAACAGGACAAACAGGAATACAAACAGTGGTTTACCACATTCACCCCTTGTTTAAAATTGAGTCCGGCGGGGTGAAGTGTATTAAAAGTTAGTGTATTGGAGTCTCTCCGGAGGTCTTGTCTGCCGCTGTGATCTGCGTGGCGACGGCAGGGGTCGTGAAGTTTCTGGCGTCGAGTCCAGCGTAGGCTGTGGCACAGGCGTGTCGTCCTCGTAGATGTCGAGCGGGTCGCGGGGCCCAGGCCTGCCGTCTGCTGGGGCTGGATATCGGATCGTGGGGGGGGGTGGTAGTGGGTAGTGGGTTACTGCGGCCCCCGAGGGTGCAAGGTCTCTTATGGAGACTGTGTCCTCTCGCCCGTCCGGGTATGCGATGTAAGCATACTGGGGGTTGGCGTGGAGGAGGTCGACCCTCTCGACCAGGGGGTCCGTTTTATGGGTCCTCACGTGTCTTCTCAGTAGGACCGGCCCTGGGGACGTCAGCCATGGCGGTAGCGATGTCCCCGATGTGGACTTCCTTGGGAAGACAAACATTTTCTCATGAGGGGTGGCGTTAGTGGCAGTGCAGAGCAGTGACCGAATAGAGTGGAGCGCATCGGGGAGCACATCCTGCCAGCGGGAGGTTGGAAGGCCCCTAGACTTTAAGGCTAGCAGGACGGCCTTCCAAACTGTCGCATTTTCTCTTTCCACCTGTCCGTTCCCCCGGGGGTTGTAACTGGTGGTCCTGCTTGTGGCAATACCCCTAGTTAGCAGGTACTGACGGAGTTCGTCGCTCATAAACGATGAGCCCCGGTCGCTATGGATATAGCTGGGGAAGCCGAACAGGGTGAAGAGGTTGTTCAGACATTTAATGACCGTGGCACTGGTCATGTCCGGGCAGGGGAAGGCGAACGGGAAACGGGAGTACTCATCAATAATATTGAGGAAGTACACATTGCGGTCGGAGGAGGGGAGAGGCCCTTTAAAATCGACGCTCAGGCGCTCGAAGGGGCGAGTGGCTTTTATCAGGTGGGCCCTGTCTGGTCTATAAAAGTGCGGTTTGCACTCAGCGCAGACTTGGCAGTTCCTGGTCATGGTCCTGACCTCCTCAATAGAGTAAGGCAGGTTGCGGGCCTTGATGAAGTGGAAGAACCTGGTGACCCCCGGGTGGCAGAGGTCATTGTGGAGGGCCCGCAGTCTAACGATCTGCGCGCTGGCGCAGGTGCCACGCGATAGCGCATCCGGGGGTTCATTTAGCTTCCCGGGCCGGTACAAGATCTCGTAGTTGTAGGTGGAAAGTTCGATTCTCCACCTCAAGATCTTGTCATTTTTGATTTTGCCCCTCTGCTTGTTGTTAAACATAAAAGCAACTGAACGCTGGTCAGTGAGCAGGGTAAATCGTTTTCCGGCCAGGTAGTGCCTCCAATGACGCACAGCCTCCACAATCGCCTGGGCCTCCTTCTCAACAGCGGAGTGTCTGGTCTCCGGGCCTTGGAGGGTTCGTGAAAAGAAGGCCACGGGCCTCCCCGCCTGATTGAGGGTAGCGGCCAGGGCAAAGTCAGACGCGTCGCTTTCCACCTGGAAGGGGATGGATTCGTCCACTGCGTGCATGGTGGCTTTGGCAATGTCCTCCTTGATACGGTGGAAGGCTAAGCGGGCCTCTGCCGTCAAGGGAAAAGAGGTGGACTTGATCAGCAGACGGGCCTTGTCCGCATAGTAGGGGACCCACTGGGCGTAATAGGAGAAAAACCCTAGGCACCTCTTCAGGGCCTTGAGGCAGTGGGGCAGTGGAAGTTCCATAAGGGGACGCATCCGGTCAGGGTCGGGGCCGATGACTCCGTGTTCCACAACACAGCCAAGGATGGCGAGGCGGTTTGTGCGGAATATGCACTTCTCCTTGTTATATGTCAGGTTTAGGAGTTGGGCGGTGCAGAGGAATTTTTCGAGGTTTGCGTCATAGTCCTGCAAGTCACGGCCGCAGATGGTCACATTGTCCAGATATGGGAAAGTGGCCTGCAACGCATTTTGATCTACCATCCGGTCCATCTCCCTTTGGAAGACGGAGACCCCGTTGGTGACGCCAAAGGGAACCCTAAGGAAGTGATAGAGGCGGCCGTTTGCCTCAAAGGCAGTGTACTGGCGGTCCTCAGGGCGGATGGGGAGCTGGTGGTACGCTGATTTCAGGTCAATGGTCGAGAAGACGCGGTACTGCGCGATCTGGTTGACCATATCAGCTATACGGGGGAGTGGGTAGGCGTCCAGCAGGGTGTAGCGATTTATTGTCTGGCTGTAGTCGATGACCAGGCGCTGCTTCTCGCCGGTCTTAACGACCACAACCTGGGCTCGCCAGGGGCTGGTGCTGCCCTCAATAATCCCTTCTTTCAGGAGCCGCTCCACTTCGGTTTTAATGAAAACCCTGTCCCCGGCACTGTATCGCCTGCTCTTTGTGGCGATGGGCTTACAGTCGGGGGTGAGGTTAGCAAACAGTTGGGGGGGGGTGACTCTGAGTGTGGAGAGGTTGCACCTGGTGCGCGGCGGGCAGTTTGGAAGCTGCTGGCTGCGGACTGTGAGTGGGGGTAGGGGTCCACCGTACGCCATCGTAACACTTTTAAGGTGGCACTGAAAATCTAACCCCAGCAGGACGGCAGCGCAGAGGTCAGGCAGGACCAGAAGTTTAAAATGATCGTACACGGTCCCGTCTACTACGAGTGTCACCACGCAGTAGCCGCCGATGTCCGCCGACTGGGACTCGGAGGCCATAGAAATCCGCTGTTGCGCAGGCAGGACTGGGAGAGAGCAACGCCGCACCGTGTCGGGGTGGATGAAGCTCTCCGTGCTCCCAGAGTCAAAAAGGCAGATTGTATCGTGACCATTTACCTTAATGTCCATTGTGGAACTGGCCAGTTGGTGCGGTCTCGCTTGGTCCAGTGTAATGGATGCCAGCGTAGGGGTCGGTGTGTCGCTGCGGGTATCAGATGAGGCGGTGTCGGGGGCCTGCTGCGTCCCGGCTGTCGTCCAAGATGGCGGCGTCCATGATCCCCATGTGGCTGGAGGCGTCCAAAATGGCTGCTGTACCGGTGATTCGCACATGGCCGGGGAGGTCCAAGATGGCGGCCCGCATGGCCCACACGCGGCGCTGCTGGGGTTCGGGGTGGCTTTGGCCCTGCAGACGCTAGCGTAGTGTCCCTTCTTCCCGCAGCCCGAGCAGATCGCGTTTTTCGCCAGGCAGCGCGCTCTGGGGTGTTTTGCCTGGCCACAGAAGTAGCATTTCTGGCCTTGGGGCACTGCTGTCTGGCCTTGGGACACTGCTGCGGTAGTTGGGCCATTGTTGGGGTGTGGTGGGGTGGCACGGCGCTATGAGGCGGTCCTACCGTGTCCCAGGCTGTCATTCCCCGCGGCGTCCACGGTGCAGAGGAGTAGGCATCCATGCCCTGGTAGGCTGCATCCAACGATAGTGCGAGTTCAGAGGCCTTGTTGAGGTCGAGGTTACTCTGCTCCAACAGTCGCTGTCGGGTGTAATTGGATCTGTGGCCCGCTACAAAAGCGTCCCGGATAAGTTCCTCTGTGTACACGGCGGCCTTTACATCCTTACAACCACAGGCCCGGCCAAGCACAGACAGTGCCTGAAGGTATTCCACGGTCGATTCCCCAGGTTGTTGTTTACGACTCCCCAGGAGGTGCCTGGCGTACACTTCGTTCACTGGGCGCGTGTACTGGTCCTTGAGGAGCTTGATAGCGTCCGCGTACGAGGTCGCGTCTTGGATGACCGAGTACACTCGGTGGTTCACTTTGGAGGTCAGGACATCCAGTTTGTCCTCGTCCGATTTGATTGCTTCGGAGGCGGTCAGGAATTTTTCGAAACACTTAAGCCAGTGAGTAAACTTGGTGGATGAGTCCACCTCCCGATGATCTAAGTCCAGGCATGCTGGTGTGAGGATCTTCTCCATTATAAAAATGTTGTTAATAAAATTGATGCGCTATCAATTACTCATAAAAGACTGAGAGTTAGAAGAGTAACCAAAGGCTTTTATTAACAACAGAATGGAGGTCTGCCTCGAGTGGTCGACCGGTCCAGGATACAAGGGCTGGGGAGCAGTCACCTTTATACTAGGACCTGTGGGAGGAGTCAGCCGAGGCATGTCCAGGCATGTACACAGTGGAATACAAACAGGACAAACAGGAATACAAACAGTGGTTTACCACAACTAGTAAACGACTTGCTGAAAGCCCAGAAAAAGCTGGATGCAGAGGTACACATGAAGAAGTCTCTTCAGGAAAGATGTCTGGATTTGGAACAAGAGCTGGCTAACGTCCAGCTGGGTATGGAGGAAATAGACGACTCTCTCACTGGTCTAGCTCAGGACGACACCGAATATTACCATGACCTGGTGGACGACACCGAATATTACGATGTCCTGTCCTGCCCAGCTTGTAACTTCGACTCCCAAAGTGCAGAAATCATGGAGGAGCACCAAAAGTCTACGGAACATCGGGAGAAGCTGGCTCTACGACGGAAACAGGAGGAAGAGAAGGAGGAACTGCGCATGCAGCTGGCAGCTGTGGCAGCTGACAATGGAGCCCAGAGAGTCTCCAAGAAGCAGAAAAGGAAAAGTAAAAACAGAAGATGACCCATCTGAACCATTATCACCTCTACCAGATCACACACGTGGTCCCTCCGAACGGAGCCAAATCAGTTCGGAAGTTCAAGCTGTTAAAACATGAAAGGACTATTGAATGAGTAACGTGAACCGACTACACCACAGAGATTGAATCTGTGAACTGTTTTCCGCAGAGACTGAATCTGTGATATGTTACGTTAGACATGAAGTTATATATGTATATATGTTATTACGTTATGTTAAATGGGGGGGATGACTATAAAGCTAAGAAGGGAGGAGTGTTGTGTATGTAACCTGCTCCACCTTAAGAGAGCTTAAGCCTGTTCCACCTTAAGAGATGTACCACTTTCTCAGGCGGCTGTAGACGTAATACCGGGGGTGAACACACCGGTATATAAGCACTGTGCAGTAATCTTGTATTCAGTATAGTCCCTACCCCCAACCAGTAAAGACCTGTTTTTATTGTTACTCATTAGTCTGTTTTAATTAACTAAATAATTCACAGACTTAACAGTCAGCATTTTCAGCGGAGGAGAGGGAGCGGAACCAGTGTGTGTAGTACTGATCTCAGCCAGAGTCAGCACCTTCAGGGGAAGAGAGGTACAGGGACCACTGTGTGTAGAACTGAACACAGTCAGAGTCAGCACCTTCAGGGGAGGAGAGGGAAGAGAACCACTGAGTGTAGAACTGAACCCAGCCAGAGTCAGCATCTTCAGGGGAGGAGAGGGAGAGGAACCAGTGTTTGTGGAACTGAACCCAGCTAGAGTCAGCACTTTCAGGGGAGGAGACGGAGAGGAAACAATGAGTGTAGAACTGAACCCAGCCAGAGTCAGCAACTTCAGGGGAGGAGAGGGTGGGGAACCAGTGAGTGTAGAACTGAACCCAGCCAGAGTCACCACCTTCAGGGGAGCAGAGGGAGGGGATGCAGTGAATGCAGAACTGAACCCAGCCAGAGTCAGCACATTCAGGAGAGGAGAGGGAAAGGAATCAGTGAGTGTAGAACTGAACAAAGCCAGAGTCAGCACCTTCAGGGGAGGAGAGGGAGGGGAACCAGTGAGTGCAGAACTGAACCCAGCCAGATTCAGCACCTTCAGGGGAGGAGAGGGAGGGGAACCAGTGAGTGTAGAACTGAGCCCAGCCAGAGTCAGCACCTTCAGGGGAGGAGAGGGAGAGGAATCAATGAGTGTAGAAATGAACCCAGCCAGAGTCAGCACCGTCAGGGGAGGAGAGGGAGAGGATCCAGTGAGTGTAGAACTGAACCCAGCCAGAGTCAGTACATTCAGGGGAGGGGAGGGATGGGAACCAGTGAGTGTAGAACTGAACACAGCCAGAGTCAGTACCTTCAGGGGAGGAGAGGGAGGGGAACCAGTGCATGTAGAACTGAACCCAGCCAGAGTCAGCACCTTCAGGGGAGGAGAGAGAGGGGAACCAGTGAGAGTACAACTGAACCCAGCCAAAGTCAGCACCTTTAGGGGAGGAGAGAGAGGGGAACCAGTGAGTGTAGAACTGAACCCAGCAAGAGTCAGCACCTTAAGGAAGGAGAGAGAGGGGAACCAGTGAGTGTAGAACTGAACCCAGCCAGAGTCAGCACCTTTAGGGGAGGAGAGAGAGGGGAACCAGTGAGTGTAGAACTGAACCCAGCCAGAGTCAGCACCTTCAGGGAAGGAGAGGGTGGGGAACCAGTGAGTGTAGAACTGAACCCAGTCAGAGACAGCACCTTCAGGGGATGAGAGGGAGGGGAACCAGTGAGTGTAGAACTTAACTCAGCCAGAGTCAGCATCTTCAGGGGAGGAGAGGGAGTGGAACCAGTGAATGTAGAACTGAACCCAGCCAGAGTCAGCACCTTCAGGGGAGGAGCGGGAGGGGAATCAGTGAGTGTAGAACTCAACCCAGCCAGAGTCAGCAACTTCAGGGGAGGAGAGGGAGGGTAACCAGTGAATGCAGAGCTGAACCCAGCCAGAGTCAGCACATTCAGGAGAGGAGAGGGAGGGGAACCAGTGAGTGATGAACTGAACGCAGCCAGAGTCAGCACCTTCAGGGGAGGAGAGGGTAGAGAACCAGTGAATGTAGAACTGAACCCAGCCAGAGTCAGCACCTTCAGGGGAGGAGCGGGAGGGGAACCAGTGAGTGTAGAACTGAGCCCAGCCAAATTCAGCACCTTCAGGGGAGGAGCGGGAGGGGAACCAGTGAGTGTAGAACTGAGCCCAGCCAGATTCAGCACCTTCAGGGGAGGAGCGGCTGGGGAAACAGTGAGTGTAGAACTGAAACCAGCCAGAGTCAGCACCTTAAGGGGAGGAGAGGGTGAGGAACCAGTGAGTGTAGAACTCAACCCAGCCAGAGTCAGCACATTCAGGGGAGGAGAGAGAGGGGAACCAGTGAGCGTAGAACTGAACCCAGCCAGAGTCAGCACCTTCAGGGAAGGAGAGGGTGGGGAACCAGTGAGTGTAGAACTGAAGCCAGCCAGAGTCAGCAGATTCAGAGGAGGTGAGGGAGGGGAACCAGTGAGTGTAGAACTGAACCCAGCCAGAGTCAGCACCTTCAGGGGAGGAGAGGGAGAGGAACCAGTGAGTGTAGAACTGAACCCAGCCAGAGTCAGCACCTTCAGGGGAGTAGAGGAAGGGGAACCAGTGAGAGTAGAACTGAACCCAGCCAGAGTCAGCACCTTCAGGGGAGGAGAGGGACGGGAACCAATGAGTGTAGAACTGAACCCAGCCAGTGTCAGCACTTTCACGGGAGGAGAGGGAGGGGAACCAGTGAGTGTAGAACTGAACCCAGCCAGAGGCAGCACCTTCAGGGGTGGAGAGGGAGGGGAACCAGTGAGTATAGAACTGAACCCACCCAGAGTCAGTATATTCAGGGGAGGAGAGAGAGAGGAACCAGTGTGTGTAGAACTGAACCTGGCCAGAGTCAGCACCTTCAGGGGAGGAGAGGGAGAGGAACGAGTGTGTGTAGAATTGACCTCAGCCGGAGTCAGTACCTTCAGGGGAGGAGAGGGAAGAGAACCAGTGAGTGTAGAACTGAGCCCAGCCAGAGTCAGCACCTTCAAGGGAGGAGAGGGACAGGAACCCATGAGTGTAGAACTGAACACAGCCAGAGTCAGCACATTCAGGGCAGGAGAGGGAAGGGAACCAATGCGTGTCGAACTGAACCCAGCAAGAGTCAGCACCTTCAGGGGAAGAGAGGGAGGGGAACTAGTGAGTGTGGAACTGAACCCAGCCAGAGACACAACCTTTGGGGGAAGAGAGGGAGGGGGACCAGTATGTGTGGAACTGAACCCGGCCAGAGTCAGCACCTTCAGGGGATGAGAGGGAGGGGAACCAGTGAGTGTAGAACTGAACCCAGCCAGAGTCAGCACCTTCAGGGGAGGAGAGGGAGAGGAACCAGTGAGTGTAGAACTGATCTCAGCCAGTGTCAGCACCTTCAGGGGAGGAGAGGGAAGAGCACCAGTGAGTGTAGAACTGAACCTGGACAGAGTCAGCATCTTCAGCGGAGGAGAGGGAGGGGAACCAGTGAGTGAAGAACTGAACGCAGCCAGAGTCAGCACCTTCAGGGGAGGAGAGAGAGGGGAACCAGTGAGTGAAGAACTGAACCCAGCCAGAGTCAGTACCTTCAGGGAAGGAGAGGGTGGGGAACCAGTGAGTGTTGAACTGAATGCAGCCAGAGTCAGCACCTTCTGGGGAGGAGAGGGAGGGGAACCAGTGAGTGTAGAACTGAACGCAGCCAGAGTCAGCACCTTCAGGGGAGGAGAGAGAGGGGAACCAGTGAGTGAAGAACTGAACCCAGCCAGAGTCAGCACATTCAGGGGCGGGGAGGGATGGGAACCAGTGAGTGTAGAACTGAACACAGCCAGAGTCAGTACCTTCAGGGGAGGAGCGGGAGGGGAACCAGTGAGTGTAGAACTGAGCCCAGCCAGAGTCAGCACCTTCAGGGGAGGAGCGGGTGGGGAACCAGTGAGTGTAGAACTGAAACCAGCCAGAGTCAGCACCTTCAGGGGAGCAGAGGGAGGGGAAGCAGTGAATGCAGAACTGTACCCAGCCAGAGTCAGCACCTTCAGCGGAGGAGAAGGAGGGGAACCAGTGAATGCAGAACTGAACCCAGCCAGAGTCAGCACATTCAGGAGAGGAGAGGGAGGGGAACCAGTGAGTTTAGAACTGAATGCAGCCAGAGTCTGCACCTTCAGGGATGGAGAGAGAGGGGAACCAGTGAGTGAAGAACTGAACCCAGCCAGAGTCAGTACCTTCAGGGAAGGAGAGGGTGGGGAACCAGTGAGTGTTGAACTGAACGCAGCCACAGTCAGCACATTCAGGGGAGGGGAGGGATGGGAACCAGTGAGTGTAGAACTGAACACAGCCAGAGTCAGTACCTTCAGGGGAGGAGAGGGAGGGGAACCAGTGCATGTAGAACTGAACCCAGCCAGAGTCAGCACCTTCAGGGGAGGAGAGAGAGGGGAACCAGTGAGAGTAGAACTGAACCCAGCCAGAGTCAGCACCTTTTGGGGAGGAGAGAGAGGGGAACCAGTGAGTGTAGTCCTGAACCCAGCCAGAGTCAGCACCTTCAGGGGAGGAGAGAGAGGGGAACCAGTGAGTGTAGAACTGAACCCAGCCAGAGTCAGCAGATTCAGGGGAGGTGAGGGAGGGGAACAAGTGACTGTAGAACTGAACCCAGCCAGAGTCAGCACCTTCAGGGGAGGAGAGATAGGGGAACCAGTGAGAGTAGAACTGAACCCAGCCAGAGTCAGCACCTTTAGGGGAGGAGAGAGAGGGGAACCAGTGAGTGTAGTACTGAACCCAACCAGAGTCAGCACCTTCAGGGGAGGAGAGAGAGGGGAACCAGTGAGTGTAGAACTGAACCCAGCCAGAGTCAGCAGATTCAGGGGAGGTGAGGGAGGGGAACAAGTGAGTGTAGAACTGAACCCAGCCAGAGTCAGCACCTTCAGGGGAGGAGTGGGATGGGAATCAGTGAGTGTAGAACTGAACCCAGCCAGAGTCAGCACCTTCAGGGAAGGAGAGGATGGGGAACCATGAGTGTAGAACTGAACCCAGTCAGAGTCAGCACCTTCAGGGGAGGAGCGGGAGGGGAACCAGTGAGTGTAGAACTGAGCCCAGCCAAATTCAGCACCTTCAGGGGAGGAGCGGGAGGGGAACCAGTGAGTGTAGAACTGAGCCCAGCCAGATTCAGCACCTTCAGGGGAGGAGCGGCTGGGGAAACAGTGAGTGTAGAACTGAAACCAGCCAGAGTCAGCACCTTAAGGGGAGGAGAGGGTGAGGAACCAGTGAGTGTAGAACTCAACCCAGCCAGAGTCAGCACATTCAGGGGAGGAGAGAGAGGGGAACCAGTGAGCGTAGAACTGAACCCAGCCAGAGTCAGCACCTTCAGGGAAGGAGAGGGTGGGGAACCAGTGAGTGTAGAACTGAAGCCAGCCAGAGTCAGCAGATTCAGAGGAGGTGAGGGAGGGGAACCAGTGAGTGTAGAACTGAACCCAGCCAGAGTCAGCACCTTCAGGGGAGGAGAGGGAGAGGAACCAGTGAGTGTAGAACTGAACCCAGCCAGAGTCAGCACCTTCAGGGGAGTAGAGGAAGGGGAACCAGTGAGAGTAGAACTGAACCCAGCCAGAGTCAGCACCTTCAGGGGAGGAGAGGGACGGGAACCAATGAGTGTAGAACTGAACCCAGCCAGTGTCAGCACTTTCACGGGAGGAGAGGGAGGGGAACCAGTGAGTGTAGAACTGAACCCAGCCAGAGGCAGCACCTTCAGGGGTGGAGAGGGAGGGGAACCAGTGAGTATAGAACTGAACCCACCCAGAGTCAGTATATTCAGGGGAGGAGAGAGAGAGGAACCAGTGTGTGTAGAACTGAACCTGGCCAGAGTCAGCACCTTCAGGGGAGGAGAGGGAGAGGAACGAGTGTGTGTAGAATTGACCTCAGCCGGAGTCAGTACCTTCAGGGGAGGAGAGGGAAGAGAACCAGTGAGTGTAGAACTGAGCCCAGCCAGAGTCAGCACCTTCAAGGGAGGAGAGGGACAGGAACCCATGAGTGTAGAACTGAACACAGCCAGAGTCAGCACATTCAGGGCAGGAGAGGGAAGGGAACCAATGCGTGTCGAACTGAACCCAGCAAGAGTCAGCACCTTCAGGGGAAGAGAGGGAGGGGAACTAGTGAGTGTGGAACTGAACCCAGCCAGAGACACAACCTTTGGGGGAAGAGAGGGAGGGGGACCAGTATGTGTGGAACTGAACCCGGCCAGAGTCAGCACCTTCAGGGGAGGAGAGGGAGGGGAACCAGTGAGTGTAGAACTGAACCCAGCCAGAGTCAGCACCTTCAGGGGAGGAGAGGGAGAGGAACCAGTGAGTGTAGAACTGATCTCAGCCAGTGTCAGCACCTTCAGGGGAGGAGAGGGAAGAGCACCAGTGAGTGTAGAACTGAACCTGGACAGAGTCAGCATCTTCAGCGGAGGAGAGGGAGGGGAACCAGTGAGTGAAGAACTGAACGCAGCCAGAGTCAGCACCTTCAGGGGAGGAGAGAGAGGGGAACCAGTGAGTGAAGAACTGAACCCAGCCAGAGTCAGTACCTTCAGGGAAGGAGAGGGTGGGGAACCAGTGAGTGTTGAACTGAATGCAGCCAGAGTCAGCACCTTCTGGGGAGGAGAGGGAGGGGAACCAGTGAGTGTAGAACTGAACGCAGCCAGAGTCAGCACCTTCAGGGGAGGAGAGAGAGGGGAACCAGTGAGTGAAGAACTGAACCCAGCCAGAGTCAGCACATTCAGGGGCGGGGAGGGATGGGAACCAGTGAGTGTAGAACTGAACACAGCCAGAGTCAGTACCTTCAGGGGAGGAGCGGGAGGGGAACCAGTGAGTGTAGAACTGAGCCCAGCCAGAGTCAGCACCTTCAGGGGAGGAGCGGGTGGGGAACCAGTGAGTGTAGAACTGAAACCAGCCAGAGTCAGCACCTTCAGGGGAGCAGAGGGAGGGGAAGCAGTGAATGCAGAACTGTACCCAGCCAGAGTCAGCACCTTCAGCGGAGGAGAAGGAGGGGAACCAGTGAATGCAGAACTGAACCCAGCCAGAGTCAGCACATTCAGGAGAGGAGAGGGAGGGGAACCAGTGAGTTTAGAACTGAATGCAGCCAGAGTCTGCACCTTCAGGGATGGAGAGAGAGGGGAACCAGTGAGTGAAGAACTGAACCCAGCCAGAGTCAGTACCTTCAGGGAAGGAGAGGGTGGGGAACCAGTGAGTGTTGAACTGAACGCAGCCACAGTCAGCACATTCAGGGGAGGGGAGGGATGGGAACCAGTGAGTGTAGAACTGAACACAGCCAGAGTCAGTACCTTCAGGGGAGGAGAGGGAGGGGAACCAGTGCATGTAGAACTGAACCCAGCCAGAGTCAGCACCTTCAGGGGAGGAGAGAGAGGGGAACCAGTGAGAGTAGAACTGAACCCAGCCAGAGTCAGCACCTTTTGGGGAGGAGAGAGAGGGGAACCAGTGAGTGTAGTCCTGAACCCAGCCAGAGTCAGCACCTTCAGGGGAGGAGAGAGAGGGGAACCAGTGAGTGTAGAACTGAACCCAGCCAGAGTCAGCAGATTCAGGGGAGGTGAGGGAGGGGAACAAGTGACTGTAGAACTGAACCCAGCCAGAGTCAGCACCTTCAGGGGAGGAGAGATAGGGGAACCAGTGAGAGTAGAACTGAACCCAGCCAGAGTCAGCACCTTTAGGGGAGGAGAGAGAGGGGAACCAGTGAGTGTAGTACTGAACCCAGCCAGAGTCAGCACCTTCAGGGGAGGAGAGAGAGGGGAACCAGTGAGTGTAGAACTGAACCCAGCCAGAGTCAGCAGATTCAGGGGAGGTGAGGGAGGGGAACAAGTGAGTGTAGAACTGAACCCAGCCAGAGTCAGCACCTTCAGGGGAGGAGTGGGATGGGAATCAGTGAGTGTAGAACTGAACCCAGCCAGAGTCAGCACCTTCAGGGAAGGAGAGGATGGGGAACCATGAGTGTAGAACTGAACCCAGTCAGAGTCAGCACCTTCAGGGGATGAGATGGAGGAGAACCAGTGAGTGTAGAACTGAACCCAGCCAGAGTCAGCACCTTCAGGGGAGGAGAGGGAGGGTGAAATAAAGAATAGATTTGCCTTTCTAATCTCGGCTTTATTAACTTAAAAATCCGGTAGCACATCTTCAACACCCAGTCCCAACTAAAGGCTGGAAAGAACTGAATTTAAGATGACCACCACAAATCACATGACATCAACTACCAATGAGATTACAGCATATATCCCAAGGCAGGAAACAAACAACCAATCACAATACTTCTTACTAGACATAACGAATAATCACCACATTCACCCCTCCTTTTAAAATATACTCCAACCTAAATAACCTTTACAATTTATAATTAATTATTTACAACTAAAACTATGCACAGACAAAATAAAACTATTCAACATGACACAATACTAAGTGAGCAACAACAAATAGTAACATTGCACATAAGTATTAAGTATCTCTCAACTAAAACAATATAATATAATATTTCAACAATTTTAAAACATTTCTATCAATTTGAAAGTCCATTTTCAATCGGTCGACCAGATATCTTGTTCGTGTCGACCTTCTTAACCTTGGTGAAATTCCTTGCCCTCCCACACCAGGAGACACAGAAGTATCTTCTGCAGGAAGGCTAACCATATCCCAATTTTCTATGGTTTCCGGATTAGAAATCCCATCAGGAGGTAAACTGGGACGGTCATGAACATCCATCGAGGGTTGACTAATAGAAGTATAATTATCTGCAGTCGGATTGGAAATATTCGTAGTATCTGTAACAGCATCCACATTATCTGAATCATGACTATTGTTAATATCCTCAGAAGAGGGCTGGCCACCACAAGGAGCCAAGTCTTTAATTGAAACGGTACTTTCTTTCCCATCTTGGAATCGAATATGAGCATATTGGGAATTTGCCTCCAACAGCTCCACCTCCTCCACTAAAGGATCATATTTTGACAATCTAACATGGCGTCGAAGCAGCACAGGTCCCTGCATAGTAAGCCATGAAGGTACCGAATATCCCATAGTAGATCTCCGCGGATAGTTAAAGAGCCTTTCATGGGGGGTCACATTAGTAGCCGTTGAAAGCAATGATCTAATGGAATGCAGGGCATCAGGCAGTACCATTCCCCACTGTGTATTCTTAAGGTTCCGGGATGTCAAAGCCAACATAACTGCCTTCCAGATCACCCCATTGTATCGTTCGCACTGTCCATTACCCTGGGGATTATACGGGGCAGTTCTGCTAGTAGAAATTCCCCGACTCTGGGAAGACATAAAAGAACTTCCCTGATCCGAATGGATATACGCAGGCATCCCAAAGATGACAAAAAGTTGAGTCAGACATTTGATAACTGTAGCAGCTGATACATCTGCGCAAGGAAAAGCAAAAGGGAACCTTGAAAACTCATCCACAACAGTAAATATATATCGGTTTTGAGTAGTTGAAGGAAGAGGCCCCTTGAAATCGACGCTCAAATGTTCAAAAGGAGAAGTAGCCTTTATAAGATGAGCTCGTTGAGGCTTAAAGAAATTCGGTTTACACCGAGCACAGATAGAACATGATGAAGTCATCCGCGTGACGTCTTCAACTGAAAAGGGCAAATTCTTACTGCGTACGAAGTGTATCATCCTCGTAACCCCAGGATGGCATAAGGCATTGTGAAGATTAATAAGCGTATCTCCGTGAATCACAGAACAATAAGCCCTCGACAGCGCATCAGCAGCAACATTATCCTTCCCCGGACGATAAACTATATCAAAATGGTAACATGCCAACTCAATCCTCCACCTCATTATTTTATCATTCTTAATCTTTCCAAAATGTTTGACATCAAACATAAAGGACACAGACTTTTGATCAGTTACCAATGTAAAATGTCGCCCCGATAAATAATGTCTCCATTTACGCAGTGCTTCTACTATTGCATACGTCTCGTTCTCTATTGAAGAATGCCTTTTTTCACTATTGTTCAAGGTACGTGAGAAAAAGGCCACAGGTCTTCCATTTTGGTTCAGAGTAGCCCCAATTGCAAAATCAGAAGCGTCCGTCTCAATCACAAAAGGAACCTGCTCATCAATAGAATGCACAACTGCTCCAAGGATATCCTTTTTAAAATTATCAAAACACGTCCTGGCCTCCCATGATAGAGGATATGTCGTAACCCGAATAAGAGGCCGGATCTTCTGTGAAAAATTTGCAATCCAATTAGAATAGTAAGAAAACAGTCCAACAACTCGTTGCAAAGCCTTAGAATTAGTAGGACAAGGTAAATCAATCAATGGTCGCAGACGTTCTGAGTCTGGTTTAATCTTGTTTCCCGAGATAATGTACCCCAGTAGATTTACCTCAGTGGTCGAAAAGGTACACTTCTCTTTATTGAAAGTTAAACCAACTTTTTCCGCAGCTTGAAGGAATCTTTCTAAATTAGAATCATGCTCCACCCTTGATTTGCCACACACCGTGATGTCATCTAAATATGAAAAGGTGTCAGAGAGAGAGTTATCACTTATAAAAGCATCCATTGCCCGTTGAAAACAAGCAACACCATTAGTAACACCAAATGGTATTCGGCAAAACTGATACAGCTTTCCACCAGCCTCAAAGGCCGTATATGGTTGATCCTTCTTCACAATAGTGTAAGAGCCATAAAAGCTTAAGAAAATACTTTAAAATAGTGGCTAAATGGCATAATACAGTTAATTTACCTGAACGACTTATTGTATTAAGAAACCCCCTATTTTCTTGCTCCAGTAGTATAGTCCGACACCCCCTTCATTCTTGCCACAATGGAACAGTCCCTAAGCCACACATGGGTGCAGCCATCTTACAGTTTTAAACTGCACGTGGTGAAAGAGGCAGAAGCTGTGAGGTTTGGAGCAGTACAGTTTTTGACCGTGTTCGTTTATACGTGTTTGCTTTGTAATTCTGTTTGTTAAGTGTTATAGTAAACCGTTTAAAAGACAAAGCTACGTTTGGGAACGTTTTATTTCGACACGCGTCTACTCGATGTTAAAAGCCCCACAGCCCAGTGGCTTGCCTGTTTGGAAATTAAGAAGCGCCACTACATTAGTCAAAAACTAGCTCCCTAAGAAGGAAGGGACGGAATCGTCGGCGAACGTATACATGAATGGTCACGGAGCCAGACGACAATTTAAGAAAGCGAAGGTACAGTGACTGTTACTTGCTTTGTTCATTCTGTTGAGAAGCTAAATAAGAGCTGCGGGTAAAATGGCCGAGGCCTTACGGAGCCAGGAGCTTCCCCCAGCCAGAAGGATTGCTGGCCAAAAGAGGGAAATAAAGCTCACCCCAAAGGCAAGGGAAGAGAAGTTACATAGAAGCATAGGTGCAAGGAAGGCTAAATTAGTTCAGATAACTGGAAAAATGAAGATAATTGATCATCTCATGGAAGATAATGCTAATATTAAGAAAGCTGAAGACATGATGTATTACGATTTCTCCAAGCTGCATGAAGAATTTAATATACTCAATGAAGATGTATTAGCACTTCTGTCTGAAGAAGAGGGAAACACTGATCAGCACGACTGGTTTGATCTTAAATCAACCAGCATTAAGGACTATATCAAGGCCACGGAGCAGTGGATGTTAAAAATTCGTCAAGATGCTGATACAGCAGAGAAAGATAAGGTTGACGATGAAGTCGGACCAGACGATAGCATTTCAGAGACTTCCGCCAGACCGAGCAAAAATCGAAAAGAAGGTAGCTCTGTTTCTGGACGCAGGTCAGTCGCTTCTACCACAAGCTCGGCGCGACGCATGAGAGCGGAGGCTGAACGGGCGGCGTTGATGGCGCGCGCAGCATCTTTAGATGAGAAGCAAGCTCTTGAACGGGAAGAGGCCCAACTGCAGGTCCAAGAGGCCCAACTGCAGGCCCAACTGCAGGCCCAACAGGCCCAACTGCAGGCTCAACTGCAGGCCCAACAGGCCCAACTGCAGGCCCAAGTGCAGGCCCAACAGGCCCAAGTGCAGGCCCAGCGGGCCCAGGTGCAGGCAAAGAAAGAACGGCTGGAGATGAAAACAGCTATCGAGGTCTCAGATGCCAGGTTGAGTGCGTACGAAGATTATGAAGGCTCACGGGACGGCGGGAGCCACTGCCAGTCAACGTTGCCACATAGAGTTGGATCCAGGTCACCTTCAAGAGTTACAACAGAGCCCGAAAGCAATTCCCCGGCATTACAGCATGGAAGAGTGGCCTCTCCACTAACAGGAGCACGTGATGCTACCCCAGACGTCAGACGGTCTAGACTAGACCCTGCTGATGACCACCAGAGGCCTGAAGACACAGGGAGAAGCCTATACCGAGTGATGCAACGTCAGAATGAAATTACAGAGATGCTTGTAAAACAACAGAATCTGTTTTGAAATAACAACAGAAAATGCTGGAAAAACTCAGCAAGTCAGGCAACATCCGTGGAGAGAAATTTGAGTTGACGTTTCGGGTTTGACCCTTCTTCAAAACTGGAGAGAAAAGGAACTAGATCGAAGGCAGGGCTGCGATCGGACAAAAGAATTAAAGAACCAAAAGAAGTAAAAGAGATTAGAAGCTAGACGAGATGGTAATAGGCTGTGATTAGGTGTAAAGTGTACTGGCAGGGCAAAAGATAGCTGCCAGGTGTGAGAGAGAAACAAAAGGAAAGGGGGGGGGGGGGAAAGGAAAGGAGTGGAAAAATATAAGTGAAAATGAAATAGGGGCCGAGGTTATGATCTGAAATTGTTGAACTCGATATTGAGACCGGAAGGCTGCAGACTGCCTAATCGGAAGATGAGGTGCTGTTCCTCGAGTTTACGTTGAGCTTCCGTGGAACAGTACAAGAGGCCAAGGACGGTGAGGTCCGAGTGGGAATGGAGCGGTGAATTGAAATGACAGGCGACCGGAAGCTCGGGGTCACCCTTACGGACTGAACGGAGGTGTTCCGCAAAGCGGTCACCCAATCTGCGTTTGGTCTCCCCAATGTAGAGGAGACCGCATCGTGAGCAGCGAATACAGTATACTAGATTGCGAGAAGTACAAGTAAATCGCTGTTTCACCTGGAAGGGGTGTTTGGGGCCCTGGACAGTGGGGAGGGGGGAGGTATAGGGGCAGGTGTTACATCTCCTCCGCTTGCACGGGAAGGTGCCAGGCGAAGGGGAAGGGCTGTTTGGGGTGATAGAGGAGTGGACTAGGGTGTCTCGGAGAGAGCGGTCCCTGCGGAATGCTGAAAGGGGAGGGGAGGGGAAGATACGTTTGGTGGTGGGATCACTTTGGAGGTAGCGGAAATGCCGGAGGATGATCCGTTGAATGTGGAGGCTGGTGGGGTGAAAGGTGAGGACAAGGGGAACCCTATCGTGGTTCCGGGAGGGAGGGGCAGGGGTGAGGGCAGAGGTGCGGGAGATAGAACTGACACGGTCGAGGGCAGTGTCAACCACGGTAGAGGGGAATCCTCGGTTGCGGAAAAAGGAAGACATGTCTGAAGCACTGGTGTGGAAGGTGTCATCGTCGGAGCAGATACGGCGGAGGCGGAGAAACTGGGAGAATGGAATAGAGTCCTTACAGGAAGCGGGGTGGGAGGAAGTGTAGTCCAGGTAGCTGTGGGAGTCAGTGGGCTTGTAGTAAATATTGGTCGATAACCTATCCCCAGAGATGGAGACGGAGAAGTCGAGGAAGGGAAGGGAAGAGTCAGAGATGGACCATGTGAAGGTGAGGGAAGGGTGGAAATTGGAGGCAAAGTGAATGAAATTGTCAAGTTATTGGTCGATAACCTATCCCCAGAGATGGAGACGGAGAAGTCGAGGAAGGGAAGGGATTTATTGGTCGATAACCCGCACAGCCCGCTTCTACCTCCTTCCCAAGATCCACAAACAGGACTGCCCTGGTAGACCCATCGTTTCAGCCTGTTCTTGCCCTACGGAACTTATCTCTTCCTATCTTGACTCTATCTTTTCTCCCCTTGTCCAGTCTCTTCCCACCTACATCCGCGACTCTTCGGACGCCCTCCGCCACTTTAACAGTTTCCAGTTTCCTGGCCCCAACCAGTAAGGATCAAGTCTAAGAGGAATGAGAAGGTTGTGGAGACTTACGCCTTCATGGATCCAGGTAGTTCAGCAACGTTCTGCACAGAATCACTCATGCGACAGCTGAACGTTAGAGGCAGAAGAACAGAAATCCTATTACGCACCATGGGTCATGAGAAGTCAATGCAAAGTTATATCCTGTCAGACCTAGAAGTGTGTGGACTTGAAGAGAAGGACTTCATAGACCTGCCTAATGTTTTCACACAGAGGGAGATTCCTGTTAGAATAGGGAACCTAGCCCTGCAGAAGGATGTGGATAGATGGCCCTACCTAGAAAAGGTGCGTCTCCCATACATTGAAGCAGAAATTGGCCTATTAATTGGAACCAATGCCTACAAAACTATGGAGCCATGGCAGGTGATAAACAGCAAGGATGGCGGACCCTACGCCGTCAGGACAGCCTTGGATGGGTAATCAATGGACCGGTAAGGAGAGATGATGGCCACAAGTCGAACAAGGAGGAACGACAAAACATCACAGTTAATCGCATCTCTATCGCAAGCATTGAAGAGCTGTTGATACAGCAGTTCAACGCAGACTTCTCAGAACGCAGCTGTGAGGAAAAGACAGAGATGTCACAAGAAGACCATCAGTTCATGGGTTTGATGACAAGGTCTACACAATTCATTGATGGCCACTATCACATTGGCTTGCCACTGAGAAGACAGACCGCGAAGATGCCGAACAATCGCTGCATAGCAGAGCAACGCGCCATCAGTCTAAAGAGAAAGCTGAACAAGAACCCCGACTTTCACGAAGACTACAAAGACTTCATGAGAAACATCATAGCGAAAGGCTATGCTGTAAAAGTGCCCGAAGAACAGTTGAACAGAGACGATGGAAGGGTCTGGTACATTCCTCATCACGGGGTGTATCACCCAAAGAAGAAAAAGATCCGTGTAGTGTTTGACTGCGCCGCCTCATTCAGAGGAACTTCATTGAATGACCAGCTGCTTCAAGGTCCTGATCTTACTAATACCCTCATTGGCGTCTTGACTAGGTTTAGACAAGAGCTCGTTGCCATGATGGCAGACATAGAAACAATGTTCTACCAAGTCAGAATCCCTGATGAAGATGCTGATCTTCTGCGTTTCCTTTGGTGGCCAGATGGCGACGTTAGTGAAGCGATGGTGGAATGTAGAATGGCCGTACACCTGTTTGGAGCCACATCATCTCCCAGCTGTGCAAGCTACGCTCTCAGAAAAACTGCAGAAGATGGCAAGGGCAAAGCACCATCCGAGGCTGTGGAGACAATCTTCAGAAACTTTTATGTCGATGACTGTCTGAAGTCCGTGTCAACAGAAGACGATGCCATCGCACTGTCAAGAGACCTTAGAACTCTGTGTTCGAATGGAGGATTCCATCTGACTAAGTGGATAAGCAACAGCAGAGCAGTTCTAGCTTCTATCCCAGAAAAGGAAAGAGCCACTGAAGTCAAAGATCTGGACCTGAGCCACGATGTCCTTCCTATTGAGAGAGCTCTTGGCGTACAATGGTGCATCGAGTCAGACACGTTCAACTTCAGGATAATGGTGAACGAAAGACCATCCACAAGACGAGGGATTCTCTCCGTGGTCAGTTCCATCTACGACCCTCTCGGATTCCTGGCACCAATCATTCTGCCGGTGAAGCTGATGCTACGAGAGCTGTGTAGAGACAAGAGAGGATGGGATGAAGATATCCCAGAAGGTCAAGCTCAGAGATGGCACAGATGGCTGACAGATTTGCAACAACTTTCTAGCTTCAACGTCAGTAGATGCATCAAGCCCGCGAGTTTTGGAGTTACAAAGACGGCTCAACTACATCATTTCTCGGACGCCAGTGAAGACGGCTATGGCACGGCTACCTACCTCTTGCTGACAAATCAACAGGGCCAGAAACATTGTGCCTTCCTCATGGGAAAATCCAGGGTGGCTCCGCTAAAGCAGGTCACCATCCCGAGACTGGAATTGACGGCAGCGGTTGTTGCAGTTAAAGTTGACCAGGTGATGCGTAAAGAGTTACAGCTCCCATTAGAAGAATCTGTCTTCTGGACGGATAGCACGACGTTGCTGAAGTATATAGAGAATGAGAAGATACGCTTCAAGACCTTCGTAGCAAACAGAATCTCATCCATTAGAGAAGCTACACAACCATCTCAATGGAGGTATGTAAACACCTCATTAAACCCAGCAGATCAAGCCTCACGGGGATTGAAGGCTGAAAACTTCATGAGGAGTGAAACTTGGATACAAGGCCCAAGTTATCTGCTGGAAACAGAGAGATCATGGCCAGAAAGACCAGATATGCCAAGTCAGATTACTGAAGACGACGTCGAAGTCAAGAGATCAGTCACAGTAAATTTCATAACTACGAAAGAGAACTTTGACACAGTGAACAAGCTTGTTAACCATTTCTCAGGATGGCACCAGTTGAGGAAAGCAGTTGCATGGTTTCTAAGGTTGAAAGAGTTGCTGCTACACCTGAGCGGTAAGAGAAAAGAGTACCGAGCCACTATCAGTCAGTCTGAAAGTAACCCTGATAAGCAGAGAATGCTTCTACAGCAGTATATGCATCAGCACAAGACCACATTGAGCAAGAATTCATTGACCGTGGAGGATTTGGCCAAGGCTGAGAAGAAGATAGTTTGCTTCAGTCAAAGACAAAGATACCCAGAAGAAACCGAAGCTCTACAGCAAAATACTCCAATCAAGAAAGGTAGTCATATCTACAAGCTGGACCCTACACTGCAAGATGGAGTACTGAGGGTGGGAGGGAGACTAAACAAATCTGTTATGCCAGAGGAGGCCAAGCATCCTGTTATCCTTTCTAAGGACCTCCGGGTTGCTACTCTCATTCTTCAGCATATACACCAGAGTATTGGACACAGTGGGAGGAATCACGTGCTTGCGAAGCTAAGACAAAGATACTGGATTCCAGGAGCTAATTCCGTAATAAGAAAAATACTCTCTGAATGTATTGTTTGCAGACGGTTACACGCTAGAGCTGGGGAGCAGAAAATGGCAGACCTGCCTGAAGACCGTTTGTTACCAGACAAGCCCCCATTTACAAACGTAGGGGTGGACTATTTCGGGCCTTTCGAGGTAAAGCGAGGACGGAGCCTTGTCAAGAGATATGGTGTGCTTTTCACTTGTTTGACCATCAGAGCAGTTCATATTGAGGTGGCACACACGCTTGACACTGATTCCTGTATTAACGCCTTGCGGCGCTTTGTCTGTAGAAGAGGACAGGTGTCCATTATGCGTTCTGATAATGGCACTAATTTCGTCGGGGCGGAGAGAGAACTACGGGAAGCTATTGAAGGTTGGAATCAGCTTAAAATACAGGAAGCCATGATGCAAACAGGAATTAAGTGGATCTTCAATCCTCCGGCTGCATCCCACCACGGAGGTGTCTGGGAAAGACAGATACGCACCGTAAGAAAACTACTCAGTTCTGTACTGAAGCAGCAAGCGCTGGACGACGAGGGACTCCAAACCATTCTGTGCGAGGTCGAAGCCATCATTAATGACCGACCGATAACTAAGACATCAGATGATCCCAATGACCTCGAAGCCCTGACTCCGAACCACCTGTTGTTGTTGAAAACACAGCCAGCCATGCCCCCGGGAGTCTTCAAAAAGGAAGATCTGTATGCCCGTCGGAAGTGGAGGCAAGTTCAGTATATGTCAGACCTCTTCTGGACCAGATGGACAAGAGAATACTTACCTCTGCTACAGGAGCGTCAAAAATGGTCCAAAATAAAGAGGAACTTCATCGTCGGAGACATTGTCTTAATTGTGGATGATTCAGCCCCTAGAAATTCTTGGTTGATGGGAAAAATAATTAAGACCATGCCAGACTCCAGAGGCGTCGTTCGTCGCGTCTGTTTGCAAACCAAGACCAGTACCCTGGAGAGACCAATCACAAAGCTCTGCCTGCTACAAGAAGCAGCGTGAAAAGCTCCTGAACGAAAGAAAAAAGTGGACACTTGTATTGTAAATATGTTGAACTCATTAGTTTATGACTCTTAATGTTTGAGTAATTGATATGCTTCATGTGCCTAGTCAATTAGGGGCCGGAATGTAAGGGCCATAAAAGCTTAAGAAAATACTTTAAAATAGTGGCTAAATGGCATAATACAGTTAATTTACCTGAACGACTTATTGTATTAAGAAACCCCCTATTTTCTTGCTCCAGTAGTATAGTCCGACACCCCCTTCATTCTTGCCACAATGGAACAGTCCCTAAGCCACACATGGGTGCAGCCATCTTACAGTTTTAAACTGCACGTGGTGAAAGAGGCAGAAGCTGTGAGGTTTGGAGCAGTACAGTTTTTGACCGTATTCGTTTATACGTGTTTGCTTTGTAATTCTGTTTGTTAAGTGTTATAGTAAACCGTTTAAAAGACAAAGCTACGTTTGGGAACATTTTATTTCGACACGCGTCTACTCGATGTTAAAAGCCCCACAGCCCAGTGGCTTGCCTGTTTGGAAACTAAGAAGCGCCACTACAAATAGGAATCTGATGATAAGCACTCTTTAGGTCAATAGTGCTGAAAACCTTATACTGAGATACTTTATTGATAAGCTCATCAATCTTAGGCAAAGGGTACGCATCTAATTGAGTATACCTATTAATAGTTTGGGAATAGTCTATCACCATTCATTTCTTATGTCTCTCGTTAGTCGTGACAACTACCTGTGCCCGCCAAGGCGAACAACTAGGTTCAATGATTCCTTTCAATAAGAGACGTTGAACTTCAGAATTAATAAATTCTCTATCCTGACTGCTATACCTTCTTGACTTGGTAGCAATTGGCTTACAATCCGGCATCAAATTGGAAAAAAGTGATAATGGAGAAATGAATAAAGAGGTTAATCCACAAATAGATAAAGGTGGCTTAGTCCCTCCAAATGAAAGACTGAGACTCTCGTGTAACTGAAGCACATCATGACCAATCAAAATATCCGCACAGAGATTAGGCAAAACAAATAGGCGTATATCAGTATACGTATTACCTAGAAGAATCAATTTCACAAGGCAACAACCAGCTACTTGTGAAGTGAGAGTCGTCTGAGCCATACACACCTGATAGGAAACAGGCGAAATTTTCAAATGCTTCTCCTTTGCAAACTGAAGACTTATAAAACTCTCGGTACTGCCCGTATCTATAAGGGCCTTCACTTCCAACCCATTAACTTGGGCCGTAACTATAGCTTTGTTTAGGCCATGAGCAAATGCAGCAGAAATTGATGCAATAAGCGCCCTATCTAAAGGCTGAATAGTCACAGAGGAGGTAATTGAACCTGATGATTTACACACACGTGCGTAATGACCTCTCTTGCCGCATTTACTACACACAGCCTCCCGAGCAGGACACTTCAGACAAGGGTGCCGGACGTTCCCACAAAAATAACACTTCTGAATCCTAGAGGCAACAGCCGCTGAAGTAGAAACTGTTTCAGAATCTAGTAAACCACTCCTATTAAGTCCACATAATTCCTTTTCATCCGGAACTGCCGAAACCACAGTCACAGGCTGATTAAAAAGAGCATAAGAATCCGAACTTCTCTGAGCCACATCCAATGTAGAAGCTTGCTCAAAAGCACTCTTAAGATCCAAAGTCTTATTTTCTAACAACCGCTGATGAATTGATCTAGACAGTAATCCATTAATAAAAGCATCCCGTACCGATTCTTCCTTATATTCTTCAGCTGTCACGGCCTTATAATTACAGTTAACACTAAGGCACCGAAGTGCTTGTAAATAAGTATCCAAAGATTCTCCCACCTGCTGCCTATGGGCAGATAGAAGGGGACATGCAAATACCTCATTCTTTGGTTTAACAAAAATCTTTTCCAATGTAGAAATAGCCACTTCGTAAGTTTTACAGTCCAAAATATACTTATACACATCCGGAGCAATGTAGTTGATCAGCATATTCAGCTTATTTAGAGACTCTTGATCCAACACGCCCAAAAAGTTTTTAAATGTACAATACCAATGTTTCCATTTATCATCCACTCCTGCAGAATTAGGGTCAGCATTGAATCGTTCTGGTTGAAGATATCGCTCCATTCTGACATAAAGTTAATAAATTGAAATAAAGAATAGATTTGCCTTTCTAATCTAGGCTTTATTAACTTAAAAATCCGGTAGCACATCTTCAACACCCAGTCCCAACTAAAGGCTGGAAAGAACTGAATTTAAGATGGCCACCACAAATCACATGACATCAACTACCAATGAGATTACAGCATATATCCCAAGGCAGGAAACAAACAACCAATCACAATACTTCTTACTAAACATAAAGAATAATCACCACATTCACCCCTCCTTTTAAAATATACTCCAACCTAAATAACCTTTACAAATTATAATTAATTATTTACAACTAAAACTATGCACAGACAAAATAAAACTATTCAACATGACACAATACTAAGTGAGCAACAACAAATAGTAACATTGCACATAAGTATTAAGTATCTCTCAACTAAAACAATATAATATAATATTTCAACAATTTTAAAACATTACTATCAATTTAAAAGTCCATTTTCAATCGGTCGACCGGATATCTTGTTCGTGTCGACCTTCTTAACCTTGGTGAAATTCCTTGCCCTCCCACACCAGGAGACACAGTAGTATCTTCTGCAGGAAGGCTAACCATATCCCGATTTTCAACGGTTTCCGGATTAGAAATCCCATCAGGAGGTAAACTGGGACGGTCATGAACACCCATCGAGGGCTGACTAATAGAAGTATAATTATCTGCAGTCGGATTGGAAATATTCGTAGTATCTGTAACAGCATCCACATTATCTGAATCATGACTATTGTTAATATCCTCAGAAGAGGGCTGGCCACCACAAGGAGCCAAGTCTTTAATTGAAACGGTACTTTCTTTCCCATCTTGAAATCGAATATGAGCATATTGGGAATTTGCCTCCAACAGCTCCACCTCCTCCACTAAAGGATCATATTTTGACAATCTAACATGGCGTCGAAGCAGCACAGGTCCCTGCATAGTAAGCCATGAAGGTACCGAATATCCCGTAGTAGATCTCTGCGGATAGTTAAAGAGCCTTTCATGGGGGGTCACATTAGTAGCCGTTGAAAGCAATGATCTAATGGAATGCAGGGCATCAGGCAGTACCATTTCCCACTGTGTATTCTTAAGGTTCCGGGATGTCAAAGTCAGCATAACTGCCTTCCAGATCACCCCATTGTATCGTTCGCACTGTCCATTACCCTGGGGCTTATACGGGGTAGTTCTGCTAGTAGAAATTCCCCGACTCTGAAGGTATTCCTTCAACTGGGAAGACATAAAAGAACTTCCCTGATCGGAATGGATATACGCAGGCATTCCAAAGATGACAAAAAGTTGAGTCAGACATTTGATAACTGTAGCAGCTGATATATCTGCACAAGGAAAAGCAAAAGGGAACCTTGAAAACTCATCCACAACAGTAAATATATATCAGTTTTGAGTAGTTGAAGGAAGAGGCCCCTTGAAATCGACGCTCAAATGTTCAAAAGGAGAAGTAGCCTTTATAAGATGAGCTCGTTGAGGCTTAAAGAAATTCGGTTTACACCGAGCACAGATAGAACATGATGAAGTCATCCACTTGACGTCTTCAACTGAAAAGGGCAAATTCTTACTGCGTACGAAGTGTATCATCCTCATAACCCCAGGATGGCATAAGGCATTGTGAAGATTAATAAGCGTATCTCCGTGAATCACAAAACAATAAGCCCTCGACAGCGCATCAGCAGTCAGTGTAGAACTAAACGGATCCAGAGTCAGCACCTACAGGGGAGGAGAGGGAGGGGAACCAATATGTGCAGAACTCAACACAGCCAGAGTCAGCAGCTTCAGGGGAGGAGAGGGAAGAGAACCAGTGAGTGTAGAACTGAACCCAGCCAGAGTCAGCACCTTCAGGGGAGGAGAGGGAAGAGAACCAGTGAGTGTAGAGCTGAACCGAGCCAGAGTCAGCACCTTCAGGGGAGGAGAGGGAGAGGAACCAATGAGTGTAGATCTGAACCCAGCCAGTATCAGCACCTTCAGGGGTGGAGATGGAGGGGAACCAGTGAGTGTAGAACTAAACCCAGCCAGAGTCAGCGCGTTCAGTGGAGGAGAGGGAAAGGAACCAGTGAGTGTAGAAGTGAGCCCAGCCAGAGTCAGCACCTTCAGAGGAGGAGAGCGAGGGGAAACAGTGAATGAAGAACTGAACCCAGCCAGAGTCCACTCCTTCAGGGGAGGAGAGGGAGAGGAACCAGTGAGTGTAGATCTGAACCCAGCCAGTATCAGCACCTTCAGAGGAGGAGAGGGAGGGGAACCAGTGAGTGTAGAACTGAACCCAGCCAGAGTCAGCACCTTCAGTGGAAGAGAGAGAGGGGAACCAGTGAGTGTAGAACTGAGCCCAGCCAGAGTCAACACCTTCAGCGAGGGAGAGGGAGGGGAACCCCTGAGGGTAGAACTGAACACAGCCAGAGTCAGCGCCTTCAGGGGAGGAGAGGGAGGGGAACCATTGAGTGTAGAACTGAACCCAGCCAGTGTCAGCACTTTCAGGGGAGGAGAGGGAGGGGAACCAGTGAGTGTAGAACTGAACCCCGCCAGAGTCAGCACCTTCAGGGGAGGAGAGAGAGGGGAATCAGTGAGTGTAGAACTTAACCCGGCCAGTGTCAGAACCTGCAGGGGAGGAGAGGGCGGGGAACCAGTAAGTGTAGAACTGCACCCGGCCAGAGTCAGCACCTTCAGGGGAGGAGAGGGAGGGGAATAAGTAAGTGTAGAACTGAACTCGGCCAGAGTCAGCACCTTCAGGGGAGGAGAGGAAGGGGAACCAGTGAGTGTAGAACTGAACCCAGCCAGAGTCAGCACCTTCAGGGGAGGAGAGAGAGTGGAATCAGTGAGTGTAGAACTGAACCCGGCCAGAGTCAGAACCTTCAGGGGAGGAGAGGGAGGGGAACCAGTAAGTGTAGAACTGAACCCGGCCAGACTCAGCACCTTCAAGGGAGGAGAGGGAGGGGAACCAATGAGTGTAGAACTGAACCCAGCCAGAGTCAGCACCTTCAGGGGAGGAGAGAGAGGGGAACCAGTGAGTGTAGAACTGAACCCAGCCAGAGTCAGCACCGTCAGGGAAGGAGAGGGTGGGGAACCAGTGAGTGTAGAACTGAACCCAGCCATAGTCAGCACATTCAGTGAAGGAGAGGGAGAGGAACCAATGGGTATAGAACTGAACCCAGCCAGAGTCAGCAACTACAGTGGAGGAGAGGGAAGGGATCCAGAGACTGTTGAAATGAGTTCAGCCAGAGTCAGCACCTTCAGGGGAGGAGAGGGAGGGGAACCAGTGAGTGTAGAACTGAAACCAGCCAGAGTCAGCACATTTAAGGGAGGAGAGGGAGGGGAACCAGTGTGTGTAGAACTGAACCCGGCCAGAGTCAGAACCTTCAGGGAAGGAGAGGGAGGGGAACCAGTGAGTGTAGAACTGAACCCGGCCAGAGTCAGCACCTTCAGGGGAGGAGAGGGAGGGGAATCAGTGAGTGTAGAACTGAACCCAGCCAGAGCCAGAACTTCAGTGGAGGAGAGGGAGGGGAACCAGTGAGTGCAGAACTGAACCCAGCCAGAGTCAGCACCTTCAGGGGAGGAGGGGTTTGGGAACCAGTGTGTGTAGATCTAAACGCATCCAGAGTCAATGCCTTCAGGGGTGGAGAGGGAGGGGAAACAGTGAGTGTAGAACTGAACCCAGCCAGAGTCAGTACATTCAGGGGAGGAGAGGGAGGGGTACTAGAGTGTGTAGTACTGAACCCAGCCAGAGTCAGCACCTTCAGGAGAGGAGAGGGAGAGGAACCTGTGAGTGTGGAACTGAACCCAGCCAGAGTCAGCAGTTTCAGGGGAGGAGAGAGAGAGGAACCAGTGAGTGTAGAACTGAACCCAGCCAGAGTCAGCACCTTCAGGGGAAGAGAGAAAGTGGAAACAGTGAGTGCAGAACTGAACCCAGCCAGAGTCAGCACCTTTAGGGGAGGAGAGGGAGGGGAACCAGTGAGTGTAGAACTGAACACAGCCAGTGTCAGCGCCTTCAGGGATGAGAGAGAGGGGAACCTGTGAGTGTAGAACTGAACCCAGCCAGAGTCAGCACCTTTAGGGGAGGAGAGGGAGTGGAACCAGTGAGTGTAGAACTGAACACAGCCAGAGTCAGCACCTTTAGGGGAGGAGAGGGAGAGGAACCAGTGAGTGTAGAACTGAACACAGCCAGAGTCAGCACTTTCAGGGGAGGAGAGGGAGAGGAACCAGTGAGTGTAGAACTGAACCCAGCCAGAGTCAGCACCTTCAGGGGAGGAGAGGGTGGGGAGCCAGTGAGTGTAGAACTGTGCCCAGCCAGAGTCAACACCTTCAGCGAAGGAGAGGGAGGGGAACCCCTGAGTGCAGAACTGAACCCAGCCAGAGTCAGCGCCTTCAGGGGAGGAGAGGGAGGGGAACCAGTGAGTGTAGAACTGAACCCAGCCAGTGTCAGCACATTCAGGGGAGGAGAGGGAGGGGAACCAGTGAGTGTAGAACTGAACCCAGCCAGTGTCAGCACTTTCAGGGGAGGAGAGGGAGGGGAACCAGTGAGTATAGAACTGTACCCAGCCAGAGTCAGCGCCTTCAGGAGAGGAGAGGGAGGGGAACCAGTGATTGTAGAACTGAACCCAGCCAGAGTCAGCACCTTCAGGGGAGGAGAGGGAGGGGAACTAGTGAATGTAGAACTGAACCCCGCCAGATTCAGCACCTTCATGGGACGAGAGAGAGGGGAATCAGTGAGTGTAGAACTGAACCCGGCCAGAGTCCGAACATTCAGGGGAGGAGAGGGAGGGGAACCATTAGGTGTAGAACTGAACCCGGCCAGATTCAGCACCTTCAGGGGAGGAGAGGTTTGGGAACCAGTGTGTGTAGATCTAAACGCAGCCAGAGTCAGCACTTTCAGGGGAGGAGAGGGAGGGGAACCACTGAGTGTGGAACTGAACCCAGCCAGTGTCAGCACTTTCAGGGGAGGAGAGGGAGGGGAACCAGTGAGTGTAGAACTGAACCCAGCCAGAGTCAGCACCTTCAGGGGAGGAGAGGGAGGGGAATAAGTAAGTGTCGAACTGAACCCGGCCAGAGTTAGAACCTTCGGGGGAGGAGAGGGAGGGGAACCAGTGAGTGTAGAACTGAACCCAGCCAGAATCAGCACCTTCAGGGGAGGAGAGAGTGGGTAATCAGTGAGTGTAGAACTGAACCCGGCCAGAGTCAGAACCTTCAGGGGAGGAGAGGGTGGGGAACCAGTAAGTGTTGAACTGAACCTGGCCAGAGTCAGCAACTTCAAGGGAGGAGAGGGAGGGGAACGCATGAATGCAGAACTGAACTCAGCCAGAGTCAGCACATTCAGGGGAGGAGAGGGAGGGGAATCAATGAGTGTAGAACTGAACCCAGCCATAGTCAGCACCTTCAGTGGAAGAGAGAGAATGGAAACAGTGAGTGTAGAACTGAACCCCGCCAGAGTCAGTTCCCTCAGTGAGGGAGAGGGAGGACAACCTGTGAGTGTAGAACTGAGCCCAGCCAGAGTCAACACCTTCAGCGAGGGAGAGGGAGGGGAACCCCTGAGTGTAGAACTGAACCGAGCCAGAGTCAGCGCCTTCAGGGGAGGAGAGGGAGGGGAACCAGTGAGTGTAGAATTGGACCCAGCCAGAGTCAGCACCTTCAGGGCAGCAGAGGGAGGGGAACCAGTGAATGTAGAACTGAACCCAGCCAGAGTCAGCACCTTCAAGGGAGGAGGGGGACAGGAACCCGTGAGTGTAGTACTGATCCCAGCCAGAGTCAGCACCTTCAGGGGAGGAGAGAGGGTGGAATCAGTGAGTGTAGAATTGAACCCAGCCAGAGTCAGCACCTTCAGGGGAGGAGAGCGACGGGAACCAATGAGTGTAGAACTGAACCCAGCCAGAGTCAGCACCTTCAGGGGAGGAGAGGGAGGGGAACCAGTGAGTGTAGAACTGAACCCAGCCAGAGTCAGCACCTTCAGGGGAGGAGAGGGTGGGGAACCAGTGAGTGTAGAGCGGAACACAGCCAGAGTCAGCACCTTCAGGGGAGGAGAGGGACGGGAACCAGTGAGTGTAGAACTGAACCCAGCCAGAGTCAGCACCTTCAGGGGAGGAGAGGGAGGGGAACCAGTGAGTGTAGAACTGAACCCAGCCAGAGTCAGCACCTTCAGGGAAGGAGAGGGTGGGGAACCAGTGACTGTAGAGCGGAACGCAACCAGAGTCAGCACCTTCAGGTGAGGAGAGGGACGGGAACCAGTGTGTGTAGAACTGAACCCAGCCAGAGTCAGCACCTTCAGGGGAGGAGAGGGAGGGGAACCAGTGAGTGTAGAACTGAACCCAGCCAGAGTCAGCACCTTCAGGTGAGGGGAGGGATGGGAACCAGTGAGTGTAAAACTGAACCCAGCCAGAGTCAGCACCTTCAGGGGAGGAGAGGGAAGAGAACCAGTGAGTGTAGAACTGAACCCAGCCAGAGTCAGCACCTTCAGGGGAGGAGAGGGAGAGGAGCCAGTGAGTATAGAACTGAACACAGCCAGAGTCAGCGCCTTCAGGGGAGGAGAGGGAGGGGATCCAGTGAGTGTAGAACTGAACCCAGCCAGAGTCAGCGCCTTCAGGGGAGGAGAGGGAGGGGATCCAGTGAGTGTAGAACTGAACCCAGCCAGAGTCAGTCCCTTCAGGGAGGAGAGGGAGAGGAACTAGTGAGTGTAGAACTGAACCCTACCAGAGTCAGCACCTTATTAACCTGCGTTGGTACTTTTAGTGATTTGTGTATCTGGACCCCGAGATCCCTTTGCTCCTCTCCCCTATTTAGACTCTGACTCTCCAAATAGTATGTGGCCTCCTTATTCCTCCTTCCAAAATACACCACCTCGCACTTATCAATATTGATATTCAGTTGTCCATTTTGCAAAGGTTTTGATATATTCTTGTATTTTGTTGCAGTCTTCCTCAGTAATAACCCTCCAATTCATAGAATCATAGAAAGTTACAGCACAGAAGGAGGCCATTTCGGCCCATTTTGTCCGCGCCAGCCAACAAAGAGCTATCCAGACTAATCCCACTTCCCAGCTCTTGGTCCGTGGCCCTGCAGGTTCCTGCATCCCAAGTGCACATCCAAGTACTTTTTAAATGTGGTTATGGTTTCTGCCTCTACCACCCTTTCAGGCAGTGAGTTCCAGACCCCCACAACCCTCTGGGTGAAGAAATTTCCCTTCAAATCCCCTCTAAATCTTCCACCAATTACTTTAAATCTGTGCTCCCTGATTTTTGCCCCCTCTGCTAAGGGAAATAGGTCCTTTCTATCCACTTTATCTATGCCCCTCATAATTTTATACACCTCAATAAAGTCTCCCCTCAGACTCCTCTGTTCCAAGGAAAACAGACCCAGCCTATCCAGTCTTTCCTCATAGCTAAGATTCTCTACTCCCAGCAACATCCTTGTAAATCTCCTCTGTACTCTCTCTGGTGCAATCACATCTTCCCTGTAATGTGGTGATCAGAACTGCATGCAGTACTCTAGCTGTGGCCTAAGTAGTGTTTTATACAGTTGAAGCATAAACCCCCTGCTCTTGTATTCTATGCCACGTGGTGCAAACAACAAATTTTGAATTTGTACTTCTGATTCCCGAGTCCAAATCGTTTATGTAAACAATGGTCCCAGCAGCGATCCCTGTGGAACACCACTTTCCACATTTTCCCAGCCTGAGTAGCTACTCCTGACCTAGAAGCTCTGTTTTCTGTTTTGTAACCAGCTTGCTATCCAGAACAGTATGTAAGATCTAGAAGATGACCAAAGTCAGGCCTTGTGCAATGAAGGGCCAGGCAGCAGAATGGATGGAAAGATGGTTACAAAACAGAAGCCAGAGGGTTGGAGTTAAGGGAAGTTTGTAGCCATTTTTCCATCGTATTTTTGTGTGTCGTTGTATACTACATAGTTATTATTGTTTGTCTCATATTTGTGGTGCACTGGGGCTCTTGACTAAACGGTTTTGTTCCTGTCTGGTGACAGTGGGACTACTTAGTGTCGCTCCTACCCTAGTCAAAAAATGCCCATCTCAATCTGGGGCTTTCAATGGCGGTCGAGTAACCCAGAATCCCGCGCGAGGCAGAATGTGCTCTATCAATGACTACAGGAGCGGTGCGCAGGCCGGGGCTGCGCTCTGAGCATGCGCAGTGCGAGTGGTAGGGGCGGAGTGAAGCGGAAGAGACGCTCCGGGTGGCGGTAGGAGATTGAGAGCTCGGGGAGAAATTGGACCCGCGGCTGGGCTGGGAAGCTTCATAAACACCCGGTGTAGGCCTCAGGCCCCGAATAGGAGCCCACAGGCCCCGTGTTTGCCCCGCGTTGACAGGCCAAGCCGCCCGGCAGGGTTTATAAAGTTGGAGAACGGCCTCAGGCCCGAATGAGATCCCGCGGCCCGGTCTGTGTTCTGCCGGACACCAGCGGTGAGGCTTTTTCTCGGTGATAGGCCCGCGTTACGCGCCGCCATCTTGGTGGAGGAAAGAGAGCGGTTCCATCTGCAGCATGGCGCATGCGCGGCCATCTTGGTACAGGAACCGAGAGTGGGCGGGGCTTCAGGGTCCCAGTGCCCAGAAGAGACAATCATTGACTCAATTGATTTTATTCTCACTCTGCACACAGCGGGTGGAGAACTGAACTCAACCAGAGTAGAGGGAGGGGGAAAACTGGGAGTGGAGGAAAGAAATGTTGGAGATGGTGCGATGGGTTTGGATTTCAGCACAGGGAGGAGGGAGAGTGTGTGGAACGGGGATTTAAAACTTTGGGGGAACAAGAGAGGAAAGCACAGTCTCTGCGCGGGATTAAACGCAGTGGACTTGAACAGAGTGCTTTGTTTGGGATTTTGAAAAAAGTGGGAAGGAGTTGTTGCTTTTTGCCTAAACTACTTGCAGTGCTTTGTGTTACATGTAGATATTTAATTAATCTAGATCAAGTAAGTAGTCAGGAAACTACACTAAACTAAGTTACCTAATTACAAATTAAATAAAATAAATCAAGGTCATATAGGGCTGGCAGTGCAGGTGTTGTGCTGCAACTGCAGCACGTGGGAGTTTGTGGAGAGCATTGTGATCCCAGACAACCACGCTTGCAGTAAGTGCCTGCATTTTGAGGAACTTCAGCTCAGAGTTTTTGAGCTGGAGTCTGAGGTGCAGACATTGTGAGGCATCAGGGATGGGGAGAGTTACCTTTGATCCAGGAGGCAGTCACACCCCTTAGGTTAGGTAGTGATACAGGCCTGGTTAGTGGCCAGGGACAGGATGGTGTGACTGCAACTCAGGCAGGTAAGGGGACCCCAGGTGCAGTGCTGGAGAAGCCTCAGCCTTTGCCTGCCTGGTGCCGGGGTTAAAGACATCTCCTCACGGCTGGAGAAGAAGTGGGAGGGGGAGGATCCAGTTGTCGTGGTCCACGTAGAAACCAACGACATAGGTAGAACTAGGAATGAGGTACTGCTGAGGGAGTTTGAGGAGCTAGGATCCAAATGAAAAAGCAGAACCTCAAAGGTAATAATCTCTGGATTGTTACCTGAGCCACGTGCAAATTGGTGTAGGGACAAACAGATTAGAGGTTTAAATGCGTGGCTCAAAGAGTGGTGTGGGAGGAAGGGGTTTTGGTTCATGGGGCACTGGCACTAGTACTGGGGAAAGAGGAAGCTGTTCCGTTGGGACAGGCTCCACGGGCTGGGACCAGTGTCCTGGTGAACCGAATAACTAGGACAGTAGCCAGGGCTTTAAACTAATGAAGGGGGGGTGGGAGGATTCAGGAAAGAGTAAATTTAAAAGCAACAAGAGAAATGTAATGGCTCTAGAGCAGTGTAGAGTTTTGGGTAAAAATAAGCAAAGAGGGACAGAGAGAGTCACAAAAGTAATAAGGCATCAGTGATTAAGGTGACATCAGGAAAAAATAGAAATAAGTCAAAGCTAAAGGCACTATATCTGAATGTGCGAAGCTTTCGGAACAAAATAGATGAATTAATAACGCAGCTAGAAATGAACAGGATTGATCTAATAGCCATAACGGAGATGTGATTGCAAAGTGGCCAAGGTTGGGAACCAAATATTCCAGGAGACATAACTTTTCGAAGGGATAGGCAAAATGGAAAAGGAGGAGGGGTAACCCTGATAATAAAGGATGGGATAAAGACAGGAGAGAGAAAGGATCTGAGCTCCGAAATATAAATCAGGAAATTAGAGGCGCATGTAACAATACAGTAATCATGGGGGACTTTAATCTACATATAGACTGGGCAAACCAAATTTGCAGTAATAGTGTGGAGAATGAATTCATGGAATGTATGCAAGATAGTTTTCTCGATCAGTATGTTGAGGAACCAACGAGGGAACAGGGTATTTTAGATCTAGTATTGTGCAATGAGAAAGGGTTAATTAATAACCTTGTAGTAAAGGGGCCTTTAGGGAAGAGTGACCATAATATGATAGAATTTTATATTGAGTTTGAAAGTGACTTAGTTAAATCCGAAACTAGGGTCTTAAATCTAAACAAAGCAAACTACGTAGGTATGAGGGGCGAGTTGGCTAAGGTAGATTGGGAAACTACATTAAAAGGTATGACAGTGGATGAGCAATGGCTAGCGTTAGAGAATTGATACATAAGTTACAACAAATATACATAGAAACATAGAAGATAGGAGCAGGAGTAGGCCATTCGGCCCCTCGAGCCTGCTCTGCCATTCAATGTGATCATGGCTGATCATCCAAATTCAATACCCAGTCACTGCTTTCTCCCCATACCCCTTGATCCCTTTAGCCTTGAGAAATACACCCAACTCCTTCTTGAATATATTTAATGAATTGGCCTCCACTGCCTTCTGTGGTAGAGAATTCCGCAGGTTCACCACTCTCTGGGTGAAGAAATTCCTCCTCATTTCTGTCCTAAATGGCCTACCCCTTATCCTTAGACTGTGACCCCTGGTTCTGGACTCCCCGACCATCGGGAACATTCTTCCTGCATCTAGTCTGCCCAGTCCTGTCAGAATTTTATAAGTTTCAATGAGATCCCCTCTCATTCTTCTAAACTCCAGCGAGTACAAGCCCAATCGATCCAATCTCTCCTCATACGTCATTCCTGCCATCCCAGGTATCAGCCTGGTGAATCTTCGCTGAACTCCCTCCATGGCAAGAACATCCTCAGATAAGGCGACCAAAACTGCACACAATACTCAAGGTGTGGTCTCACCAAGGCCCTGTACAACTGCAGCAAGACATGCTTGTTCCTGTACTCAAACCCTCTCGCTACGAAGGCCAACATACCATTTGCCTTCTTAACCACCTGCTGCACCTGCATGCTTACCTTCAACGACTGGTGCACAAGGACACCCAGGTCTCGTTGCACTTCCCCTTCTCCCAATCTATTGCCATTCAGATAATAATCTGCCTTCCTGTTTTTGCCACCAAAGTGGAAACCTCACATTTATCCACGTTATATTACATCTGCCATGCTTCTGCCCAATCACCCAACCTGTCCAAATCATACTGGAGTTTCTCGGCATCCTCCTCACAGCACACACGCCCACCCAGCTTTGTGTCGTCTGCAAACTTGGAGATATTACATCTAGTTCCCTTGTCTAGATCATTAATATATATTGTGAATAGCTGGGGTCCAAGGACCGATCCCTGCGGTATCCCACTAGTCACTGCCTGCCACTCGGAAAAAGACCCGTTTATTCCAACTCTTTGCTTTCTGTTTGCCAACCAGTTCTCTATCCAAGTCAGTACCTTGCCCCCAATCGCATGTGCCTTAACTTTACACGCTAATCTCTTATGCGGGACCTCAAAAAATTCCAGTAGGTTAGTCAAGCACGATTTACCCTTTGTAAATCCATGTTGACTTTGTCCGATCCTGTCACTGTTTTCCAAGTGCTCTGCTATTACATCTTTTATAATGGACTCTAGCATTTTCCCCACTACCGAAGTCAGGCTTACCGGTCTGTAATTCCCCATTTTCTCCCTACCACCTTTTTTGAATAGTGGGGTAACATTAGCTACCCTCCAATCCATGGGTACTGTTCTAGATTCCATCGAATGTTGGAAGATGATCAGCAATGCATCTACTATTTCTAGGGCCACTTCCTTAATTACCTTAGGATGTAGATTATCAGACCTTTAAGGCACAAAAACCCCACAGGAAAGAGGTCCAACCGTGGCTAACAATAGCAGTTAAAGATAGTATTAGATCAAAGGAAGAGGCGTATAATGTTGCCAAGAGGAGTTGTAAGCCTGAGGATTGGGAGGATTCTAGAATTCAGCAAAGGAGGACCAAGAAATTGATAAAGAAAGGGAAAATAGAATATGAGAGTAAACTAGTGAGAGACATAAAAACAGACTGTAAAAGTTTCTATAGGTATGTAAAAAGGAAAAGATTAGTAAAAATGTGGGTCCCTTACAGGCTGAGACAGGAGAAATTATAATGGAGAATAAGGAAATGGCAGAGAAATTAAACAAATACTTTGTGTCTGTCTTCACAGAAGAAGACACAAAAAACTTCCCGGAAATAATGAAGTTCCAAGGGTCTAACGAGAATGAGGAACTGAAAGAAATTAGTATTAATAAAAAAGTAGTACTGGAGAAATTAATGGGACTGAAAGCCGGTAAATCCCCTGGACCTGATGGGTTTTGAAAGAGGTGGCTATAGAGATAGTGGATGCATTGGTTGTCATTTTTCAAAATTCCATAGATTCTAGAACGGTTCCCGCGGATTGGAAGGTAGCAAATGTAACCTCACTATTTAAGAAAGGAGGGAAAGAGAAACCGGGGAATGACAGATCAGTTAGCCTGACATCAGTAGTAGGGAAAATGCTAGAATCTATTATTAAGAACATGGTAACAGGGCACTTAGAAAATAATGATAGGATTGGGCAGAGTCAACATGGATTTATGGAAGGGAAATCGTGTTTGACAAATCTGTTAGAATTTTTTGAGGTTGTAACTAACAGAATAGATAAGGGGGAACCAGTGGATGTGGTGTATTTGGATTTTCAGAAGGCCTTTGATAAAGTCCCACACAAGAGGTTGTTAAACAAAATTAGGGCTCATGGGATTGGGGGTAATATACTAGCATGGATTGAGGATTGGTTAACGGACAGAAAACAGAGAGAAGGAATAAGCAGGTCATTTTCGGGTTGGCAGGCTGTAGCTAGTGGGGTACTGCAAGGTTCAGTGCTTGGGCCTCAGCTATTCACAATCTACATCAATGATTTGGATGAGGGGACTGTGGTGTATGTGCCTTTAAGAGCCCCTGTGTACTGTAATGCCGGTAATGGCCACTCAGGCTATATAAGCCTGTATAGTGTCTTGTATCTGTTAGTTCACCTCCAGACTTTGTTCAGTAAACACCTGTAAACCAGCTCCTGCATTCCGTGTCTTCATTAACACACGGATACAACAGTGGCGACGAATTGGAAACGGACTTACCTGCAATTCGGCAGCACCTCAAGGAGATCGATTCCTCAGACGAAAGTCGAAGAAAAACAAGAAAGAAAGGGAAAAGCTGTGGTTTCACCAGCTAGCCGAGCTGGTGGCAGGTACTGCAATAATCCTTCCTGGGCGGCGGGCTGGGGCTCGATCGGCTGGCACTGCAGCGGGGCCGAGCAGCGAAGGCAGAGGCAAACAGAGACGGAGGGTGGAGCACTCAGGAGACGGCCGGCGCTGCAAAGCAGGTCGGCATTCGGACCAAGCAGAGGGAGGGGAAAGTCCCAGAGAGTCCGGCGGGAACGAGTCTCCACCTATTAAAAATACCTGTGTAAAAATTTTTTTTTAAAACCGCTGCGAACAGCGTTGTCAGCAGCGGGAAAGCGCGGGAGGCGCCATTTTTTTTTCTGTGGGGAAGAAAGGAAAGCGCCATTTTTTTTCAGGATGCCTAAGACTGGCAATATTACTGCTTTCGATAGTAATGTAGAGAATTGGACCACATATGTGGAAAGAGTGGAGAAATATTGCACAGCGAATGAAATAAAAGATGATAAAAAGGCATCGGTACTTCTAAATCTAATGGGCGCAAGGACATACGGGCTGTTACGAAACTTAATCACTCCAGCCAAACCGATGGACAAGAATTTTAAGGAGATTGTTGATACCCTACACTGCCAATTCGGGACAGGACTGGCAGATTCTCTACGAGACAAATTCGTCTGCGGTCTCCTAAGTGAAGGAACACAAAAAAAGCTACTTTCTGAGAAAGATTTGACACTGGACAAGGCTTTCAGTGTGACTGTATCATACGAAGCAGCAGCAAGAGGAGCTGCAGAGATACAGCAAAAGCCACAGGACTTCGGCACCCATGAAATGACACAGGGTTTCGAGAGATGTTATCGCTGTGGCAGGTCCACCCATGACCAGAGGGACTGCTGGTTCAAGGACAAAGCATGCAGGCAATGCGGAAAGATGGGACACATTACACGTGTATGCCGATCTGGAAACAAAAAATCCACTGACAGAAAAAAAATCAATAAGGAAAAGTACAGAAAGGTACAAATGATGACGGACAGTAGCTCCAAAGACCAGAAGAGCAATAGCGACTCCGGAAACAAGAGACTAAGCTCTCTCAAATTACATAATGTAATTGCCAAAGAAGATTACCAGACCATTTGGGTTACCCTCACGATAGCGGGGTCCCCAGTTAAAATGGAGCTAGATACAGGATCAGCCCTAACTCATAAGTTGACGGGATTACGAGCGGCTATTTCCGCATATACCTTTGAAAGACACATCCATTATCTTGAAAACATATACGGGGCAGAAAGTATAACCAAAAGGGAAAATAAAGGTGCCTGTTGTATACAACGGCAAGGAAATACAGGAGTTGTATTTATACGTTCTGCAAGATGGTGATCCACCGCTGTTGGGACGTGAATGGATCAGGAAGATACGTTTAGACTGGCACTCCATTCAGGCACAGACGGTGACCAGTAACAAAAAAAATGATGATGACGTCATACCTGAACGATTAAAAGACATCTTGGCCAACGCCAAGGAAGTGTTTCAACAGGAACTAGGAACCTTGAAAGGCATCACCGCCTCAATAAAAGTGGAAGATGCGGCAATTCCCAAGTTTTTTAAGGCAAGGCCGGTGCCATATGCAATTCGTCCAGCAGTCGAGGCAGAGCTGGAGAATTTGGAAAAGGCAGGCGTATTATCCAAGATAGATTGGAGCGAGTGGGCAACACCCATCGTCCCGGTCATGAAGAAAACATTGAATAATGATAAATCTGAAGAACAGAGAAAAATTCGCATCTGTGGGGACTTCAAGGTGACTGTAAACCCGGTCCTTCACACGGTACAGTATCCTCTTCCGAGGATAGAAGATATTTTTGCCTCACTATCCGGAGGGAAACGTTTCACCAAAATTGACTTGGCACAGGCATATCTACAGATGGAAGTTGAAGAGGCCTCTAAAAAGTATCTCACGATAAACACACTCAAAGGCCTGTACCAGTACAATCGACTGGTTTTCGGAGTAGCATCAGCTCCAGCTATCTGGCAAAGAGCTATGGAGCAAGTCCTCCAAGGGATTCTGGGGACTCAATGCTACCTAGACGACATCCTTGTAACAGGAGAAAACGACAACGAGCACCTTGCCAATTTGGAGAAGGTGCTCACTAGGCTGAGAGAACGGGGCCTACGAGCAAATCGCCCCAAGTGCAAATTTTTCCAGAAACAAATATCATATTGTGGCCACATAATTAACGAGGAAGGGTTGCATAAGTCACCTAAAAAAATTGAAGCGGTCATAAAAGCCCCAGCACCTGAAAATGTCTCACAATTAAGGTCGTTCCTGGGATTGATAAATTACTATCATAAATTTTTACCGAACTTGTCAACTGTTCTGCACCCTCTTAATGAACTGCTACAAACGGGAGTAATTTGGAAATGGAGCGAAGACTGTAAACGTGCCTTCCATAAATGCAAAAGCTTGATCACGTCCAAGGAAGTTTTGGCTCATTACAACCCATCACTGCCAATCAGACTGGCGTGCGATGCATCCCCTTATGGCGTAGGAGCAGTATTATCGCATAGATTCCCTGATGGCTTGGAGCAGCCGATAGCTTTTGCGTCACGCTCATTGAACTCAGCTGAGTGTAACTATGCCCAGATCGACAGGGAAGCACTCAGCCTGGTATGGGGAGTGAAGAAATTCAACCATTACCTACACGGACAAAAATTTACCTTGTTGACTGACCATCAACCCCTCGTCTCCATATTCAACCCGAAAAAGGGTGTTCCCATTATGACAGCGCAAAGGCTACAGAGGTGGTCCCTTTTCCGAGGGGCACACCAATATGACATAGAATACAAAGGATCAAAACAGCATGGGAATGCTGATGGGTTATCGCGTCTACCGTTGCCAATGGTAGAAGAGGCACCTACAGTGGACCCAGTGGAGATGTTCCACTCAACCATAGTGGAATGTCTACCAGTAACAAATTCTGCCATTGAAAAGGAAACGAGAAATGACCCGACTCTCTCACGAGTCTACGATTTAATGGTGAAGGGATGGCCAGCACATGGCGAACCACTGTTGCCAGCATTCTCGCAAAGAAGAGAACAGCTGTCAGTGTGCTGAGGAACCTTGATGTGTGGATCCAGAGTGGTGATTCCACCCAAACTCCAGGATAAAGTGCTAAAGGAGCTTCACGAGGGGCATCTGGGTGGAGTGAAAATGAAGAACCTAGCCAGAGCGTTTGTGTGGTGGCCAGGTATCGATGGAGACATTGAAGGAATGACCAAGAGCTGCCTAGGATGCCAGAAGGTCAGGTCCAAAACGCCCCACCACAAGCCCCTCTGCATCCATGGGAGTGGCCCTCATCTCCATGGCAAAGGGTACACATCGACTTTGCTGGTCCATTTATGGACTCAATGTCCTTAATCGCGGTTGATGCACACTCCAGGTGGCCGGAGGTAATAAAGATGTTCTCCACCACCACGGAAAAAACCATCACAGTATTAAGGACCATATTTGCCAGGAATGGGCTGCCTGAACAGATCTGTTCTGATAATGGACCGCAATTTGTGTCCGAAGAATTCAGGAAGTTCTTTAAAAAAATGGGGTTAAGCACTACACGTCCGCCCCATACCATTCCGCCACCAATGGATTGGCTGAAAGGTTTGTCCAGACCTTCAAGAAGGCCATAAAGGCCATGGGTAATGAAGATATAAATCTACAGCATAAGGTAGATAACTTCTTGTTTGCATACAGGAATGCAACACATGTGGTTACAAACCAAACTCCCGCCATGATGTTCTTCAATAGAAGCCTAAGATGTCGGCTGGATTTGATCAAGCCAAACATCAGAAGGGACGTGGAGAACCGGCAATTTCAAGGCATGAATGAAAGGCCAACTAGAACCTTCCAGATAGGTCAACCAGTTTTGGCCCGGGACTACCATACCGAGAAATGGCAGCCTGGAACTATTTGCACACGACTAGGACCGCTGATGTATACCGTGGACATTGGAGAAAGCATAATAAGGCGCCATGCTGACCAGATCATAGAGTCATCCGAAAAGGGACACCCTACACCACAACTCTATACGCCTAATGATGAAGCAGAGATACCCATAGTATCTACCTCCGATCCGGTGATACTGGAACCAGATGAACCCGACACTGGCATTCAAGCCGAATCGACCTTGCCAAAAGAACCTACTACACCACCAAAAACTACTACACCACAGAGGCATTATCCAGACCGAGTCAGGAAGCCTCCAGAGAGACTGACTTATAATTGATTAACTGCCGCAAATGTGTAGATTCTTGTTCTTTTAACATGTTAATTAATGATTACTTAAAATGTTATGTATTGGTTGTCTAAAAGGGGAGGAATTGTGGTGTATGTGCCTTTAAGAGCCCCTGTGTACTGTAATGCCGGTAATGGCCACTCGGGCTATATAAGCCTGTATATTGTCTTGTATCTGTTAGTTCACCTCCAGACTTTGTTCAGTAAACACCTGTAAACCAACTCCTGCATTCCGTGTCTTCATTAACACACGGATACAACAGGGACTAAATGTAATATCTTCAAGTTTGCTGATGATACAAAACTGGGTGGGAATGTAAGTTGTGAGGAGGATGCAGGGAGGCTTCAAGGGGATATAGACAAGCTAAGTGAGTGGGCAAGAACATGGCAAATGGAGTATAATGTGGAGAAATGTGAAGTTATCCACTTTGGTCGGAGAATAGAAAAGCAGAGTATTTTTTACATGGTAAGAGATTGGGAAATGTTGGTGTTCAGAGGGACCTTGGTGTCCTTGTACACGAATCACTGAAAGTTAACATGCAGGTACAGCAAGCAATTAGGAAGGCAAATGATATATTGGCCTTTGTTACAAGAGGATTTGAGTATAAGAGTAAAGATGTCTTACTGGGGCCCTGGTGAGACCACACCTGGAGTATTGTGCACAGTTTTGGTCTCCTTACCTAAGGAAGGATATACTTGCCATAGAGGGAGTGCAGCAAAGGTTCACCAGACTGGTTCCTGCGATGGGGGGATTGTCCTATGAGGAGAGATTGAGTAGGCTAGGACCATATTCACCAGAGTTTAGAAGAATGAGAAGTGATCTTATTAAAACATACAAAATTCTTACAGGGCTTGACAGGGTAGATGCAGGGAGGATGTTTCCCCTGGCTGGGGAGTCTAGAACCAGGGCTCACAGTCTCAGAATAAGGGGTCGGCCATTTAGGACTAAGATGAGGAGAATTTCCTCACTCAGAGGGTGGTGAATCTTTGGAAATTCTCTATTCCAGAGGGCTGTGGAGGCTCAGTTGTTGAGTATATTGAAATTAGAGATCAATAGATTTTTGAATATTAAGGGATTCAAGGGATATGGGGATAGTGCAGGAAAGTGGAGATGAGGTAGAAGATCAGCCATGATCATATTGAATGTCGGAGCAGGCTCAAAGGGCCAAATGGCCCACTCCTGCTCCTATTTCTTATGTTCTTATGAAAGAATGTTCCATAGAAACTAGAATTGTCTGTTCTGAATTTCTATCCTGTACTTACAGTGATTACTTTGTAAACTCCTTTTACAGGGTTTTAGAAGGGGAGGATTTGCAGATGGGAAACTCAAACCAAACATCACATCAAGATCTGACAGTGTCACTCAATTCATCAGGACCTGGATATCATCGGCCTTTGAATGTGGAAGGAGAAATCTTTCTCTGTTCTGTCTGTGGGAAAAGATTTCAAACATCAGTGTGACTAGAAAAGCACCGAGACACACACACCCGAGTGTGAGTGTTTCAGTGCACTGACTGTGGAAAGAGCTTTAACCAGTTACACAGCCTGAAAAAACATTGCACCATTCACAGCGGGGAGAAACCGTACACGTGTTCTGTGTGTGGACGAGGCTTCAACTGATTGTCCAACCTGGAGAGACACAAGGACACCCGCACCACGGAGAAACCGTGGAAATGTGGGGACTGTGGGAAGGGATTCAGGTGCCCGTCCGAGCTGGAAACTCATCGACGCAGTCACACCAGGGAGAGGCCGTTCACCTGCTCCGTGTGTGGGAAGGGATTCACTTGCTCATCCCACCTCACTGAACACCAACTTGTTCACACCAACAGGAGACCGTTTAAATGCTCTGACTGTGAGAAGAGCTTTAAAAGCAGAAGAGATCTGATGAAACACCAACGCATTCACACTGGGGAGAAGCCGTTCACCTGCTCCGTGTGTGGGAAGGGATTCATTCGTTCAGCCACCCTGCTGACACACCAGCGAGTTCACACTGGGGAGAGGCCGTTCACCTGCTCCGTGTGTGGGAAGAGATTCACTAAATCATCCAGCCTGCTGACACACCAGCGAATTCACACTGGGGAGAGGCCGTTCACCTGCTCCGTGTGTGGGAAGGGATTCACTCAGTCATCCAGCCTGCTGAGACACCAGCGAATTCACACTGGGGAGAGGCCGTTCACCTGCTCCGTGTGTGGGAAGGGATTCACTCAGTCATCCAGCCTGCTGACACACCAGCGAGTTCACACTGGGGAGAGACCATTCACCTGCTCCATGTGTGGGAAGGGATTCACTCAGTCATCCAGCCTGCTGACACACCAGCGAGTTCACACTAGGGAGAAGCTGTTCACCTGCTCCGTGTGTGGGAAGGGATTCAGTCGTTCAGCCACCCTGCTAACACACCAGCGAGTTCACGACTGACTGCGGGGGTTGGATTCTGCTGTTATTGCCGCTGTTAATCACATCCAGGACTGAACCATGTTCATTCTGACAACTGGGCTTTGTTTCCCCTATAACTGGGCTGGAGTTTAATTTTCTGGATATCTGACAAATAAATCAGCTTTGTTTCAAACACACAGTGTGTCGAGACCTTGATTTCTCCCATAATAAGAGGAGACTAATTGTTGTCCTGTTACCAACTGTTCCTTTTTTGGGCCATTTCTCCTTTGTTAATTAAAGACTTGTATTTATGTAGCACCTCACTCGACCTCAGGACGTCCCAAAGTGCTTTACAGCCAATGAAGTACAACAACATCAAAGTACATTCACTGTTGTAGGAAATGCAGCAGCCAATTTGCGCACAGCAAGCTGCCATGAGCAGCAATGTGATAATGGCCAGACAATCTGTTTTATTGATGTTGGTTGAGGGCTGATGGGGCCTCAGTTCAACAACTGATCTGAAAGGCAGCTCCTCCAACAGTGCCGCACTCCCTCAGCACTGCACTGTAGTGTCAGCCTAGCTTTGTGGGCTCAGGTCTCTGGAGTGGGACTTGAACCCACAACCTTCTGACTCGAGAAGAAGAAGACTTGCATTTATATAACACCTTTCACGACCACCGGATGTCTCAAAGCGCTTTACAGCCAATCAGGTACTTCTGAAGTGGAGTTACTGTTGTAATGTAGGAAACGCGGCAGCCAATTTGCTCAGAGCAAGGTCCCACAGACAGCACTGTGATAATGACCAGATATTGGCCCAGAAATTCGTGTCGGAGGCTTCCCGCGGGTGCAAGCCCCCGACCTACACTTAGCTAGCGCGCCGGCAGTTGAGGTCTGGGCCTGCGTGGAATTCCTCTCCAGGGCCTGGCCCAGAGGCCGGCGCGCTGTGCTTGCGTGTCCCAGGGGCGTAGTTAGTGCGATGCATCCCCTGGGATCACGTGAGCCATGGGCAGCCAATCGGAGCAGGGAAAAGCCCATTCATAAGATTGACAGAAAGACCTGTCAAAACGTATGAATGCTGAGGGCCCAAAACAGTAGTTAAACTTCAAATAATTTTTTTTTTAAATCACACTTTTTAAATAAACTATAAATTACATTAAATAACTATTTTAAACAATTTAAATTTTTGAAAAAAATAATTTTATGAAACAACGGGGCTAAAAATAAACTTACCTTGCTTTAAAGTATTTAAAAATAATAAACCTCTGGAAAAAATGTTTTAAATTTAATTAATTGACCACTTACCTTTTCAAATGCAGTCCTTACGCCTAGGTTTTTACATTTCTAAAATCTAAAGACTTACCCTCATGGAAAAACCTGTAAAAAAAACTTAAGTTCAAAGCGCACGCGCAGACTCGTTCGAACTCTGAACCCCTTCGTTCAGCGGATCGGAAGTGCCGGTTTCCCGTGCATGCAAGAAACCGGCACTTCCATCGGGTCCACGCGTGAGTACTCACACATTGGGACCCGAATTTCTGGGCTATTCTGTTTTAGTGAGGTTGATTGAGGGATAAATATTGGCCAGGGATAACACCCCTGCTCTTCTTTGAAATAGCATCATGGGATCTTTCTGCCTCGGTGTAACGTCTCATCTGAAAGATGGCACCTCTGACAGTGCCACACTCCCTCAGCATTGCACTGCAGTGTCAGCCTAGCTTTATGTGCTGAGGTGTCTGGAGTGAGACTTGAACCCACAACCTTCTGACTCAGAAGCGAGAGTGCTGACACCTGATTATTACTCCCGATTGTTTCAGGTCTGATACCTACAGTTACTTTCATGGACAAGCCGCAGATCTCCAGACCTGCCAAAGTGCTTCTCCTAGCCTGGGTGTCCAGGGAAGGTCTCAGTAACATGTCCAGGTACCTGCCCGGGAGTGTTTGATGGGACAGTGTAGAGGGAGCTTTACTCTGTATCTAATCCGTGCTGTACCTGTCCTGGCAGTGTTTGATGGGGCAGTGCAGAGGGAGCTTTACTCTGTGTCTAACCCGTGCTGTACCTGCCCTGGGAGTGTGTGATGGGACAGTGTAGAGGGAGCTTTACTCTGTATCTAACCCGTGCTGTACATGCCCTCGGAGTGTTTGATGGGACAGTGTAGAGGGAGCTTTACTCTGTATCTACCCCGTGCTGTACCTGCCCTGGGAGTGTTTGATGGGACAGTGTAGAGGGACCTTTATTCTGTATCTAACCCGTGCTGTACCTGCCCTGGGAGTGTTTGATGGGACAGTGTAGAGGGGGCTTTACTCTGTATCTAACCTGTGCAGTACCTGGCCTGGGAGTGTTTGATGGGACAGTGTAGAGGGAGCTTTACTCTGTATCTAACCCGTGCTGTACCTGCCCTGGGAGTGTTTGATGGGACAGTGTAGAGGGAGCTTTACTCTGTATCTAAACCGTGCTGTACCTGTCCTGGGTGTGTTTGATGGGACAGTGTAGAGGGAGCTTTACTCTGTATCTAGCCCGTGCTGTACCTGTCCTGGGAGTATTTGATGCGACAGTGTAGAGGGAGCTTTACTCTGTATCTAACTCATGCTGTACCTGTCCTGGGAGTGTGTGATGGGACAGTGTAGAGGGAGCTTTACTCTGTATCTAACCCGTGCTGTACATGCCCTCGGAGTGTTTGATGGGTCAGTGTTGTAATGATCAGTAACCTGTCATTCTGGAATGGTACACTAGGTGGTGCTGTATGTATATAAGAGTGGGCTACCCACGATGCACTAGGCTACCTACAAGGCAGCAGTCAAGATGGAGGCCTCTACAAATACTGTACCTAGTCCACGTGTGCTCAATAAAGTGTCTAGCAAAAGCTAGCTCTTCTTAATAAAAACGACTAGTTATTAATGAACATAACATGGTACCAGGATTGGTAAGATCTGCTGAATATTGTGCAACGCGACATGGAGAATTTGAAGCCACCAGAGAGTTTGAAACTCACAGGAAATGTTGACTACAATTGGCAGACTTTTAAACAACAATTCTGTAGTGTATGTAATGTATATATACCTTAAGGGAGAGAAATACTTTTTACAGCTCCTGTATACTGTAATACCGGCAGTGATCACACCTGTATATAAACCCTGAGTAGTGATCTGTAGAGTTAGTTCTAGAGTAACCCTCATTCAGTAAACACCTGTTGAATCGTTCCCTGCAGTCTGTTGTCTGATTATTGAAGGACACAACATTAAGATACACGGACATAACATTGGCGATGACGCAGATTCGAACCTACCTGCAACTCTGCGTCACCTCCCAGGGATTCGCTCCTGGAGAACAGTGGAAGGAGGTCGAGTCCAGAAGCACGGGCGTTGACCACGGGCAACCGCCCAGTCATCCAGCGGAGATTTCAGCATCGCAGGGGAGGCTGTTGAGAGCCAGGCTTGGCTTTCCAGTCACGGTGGTCCAGCGAAACGGGCTGGCAACAGGTACTGCGCAGACCCTTCCCGGACAGCAGTGGGCTAGAGCCCAACCGAGCGGCACAGAAAAAGGCCGAGCAGCATCGACGGGGGAGAGAGAGAGGGCAGAGCGCACAGGGCGCAGCCGGTGTTCAGGACTGAGCGGCGTCAACGGGGGAGAGAGACGTGAGAGAGCAGAGCGCAGCCGGTGGTCAAGGGCCGAGCAGCGTCAACGGGGGAGAGAGGCGCGTAGGAAAACGCAAGGCGCTGCCATTGCCACGAGGACCGCAGAGAGCGGCATTGGCAGCAGCGCAGGAGCAGCGCACGAAACCCACAGGTGTCACCATTTGCCACGAGGACCGCCGAGAGCAGTGTTGGCAGCAGCGCGGGACACGCCATTTTAAGCCGCAGCGGGGAAGAAAGGAAAGCGCGGGAGACGCCTTTTTAAGCCGCAGCGGGGAAGAAAGGAAAGTGCGGGAGATGCCATTTTAAGCCAGTCTAACCACACCCAAAAATGCCGAAGAGTGGCAGTATCACAGCGTTCGACAATGAAGTCGAAGATTGGACGACATATGTCGAACGCATAGAAGTATACTGCAAGGCGAATGAAGTGCCAGATGACAAGAAAGCGCTGGTATTGTTGAATTCAATGGGTGCAAAAACGTATGGCTTACTACGAAACCTAGTAACCCCAGAGAAGACAGTAGAAAAGGATTTTGAAAACATAGTGTCAATCCTACAGGACCACTTAAACTCCACACCGCTGCTGATAGCAGAAAGATTTAAGTTTCACAAAAGGAACCAGCATAAAGATGAAAGTAATGCTGAGTATTTAACGGAACTGTGCAAGCTATCAAAACACTGCCAGTTTGGAACGGGACTAGCAGATACTTTAAGGGACAAGTTTGTGCGTGGGCTTCAAAGTGAAGGAACCCAGAAACGGCTTCTATCAGAAAAGGATCTTACGCTGGACAAGGCTTTCAGCATTGCAGTATCACATGAAGCAGCAGCACGGGGTGCTGCAGAGATACAACGGAGACCACAAGAATATGGCACAAATGAAATGTCATACGGAACAGTGAAGTGCGATCGCTGCGGCAGAACAACACACGACCATAATGATTGCTGGTTCAAGGACAAAGTGTGCAGACAGTGTGGAAAAGTAGGACACATAGCAAGAGTCTGCAGGTCGGGAAAGAAAACCAGCAGCAAGAAATCCCCACAGGAGAAGTACAAGAAGGTACATAAGGTGACGGAGAGTAGTGCAGACGAACAGAAAAGTGATACAGACTCTGGAAGCAAGGAGCTGGGTTGTCTGAAACTACATAATGTGATCAAAACAGAGGATCACCAAACTATCTGGGTCACGCTCAAGATAGCAGGAGTCCAAGTGAAAATGGAATTGGACACAGAATCAGCGCTAACAGTCATAAACTGAAAGCTCTACAAGCGGCTATTCTCACATATACCCTTGAGAGATACAAAGATTGTCTTGAAGATGTACACGGGGCAAAAAGTCTACCCCAAAGGAATAATAAGGGTGAACATTATATATAACGGCAAGGAAACACCAAAAATGGACCTATATGTATTGCCAGATGGAGGACCACCACTACTAGGACGTGAATGGATCCAGAAGATACAGCTAGATTGGCATTCCATACAAGCACTGACTGTAGATGCCAAAAAGGATGACGACGTCACACCTGGACGACTGTCAAAAATGCTAACTGATGCACAAGAAGTGTTCCAGCAGGGACTCGGAACATTAAAAGGCATAACAGCGATGATCAAAATAGAGGAAAATGCAAGCCCAAAATTTTTTAAGGCCAGACCGGTACCTTATGCGATCCACCCAGCCATCGAAGCAGAGCTGGAAGGTTTGGAACGTCCAGGAGTACTGTCCAAAGTGGACTGGAGCGAGTGGGCTACACCCATCGTTCCTGTAATGAAGAGGTCGTTGAGTAATACGCCTGGGGAACCAAAGAAGGTTCGCATCTGTGGGGACTTTAAGGTGACAGTGAACCCAGTCCTTCACACTGTACAATATCCGCTTCCGCGGATTGAAGATATTTTCGCCTCGCTATCTGGAGGGAAATGCTTCACTAAGATTGATCTGGCCCAGGCGTACCTGCAAATGGAGGTAGAAGAAGCCTCGAAACAGTACCTCACGATCAACACTCATAAAGGTCTCTACCAATACAACCGGCTGGTGTTTGGGGTAGCATCAGCTCCGGCTATTTGGCAAAGGGCAATGGAACAAGTCCTGCAAGGGATTCCAGGGACCCAGTGTTATTTGGTCGACATCCTGGTCACGGGCAAAAATGACAGTGATCACCTCGCCAACCTGGAGCAGGTGCTCACTAGATTGAAGGAATATGGGCTCCGAGCTAATCGCCACAAATGCGAGTTTTTCCAGAAGCAGATCTCGTATTGTGGCCACGTTATTGATAAAGAGGGGTTACATAAGTCCCCTGATAAGATTGAGGCAGTAGTCAAGGCTCCAGCACCGGAAAATGTGTCACAACTGCGGTCGTTCCTCGGGCTGATGAACTACTACCATAAGTTCTTGCCGAATTTGTCTACCGTACTACACCCACTGAACACCCTACTGCAAATGGGGGTACCATGGAAGTGGAGTGATGAATGTAAACGAGCTTTCCAGAAGAGCAAAGCATTGATCACATCAAAAGAGGTGTTGGCTCATTTCAACCCAGCACTACCAATTCGGTTGGCGTGTGATGCATCATCCTATGGCATTGGAGTGGTGCTGTCGCACAAATTCCCGGACGGCTCGGAGAGGCCAGTAGCCTTTGCGTCTCGGTCACTAACCTCAGCCAAGCGTAACTACGCCCAGATTAACAGGGAGGCCCTCAGCCTAGTGTGGGGAGTGAAAAAGTTCAATCACTATCTGCACAGGCAGAGGTTCACCTTGCTGACTGACCACCAACCACTTGTCTCCATCTTTAATCCAAAGAAGGGCGTTCCGGTGATGACTGCGCAACGGCTACAAAGATGGTCCCTTTTTCTAGGGGCGCACCAATATGAAATTGAGTATAAGGGCACGAAACAGCATGGAAACGCTGATAGGCTATCACGCCTGCCACTGCCTGCTGCGGAGGAAGCACCAGCAGTGGATCCTGTCAAAATATTTCATTCGACTATAATTGAATGCTTGCCAGTAACTAACGCTGGTATAGAGAAGGAGACCCGAAATAACCCGACACTGTCTCAGGTATATGACTTGACGGTGAAGGGATGGCCAGCACATGGCGACTCACTGTTGCCAGCATTCTCATCCAGAAGAGAACAGCTGTCAGTATGCCAGGGGACCTTGATGTGTTGATCCCGAGTGGTAATTCCACCCAAGTTAAGGGAGAGAGTGCTCAATGAGCTTCACGAAGGTCATCTGGGAAGGGGGAAGGGGGAAAATGAAAAGCCTTGCTAGGGCTTATGTGTGGTGGCCGGGGATTGATCAGCAAATCGAGGACCTGACAAAGAGCTGCTCAGGATGCCAGAAGGTCCAAAATGCACCACCACATGCCCCTCTACACCCATGGGAATGGCCCTCATCTCCATGGCAACGGGTGCATATTGATTTTGCTGGTCCATTCATGGACTCAATGTTTTTAATAGCCGTGGATGCGCACTCGAAATGGCCTGAGGTGATCAAAATGTCCTCCACCACCACAGAGAAAACTATTGCAGTCCTACGGACCATTTTTGCCAGGAACGGCTTGCCAGAGCAGATTTGCTCTGATAACGGACCACAGTTTGTGTCCGAAGAGTTTCGAAGATTTATGAAAAGGAATGGGGTAAGGCATTACACATCCGCCCCATATCATCCAGCCACAAATGGATTAGCTGAGAGGTTCGTACAAACCTTTAAAAAAGCAGTAAAGGCCATGTGCGATGACGACATTCCACTGCAGCATAAGGTGGACAATTTCCTGTTAGCCTACAGAAATGCGACACATGCAGTCACCAACCAAGCCCCAGCCATGATGTTCTTTAACCGAAGGTTGAGATCTCATCTGGATTTGCTTAGACCAAATGTACGAAGAGACGTTGAGAGTAAGCAATTCCAGCACATCGATGAGAAGCCGACAAGGAGCTTCAATGTAGGGCAACCAGCCTTGGCCAGCGACTACCGAACAGAGAAATGGCAACCAGGAACGATATGCACACGGCAGGGGCCACTAATGTACACAGTGGATGTTGGGGAGAACATTGTGAGACGCCATGCTGACCAGATCCTAGAGTCACAGGAACGAGTCAACCCCATGTCTCGGCCATACGTACCTGGTGAGGAACCCGACGTACAGGTCGCATCTACCTCAGAAACAATAGCATTGGAAGCTGATGAATCAACTGACGACCGGGTGCTAGAATCGCCTCCGCACCAAGAGCGAGACACTCGGGAAAGGCGTTATCCAGAAAGAGTCAGGAAGCCTCCCCAGAGACTGAATATATGAATGGACTATTTTCATATAACATTGTATATTAAAAATGTTAATTGTTAAATGAGTATTATGGTACTGTTAATCTAAAAGGGGAGGAATTGTAATGTATGTAATGTATATATACCTTAAGGGAGAGAACTACTTTTTACAGCTCCTGTATACTGTAGTACCGGCAGTGACCACACCTGTATATAAACCCTGAGTAGTGATCTGTACAGTTAGTTCTAGAGTAACCCTCATTCAGTAAACACCTGTTGAATTGTTCCCTGCAGTCTGTTGTCTGATTATTAAAGGACACAACATTAAGATACATGGACATAACAAATTCGAACTCTACATTGCTGCCATTGGGTACGGTACGAAGCCAGACGCAAGGAAAATAGCGTTGCTGCTCATGGTTGCAGGCCCACAGGTGATAGAGGTATTTAATACATTTGAATTTAATCCAGAGGAGAACAGAGAAAAATTAGACGATGTGCTAAAGAAGTTTGATACACATTGTTCTCCCAAAAAGAATGAAACCTATGAGAGGTACATCTTCTGTTCTCAGACACAGCAGCAAAATGAGACTTTTGGTAGCTTTTTGACTGATCTGAAACTGAAAGCACAGACATGTAATTTCTCTGAGCTGAAAGCATCCATGATTCGTGACCAGATTGTGTTTGGTATTCATGATAAAAAAAAGTCAGGGAACATCTGTTGAGAGAAACCGAACTAACATTGGAAATTGCAGTGAAAATATGCCAAGCTAGCAAGCTAGCTCAAAAGCATGCCAAGACTTTCAGTGAAATCAATGATGATGCGATTGCAGTAAGTGCTGCTGTCGGTGCTGTGTCCTACAAGGGGAAGAAACATGGGCAGAACAGAAGTGAAAAGCAATCGGAGGAAGGAATTTTTAATTGTAAACGCTGTGGTTACAAACACCAGTTAAAACAATGTCCAGCGTTTGGAAAAATGTGCACAAAATGTCATGGAAAGAATCACTTTGCCAAACAATGCTTTTCAAAAGTAAAAACTAAGAAAGGGCAACGAGTTAATGTAATTGAGGACACTGATTTAAGTGAGACATGTTTTGTAGGAATGGTGTCGTGACAATATCAAAAAGGATACAGAAAATGTGCGGCCCTCAGGAATTAACAATGCTGAACATAAAGTTAATGCAGTAAAAGAGGACAAATGGATGATCCCACTGCAGGTAAATGGAGCATTAGTTACATTGAAACTAGAAACTGGGGCAAAAGCAAACTTAATCAGTATGAGTGACATTAACAGTATGAAAGAAAAGCCCAAAATACAGAAAAAGTCAGTACTACTGAAGGACTATAATGGACAGAAAATAGATAGCTTCGGTGTATGCAGACTTAAAGTGACAGTCAAAGACAAAGTGCATCATCTCATGTTTTCTGTTGTGGCTGAAGGACTTGATTCACTACTGGGTGACAAAGCTTGTGAGGACTTAGAACTGGTCAAGAGAGTCTACCGTATAAACTGTGCCATAAGCAGACCAGATGACTCGGTGGATTCTGTAGTGAATAATTTCCAGGATGTGTTCAAAGGATTTGGAGTTCTACCATTCACTTACAAGATCCAGCTAAAGGAGGATGCTCAGCCAGTGGTACATGCTCCACGAAGAGTTCCAGCATCCCTGCGTGACCGGCTCAAGAATGAACTGGACAGAATGACCACACTAGGAGTCATCAGGAAAGTCGAAGAGCCAACAGACTGGGTTAACTCCGTGGTATGTGTAAAGAAAAAGAACAATGATCTAAGAATATGCATGGATCCAAAGGACTTAAATGCAAACATAAAACGTGAACACTACCAGATTCCCAAGCTAGAAGAAATCACCAGTGAAATGTCAGGTGCCAGATACTTTACAAAGTTCGATGCCTCACAAGGATTTTGGCAACTAAAACTGGATGAAGAGAGCACCAAATACTGTACCTTCAACACACCATTTGGCAGGTATTGTTTCCTCAGAGTGCCTTTCGGGATAATATCTGCATCTGAAATCTTTCATAGAGCAATGGAACACATAATTGAAGGTCTGGAAGGAGTTCAGGTCTATGTTGATGACATCATCATCTGCGGCTCCAGATTAAAAGAACACAATGAGAGACTGACTAAAGTGCTACAGAGCATACGCCGGAATGGACTGAAGCTCAACAAAGCCAAGTGTCAGTTTGGCATCCAGGAAGTCACTTTCCTAGGAGATAATCTATCTGGTAAAGGAATAGAGCCAGATATGGAGAAAGTAAATGCCATACTCAAAATGCCCCGACCCACTGACAAAAAAGGAGTGCTACGCATCATGGGGATGATAAACTTCATTGGAAAGTTCATTCCTAACTTGTCAGCCAAGACAACCTGTCTGCGAGACCTGCTACATAAAACAAATGAGTCCGCATGGACAGAAAGACATGAACAAGAGTGGATAAACCTCAAAACAGTGCTGACAACCACACCTGTACTCACCTTCTTTGACCCAACAAAAAGAATCAAAGTGTCAACGGATGCATCAAAAGATGGCCTAGGTGCGGTCTTGCTACAAGCAGAGGGTGAAGATTGGAAGCCTGTTGCCTATGCCTCCAGGTCTATGACTGATACTGAGTGTCGATACGCCCAGATTGAAAAGGAATGTCTAGGCTTGGTAGTTGGACTAGAAAAGTTTCATGGCTACATATATGGACTTCCCACCTTCACAGCTGAGACAGACTACAGCCCACTGGTTGCCATCATAAAAAAGAACCTGAATGAGATGTCTCCAAGGATTCAACGACTCATGATGAAGCTGCAAAGATATGACTTTGAACTGATCTACACACCAGGGAAATACATAGTGTTAGCAGATGCACTATCCCGAGCACCCACAATGAGTCATGTGAGCTCTACTGAAGAAGATGTGGATGTTCATGTGAGTATGGTCACTGCTGCGCTGCCCATGTCAGACACAAAATCAAAGCAAATAGCAGAAGAAGCAGTAAAAGATACAGTATTACAAACAGTAATAGAGAACATTCATCATGGTTGGCCAAAAGGTTCCTGTCCAAAATATTTTCACATAAGGTCAGAATTGAGTATCGCAAGTGGACTATTACTAAAACAGAACAGAATAGTCATTCCACAGGCTCTACGTCAAGACATGCTCAAAAGGATTCATGAGGGACACCTCGGAATTGAAAAATGCAAAAGGAGAGCAAGAGACACTGTTTATTGGCCTGGCATAAATAAGGACATTGAGAACATGATAGGCAAATGTGAGACATGTCAGAAACAACAAAACAAACAAGCAAAGGAACCAATGATAGCTGACATACCAACAGCACCATGGCAAAAGGTTGGTATGGACCTTTTTTATTTAAATGGTAAAGGCTATCTAATAGTGATTGACTACTATTCTAATTATCCTGAGATGGTGCTGCTCTCAAGCACCACAGCAAGCAGTGTCATAATGCATGTGAAATCCATCTTCGCCAGACATGGAATTCCCAGGATTGCCGTTAGCGACAATGGTCCATGCTTCAACTGTAAGGAGTGGCAACAGTTTGCAGCACATTATGACTTTCAACACATCACATCCAGTCCTTTGTATGCTCAGTCGAATGGTAAGGCAGAGAAAGGTGTTCAAGTTCGAAAGCAGCTACTGAAGAAAGCGACAGAAAGCAAGTCTGATCCTTATCTCGCCCTGCTGAGCTACCGAGCCTCACCTTTAGACTCTGGTTCTTCACCTGCTGAACTCCTAATGGGTTGCAAGTTGCGTACCATGCTACCCTGCTGTGCAAAAGAAAAGCAGAGTAAGGAACTGAGACAGAGACTTCAACTGTTAAAGCTGAAACAGAAATCATACTATGACAAGTCATCCAAAACTCTGAAACCATTGACAAGGGATGATGTTGTCAGGATTGAGGATCCAGATGCATGGAACAGGAAAGCTACAGTTCTTGAGGAAGTAGGACCAAGGTCATACACTGTTAGAACTGAGGAAGGACAGATTCTCAGGAGGAACCGCCGTTCCCGCCTAAAAACACAAGAGACTATCAAAGAGCAAATCGATGACAATGCTGCAACTGAATCTTGTCACTCACCACCAGAACAATCTAACACAAATACACATACGGGCTCTCATGAAAACACATCAGACGTACCTGTGCTGAGAAGATCCACACGTGAAGTAAAAAAGCCTGCTTGACTTAATCTTTGAGTACAAAGAAAACTACATTGAAAATGTATTGACTGTTGAAGATGTTTATGTTGTTATTGATTGATATTGATTGATACTGATTTTGTTTAACCTCAAAGAAAGGGGGATGTAATGATCAGTAACCTGTCATTCTGGAATGGTAAACTAGGTGGTGCTGTATGTATATAAGAGTGGGCTACCCACGATGCACTAGGCTACCCACAAGGCAGCAGTCAAGATGGAGGCCTCTACAGATACTGTACCTAGTCCACATGTGCTCAATAAAGTGTCCAGCAAAAGCTAGCTGTTCTTAATAAAAACGACTAGTTATTAATGAACATAACAAGTGTAGAGGGAGCTTTACTCTGTATCTAACCCATGCTGTACCTGCCTTGGGAGTGTTTGATGGGACAGTGTAGAGGGAGCTTTACTCTGTATCTAACCCGTGCTGTACCTGTCCTGGGAGTGTGTAGAATTTGCAAAATTGGACTTTATATTGATAAGGGTCAAATGGCAGAAGAGGCCATGATTTTAAAGACTGTTTTAAAAGAAGCCCAGAAAAAGTGGCATACAAAATGGCTGCCATACCATGTGACCAGCTTATTGGGACACTTTAAAATGGTTCCTGCACAAACTAAGACAGATTTGTGGATTCAACCCACAGTAAGTTCTGGAAGCCGTTTCTGAGAGAACGAAATCAGACCCACACGTATGCATATGGATTAGATGCAGAGCTAGTCAAGATCGGCCTGGAGACAGAGGCCATCAAAATGTTGCCCCAGACAAAAGGGGACCATTTCATATTCATGAGAACAGCACCCAGGACTAGATAACGAGATCAGCAGGCCATTAAAAACAATGAAGGTAATTCCAGACCAGAGATGGGCCTTTTACCAGCCGTTTAAGACATTTTAAAATATAATGGCTACCCCACTGTGCTCGCAGCCCGCCAAAGTTAAAACAAAGACTAACCTCATTTTGGGCGGGAAGTGAAGCCTCTAAAGAAAGGGTATAACTGGAGTCACAGTTGGAGCGGGTTACGGAGTCAAGCTGGAACACAGTTGCAAGCTTGGAGACCGTTGCAGCTTGTGTCGAGTTTGAATCCGGACACCCAGAAGAAGAAGCAGGCAACCGCAGGAGGAAGAAGAGAGCCAACATCGAGACGGCCGTCTCGAAACCGGCGTTCCGCCCCGGGGAAGCACATCGGGAGATCATCGACCATCCCCGGGCCGTTGCCGGAACGAGAGGCCATCGACCCAACTTGGGAGAAGAGACAAAAAAATAAAGGTCCCAAAAGAAGAAATCTTCCAGCCACCCCGGCTCGGGAGAAGAGAGAAAAGGAACCTGAAGAAGTGATGGGAGCCAGCCCAAGGCTCCTCTAACCAGGGTCAAGCTGACGGTCCTCGACCCCGTGAACATCCAGGCCCGCCGGTGTCCAGCCGCCCCCGACCCCACCTCAGGAGGGAGGTGTGGCGCAGCTCACAGGGGCGCCACGATCCACGTGGAGACGAAACACCTGAAAGGACCAAACACAGACTTGATTTCAAAACCTTGCACTTCCTAGCGGGATTGGTGAGCATGTTTCTGGCCCTTCACAGTCAGATCTAGATAGGTTTAATAAGGGGGTGGATTTAAGGGTACAATTAACATGAGTTGTTGCCCCTCAATGTTCCGTGTGTTTCCTTATTTCATGATGATCTTTGAAGAGTATAAGATGCCTGTATTTGCTTTAGTTAGTACTGTGTCGTTATGATTTGTTTTGTGTTTTTCCCTCCCATGTACTCCCTTATCTGCTTGCATTTGATTTGATATTTTTCCTTATGCAATAAAATTTCATTTTGTTTCATCAAACTTGGTCTACAAGAGTTTTCTCTACATTGTAGTTCCTGCGCCTAAGACCAGAGTATAGAATCTAAGGGGCGAGTGGGTCGAACCACTCAAGGTTTACTGTGCAAGAGAGAGAAACCTCAGGGAAACCTCTCGAGGAAAATCCCTTACAAGTGTTTGATGGGACAGTGTAGAGGGAGCTTTACTCTGTATCTAGCCCGTGCTGTACCTGCCCTAGCAGTGTTTGATGGGACCGTGTAGAGGTAGCTTTACTCTGTATCTAACCCGTGCTGTACCTGCCCTACGAGTGTTTGATGGGACAGTGTAGAGAGAGCTTTACTTTTTATCTAACCCATGCTGTATCTGCCCTGGAAGTGTTTGATGGGACAGTGTAGAGGGAACTTTACTCGAACTTTACTCTGTATCTAATCCGTGCAGTACCTGTCCTGGGAATGTTTGATGGGACAGTGTAGAGGGAGCTATACTCTGTATCTAACCCATGCTGTACCTGGCCTGGGAGTGTTTGATGGGACAGTGTAGAGAGAGCTGTACTCTGTATCTAACCCGTGCTGTACCTGTCCTGAGTGTTGTAGGAGTTGCAAAATTGGATTTCATATTAATAAGGGTCAATGGGCAGAAGAGGCCATGTTTTAAAGACTGTTTTAAAAGAAGCCCAGAAATAGGGGCATACAAAATGGCCACCGTATCATGTGACCAGCTTATTGGGACACTTTAAAATGGTTCCTGCGCAACCTCAGACAGCTATGTGGATTGAACCCTTAGTAAGTTCTGGAAGCCGTTTTCTGAGAGAACGAAACCAGACCCACAGGCATGCATATGGATTAGATGCAGATCCACTCAAGATCGGCCTGGAGACAGAGGCCATCAGGGTGCTGCCCCAGACAAAAGGGGACAATTTCATATTCATGAGAACAGCACCCAGGACTAGATAACGAGATCAGCAGGACATTCAAAACAATGAAAGCCTTTTCCAACCAGAGATGCGCCTGTTACCAGCCGCTTAAAATGATTTTAAATATAATAGCTGCCCCGCTGTGCTCAAAGAGAGCCGAGAAAAAGGACAGTTTAAAATCGGACAGTCGTTGCAGCCCCAGCAGCCTATCCAGCTTTTGAGCTGGGCAAAGAGGAGCTGGCTTGGGGAAAGATCAGCGGACTCTGCTCTACAGCTGGAGAAATCAGAAGGACAATTCTGACTGTATAAAGAGACATTTCGGAACCAGCGTCCCGCCCCGGGGAAGACCATCGGGAGAGCATCGACCATCCCCGGGCTGTAGCTGAAGGTACAAGGGGCCACACCAGCCCAAGGTTCCCCTGACCAGGGATGAGCCGACGATCCTCAACCTCGCCGACATCCAGGCCTGCCGGTGTCCAGCCGCCCCAGACCCCCACCTCAGGAGAGAGGTGTGGCGCAGTTCGCAGGGGCTCCACGATCCACGTGGAGACGAAACGCCTGAAAGGACCAAACACAGAACCGTTTTCAAAACCTTGCACTTCCTAGTGGGATTGGTGAGCATGTTTCTGGCCCTTCACAATCAGATCTAGATAGGTTTAATAAGGGGGTGGATTTAAGGGTACAATTAACATGAGTTGTTGCCCCTCGATATTCCGTGTGTTTCCTTATTTCATGATGATCTTTGTAGAATATAAAATGCCTGTATTTGCCTTAGTTAGCACTGTGTCGTTATGAGTTGTTTTGTGTTGTTTTTCCCTCCCATGTACTCCCTTATCTGCATCCAATTGATTTGATATTTTTCCTTATGCAATAAAATTTCATTTTGTTTCATCAAATTTGGTCTACACGAGTTTTCTCTACATTGTAGTTCCTGCGCCTAAGACCAGAGTATAGAATCTAAGGGGCGAGTGGGTCAAACCACTCAAGGTTTTACTGTGCAAGAGAGAAAAACCTCAGGGAAACCTCTCGAGGAAAACCCCTTACAGAGTGTTTGATGGGACAGTGTAGAGGGAGCTTTACTCTGTATCTAATCCGTGCTGTACCTGTCCTGGTAGTGTTGGATGGGACAGTGTAGAGTGAGATTCACTATGTATCTAACCCGTGCTGTACCTGCCCTGGGTGTATTTGATGGGACAGTGCAGATGGAGGTTTACTCTGTATCTAACCCGTGCTGTACCTGCCCTGGGAGTGTTTGATGGGACAGTGTAGAGAGAGCTTTACTCTGTATCTAAACCGTGCTGTACCTGCCCTGGGAGTGTTTGATAGGACAGTGTGGAGGGAGCTTTACTCTGTATCTAATCCGTGCTGTACCTGTCCTGGGAGTGTTTGATGGCACAGTGTAGAGAGAGCTTTACTCTGTATCTAACCAATGCTGTACCTGTCCTGGGAGTGTTTGATGGGACAGTGTAGAGGGAGCTTTACTCTGTATCTAACCTGTGCTGTACCTGCCCTGGGAGTGTTTGATGGGACAGTGTAGAGGGAGCTTTACTCTGTATCTAACCTGTGCTGTACATGCCATGGGAGTGTTTGATGGAACAGTGTCGAGAGAGCTTTACTCTGTATTTAACCTGTGCTGTACCTGCCCTGGGAGTGTTTGATGGGATAGTGTAGAGGGAGCTTTACTCTGTATCTAGCCCCTGCTGTACTTGCCCTGGGAGTGTTTGATGGGACAGTGTAGAGGGAGCTTTACTCTGTATCTAACCGTGCTGTACCTGCCCTGGAAGTGTTTGATGGGACAGTGTAGAGGGAGCTTTACTCTGTATCTAGCCCCTGCTGTACTTGCCCTGGGAGTGTTTGATGGGACAGTGTAGAGGGAGCTTTCCTCTGTATCTAATCCGTGCAGTACCTGTCCTGGGAGTGCTTGATGGGACAGTGTAGAGGGAGCTATACTCTGTATCTAACCCATGCTGTACCTGGCCTGGGAGAGTTTGATGGGACAGTGTAGAGAAAGCTTTACTCAGTATCTAACCCGTGCTGTACCTGTCCTGGGAGTGTATGATGGGACAGTGTAGAGGGAGGTTTACTCTGTATGTAACCCGGTCTGTACCTGCCCTGGGAGTGTTTGATGGGACAGTGTAGAGGAAGCTTTACACTGTATCTAATCCGTGCTGTACCTGTCCTGGGATTGTTTGATGGGACAGTGTGGAGGGAGCTTTACTCTGTATCTAATCCATGCTGTACCTGTCCTGGGAGTGTTTGATGGGACAGTGTAGAGGGAGCTTTACTCTGTATCTAACCCATGCTGTACCTGCCCTGGGAGTGTTTGATGGGACAGTGTAGAGGGAGCTTTACACTGTATCTAATCCATGCTGTACCTGTCCTGGGAGTGTTTGATGGGACAGTGTGGAGGGAGCTTTACTCTGTATCTAACCCATGCTGTACCTGCCCTGGGAATGTTTGATGGGACAGTGTAGAGACAGCTTTACTCTGTATCTAACCCGTGCTGTACCTGCCCTGGGAGTTTTTGAATGGACAGTGTAGAGGGAGCTTTACTCTGTATGTAACCCGTGCTGTACCTGCCCTAGGAGTGTTTGATGGGACAGTTTAGAGAGAGCTTTACTCTGTATCTAACCCGTGCTGTACCTGCCCTGGGAGTGTTTGATGGGACTGTGTAGAGGTAGATTTACTCTGTATCTAACCCGTGCTGTACCTGCCCTACGAGTGTTTGATGGGACAGTGTCGAGAGAGCTTTACTCTGTATCTAACCCGTGCTGTACCTGCCCTGGAAGTGTTTGATGGGACAGTGTAGAGGGAGCTTTACTCTGTATCTAATCCGTGCAGTACCTGTCCTGGGAGTGTTTGATGGGACAGTGTAGAGGGAGCTATACTCAGTATCTAACCCGTGCTGTACCTGGCCTGGGAGTGTTTGATGGGACAGTGTAGAGAGAGCTTTACTCGGTATCTAACCCGTGCTGTACCTGTCCTGGGAGTGTTTGATGGGACAGTGTAGAGGGAGCTTTTCCCTGCATCTAACCCATGTTGTACCTGCCCTGGAAGTGTTTGATGGGACAGTGTAGAGGGAGCTTTACTCTGTATCTAACCCGGGCTGTACCTGCCATGGGAGTGTTTGATGGGAAAGTGTAGAGAGAGCTTTACTCTGTATTTAACCTGTGCTGTACCTGCCCTGGGAGTGTTTGATGGGATAGTGTAGAGGTAGCTTTACTCTGTATCTAACCCGTGCTGTACCTGCCCTGGAAGTGTTTGATGGGACAGTGTAGAGGGAGCTTTACTCTGTATCTAGCCCCTGCTGTACCTGCCCTGGGGGTGTTTGATGGGACAGTGTAGAGGGAGCTTTCCTCTGTATCTAATCCGTGCAGTACCTGTCCTGGGAGTGCTTGATGGGACAGTGTAGAGGGAGCTATACTCTGTATCTAACCCATGCTGTACCTGGCCTGGGAGAGTTTGATGGGACAGTGTAGAGAGAGCTTTACTCAGTATCTAACCCGTGCTGCACCTGTCCTGGGAGTGTATGATGGGACAGTGTAGAGGGAGGTTTACTCTGTATGTAACCCGGTCTGTATCTGCCCTGGGAGTGTTTGATGGGACAGTGTAGAGGAAGCTTTACATTGTATCTAATCCGTGCTGTACCTGTCCTGGGATTGTTTGATGGGACAGTGTGGAGGGAGCTTTACTCTGTATCTAATCCATGCTGTACCTGTCCTGGGAGTGTTTGCTGGGACAGTGTAGAGGGAGCTTTACTCTGTATCTAACCCGTGCTGTACCTGCCCTGGGAGTGTTTGATGGGACAGTGTAGAGGGAGCTTTACACTGTATCTAATCCATGCTGTACCTGTCCTGGGAGTGTTTGATGGGACAGTGTGGAGGGAGGTTTACTCTGTATCTAACCCATGCTGTACCTGCCCTGGGAATGTTTGATGGGACAGTGTAGAGACAGCTTTACTCTGTATCTAACCCGTGCTGTACCTATCCTGGGAGTTTCTGATGGGAGAGTGTAGAGGGAGCTTTACTCTGTATCTAACCCGTGCTGCACCTGCCCTGGGAGTGTTTGATGGGACAGTGTAGAGGGAGCTTTTCCCTGCATCTAACCCATGTTGTACCTGCCCTGGAAGTGTTTGATGGGACAGTGTAGAGGGAGCTTTACTCGGTATCTAACCCGTGCTGTACCTGTCCTGGGAGTGTTTGATGGGACAGTGTAGAGGGAGCTTTTCCCTGCATCTAACCCATGTTGTACCTGCCCTGGATGTGTTTGATGGGACAGTGTAGAGGGAGCTTTACTCTGTATCTAACCCGGGCTGTACCTGCCATGGGAGTGTTTGATGGGAAAGTGTAGAGAGAGCTGTACTCTGTATCTAACCCACGCTGTACCTGTCCTGGGAGTGTTTGATGGGACAGTTTATAGGGAGGTTTACTCTGTATCTAACCCGTGCTGTACCTGCCCTGGGAGTGTTTGATGGGACAGTGTAGAGGGAGCTTTACGCTGCAGTTAACCCGTGCTGTACCTGTCATGGGCGTGTTGATGGGACAGTGTAGAGGGAGCTTTACTCTGTATCTAATCCGTGCTGCACCTGTCCAGGAAGTGTTTGATGGGACAGTGTAGAGAGAGGTTTACTCTGTATCTAACCCATGCTGTACCTGTCCTGGGAGTGCTTGATGGGACTGTGTAGAGGGAGGTTTACTCTGTATCTAACCCGTGCTGTACCTGCCCTGGGAGTGTTTGATGGGACAGTGTAGATGGAGCTTTACTCTGTATCAAACCCGTGCTGTACCTGCCCTGGGAGTGTTTGATGGGACAGTGTAGATGGAACTTTACTCTGTATCTAACCCGTGCTGTACCTGGATGAAAAGGCCAAAGGGTATCCATGTCTTCAAAAAGCCTAGTTTCTCCAAGAAGAAAGAAAAAGACTTTAAGCACAAAGAGAAAAAACACAAGGAGAAAAAGTCCAAAGATATAACCGCAGCAGATGTTGTTAAGCAGTGGAAAGAGAAAAAGAAAAAGAAGAAGCCTGCACCAGAGCAGGAAGCAGTTCCGGTGGATAATCCTTCTTCCCTCAATCTTTGGTGTTCCATTAGCCGAGGCTGCTGAGAGGACTATGCTGTATGATGGGATCCAGCTGCCAGCAGTTTTTTCGAGAGTGCATTGACTACATTGAGAGTTATGGCATGAAGAGTGAAGGAAACACTGAAACCTTCTCCAAGCAAAGATCACAAGGAGACCTCGATCTATACAAGAGCAGATTGATGACAATGCCGCAACTGCATCTTGTCATTCACCGCCAGAACAATCTCATGAAGACACATCAGACTTACCCGTGTTGAGAAGATCCACACGTGAAGTAAAAGAGCCTGATAGACTTAATCTTTGAGTACAATGTAAAGCTTTGAAAATGTGTTGACTGTTTTGAAAATGTTTATGTTTATAGAGCACTAACAAAAGTGTTACTGATATTATCTTTATTGTTTTCTTGAAAGTTGATTGATATTGATTTTGTTAAACCTCCAAAGAAAGGGGGATGTAGTGAACAATAACATGTCATTCCGTGGTGGACACTAGGTGGAGCAATAGAGATGTATAGAACTGTGTGTATAAAACTACACTACCCAGCTGTATAGATATTAAGACTACATTACCCATGAGGCTAGGCTACCCACAAGGCAACAGTCAAGATGGCAGCCTGCACACAGGAGCACAATGCTGCATCTCTACAGATACTGTACCAAGTCCACATGGCTCAATAAAGTAACTAGCAAAAGCTAGCTGTGTTCATAATAAGAATGTCTATTTATTAATGAACATCGCACCGTGCTGTACCTGTCCTGGGAGTTTCTGATTGGAGAGTGTAGAGCGAGCTTTACTCTGTATCTAACCCGTGCTGCACCTGCCCTGGGAGTGTTTGATGGGACAGTGTAGAGGGAGCTTTACTCTGTATCTAATCCATGCTGTACCTGTCCTGGAAGTGTTTGATGGGACAGTGTAGAGGGAGCTTTACTCGGTATCTAACCCGTGTTGTACCCGCCATGGGAGTGTGTCATGGGAAAGTGTAGAGGGAGGATTACTTTGTATCTAACCCGTGCTGTACCTGTCCTCAGAGTGTTTGAAGGGACAGTGTAGAGGGAATTTTACTCTGTATCGAACTCATGCTGTACTTGTCCTGGGAGTGTGTCATGGAAAGGTGTAGAGGGTGGTTTACTTTGTATCTAACCCGTGCTGTACCTGTCCTGGGAGTGTTTGATGGGAAAGTGTAGAGGGAGCTTTACTCTGTATCTAACCCATGCTGAACCTGCGCTGGGAGTGTTTGATGGGACAGTGTAGCGGGAGCATTACTCTGTATCTAACCCGTGCTTTACCTGCCATGGGAGTGTTTGATGGGACAGTGTAGAGGGAGCTTTACTCTGTATCTAATCCATGCGGTACCTGCCCTGGGAGTGTTTGATGGGACAGTGTAGAGAGAGGTTTAGTCTGTATCTAACCCATGCTGTACCTGTCCTGGGAGTGTTTGATGGGACAGTGCAGAGGGAGGTTTACTCTGTATCTAACCCGTGCTGTACCTGCCCTGGGAGTGTTTGTTGGGACAGTGTAGAGGGAGATTTACTCTGTATCTAACCCGTGCTGTACCTATCCTGGGAGTTTCTGATGGGAGAGTGTAGAGGGAGCTTTACTCTGTATCTAACCCGTGCTGCACCTGCCCTGGGAGTGTTTGATGGGACAGTGTAGAGGGAGCTTTTCCCTGCATCTAACCCATGTTGTACCTGCCCTGGAAGTGTTTGATGGGACAGTGTAGAGGGAGCTTTACTCGGTATCTAACCCGTGCTGTACCTGTCCTGGGAGTGTTTGATGGGACAGTGTAGAGGGAGCTTTTCCCTGCATCTAACCCATGTTGTACCTGCCCTGGAAGTGTTTGATGGGACAGTGTAGAGGGAGCTTTACTCTGTATCTAACCCGGGCTGTACCTGCCATGGGAGTGTTTGATGGGAAAGTGTAGAGAGAGCTGTACTCTGTATCTAACCCACGCTGTACCTGTCCTGGGAGTGTTTGATGGGACAGTTTATAGGGAGGTTTACTCTGTATCTAACCCGTGCTGTACCTGCCCTGGGAGTGTTTGATGGGACAGTGTAGAGGGAGCTTTACGCTGCAGTTAACCCGTGCTGTACCTGTCATGGGCGTGTTGATGGGACAGTGTAGAGGGAGCTTTACTCTGTATCTAATCCGTGCTGCACCTGTCCAGGAAGTGTTTGATGGGACAGTGTAGAGAGAGGTTTACTCTGTATCTAACCCATGCTGTACCTGTCCTGGGAGTGCTTGATGGGACTGTGTAGAGGGAGGTTTACTCTGTATCTAACCCGTGCTGTACCTGCCCTGGGAGTGTTTGATGGGACAGTGTAGATGGAGCTTTACTCTGTATCAAACCCGTGCTGTACCTGCCCTGGGAGTGTTTGATGGGACAGTGTAGATGGAACTTTACTCTGTATCTAACCCGTGCTGTACCTGGATGAAAAGGCCAAAGGGTATCCATGTCTTCAAAAAGCCTAGTTTCTCCAAGAAGAAAGAAAAAGACTTTAAGCACAAAGAGAAAAAACACAAGGAGAAAAAGTCCAAAGATATAACCGCAGCAGATGTTGTTAAGCAGTGGAAAGAGAAAAAGAAAAAGAAGAAGCCTGCACCAGAGCAGGAAGCAGTTCCGGTGGATAATCCTTCTTCCCTCAATCTTTGGTGTTCCATTAGCCGAGGCTGCTGAGAGGACTATGCTGTATGATGGGATCCAGCTGCCAGCAGTTTTTTCGAGAGTGCATTGACTACATTGAGAGTTATGGCATGAAGAGTGAAGGAAACACTGAAACCTTCTCCAAGCAAAGATCACAAGGAGACCTCGATCTATACAAGAGCAGATTGATGACAATGCCGCAACTGCATCTTGTCATTCACCGCCAGAACAATCTCATGAAGACACATCAGACTTACCCGTGTTGAGAAGATCCACACGTGAAGTAAAAGAGCCTGATAGACTTAATCTTTGAGTACAATGTAAAGCTTTGAAAATGTGTTGACTGTTTTGAAAATGTTTATGTTTATAGAGCACTAACAAAAGTGTTACTGATATTATCTTTATTGTTTTCTTGAAAGTTGATTGATATTGATTTTGTTAAACCTCCAAAGAAAGGGGGATGTAGTGATCAATAACATGTCATTCCGTGGTGGACACTAGGTGGAGCAATAGAGATGTATAGAACTGTGTGTATAAAACTACACTACCCAGCTGTATAGATATTAAGACTACATTACCCATGAGGCTAGGCTACCCACAAGGCAACAGTCAAGATGGCAGCCTGCACACAGGAGCACAATGCTGCATCTCTACAGATACTGTACCAAGTCCACATGGCTCAATAAAGTAACTAGCAAAAGCTAGCTGTGTTCATAATAAGAATGTCTATTTATTAATGAACATCGCACCGTGCTGTACCTGTCCTGGGAGTTTCTGATTGGAGAGTGTAGAGCGAGCTTTACTCTGTATCTAACCCGTGCTGCACCTGCCCTGGGAGTGTTTGATGGGACAGTGTAGAGGGAGCTTTACTCTGTATCTAATCCATGCTGTACCTGTCCTGGAAGTGTTTGATGGGACAGTGTAGAGGGAGCTTTACTCGGTATCTAACCCGTGTTGTACCCGCCATGGGAGTGTGTCATGGGAAAGTGTAGAGGGAGGATTACTTTGTATCTAACCCGTGCTGTACCTGTCCTCAGAGTGTTTGAAGGGACAGTGTAGAGGGAATTTTACTCTGTATCGAACTCATGCTGTACCTGTCCTGGGAGTGTGTCATGGAAAAGTGTAGAGGGAGGTTTACTTTGTATCTAACCCGTGCTGTACCTGTCCTGGGAGTGTTTGATGGGACAGTGTGGAGGGAGCTTTACTCTGTATCTAACCCATGCTGAACCTGCGCTGGGAGTGTTTGATGGGACAGTGTAGCGGGAGCATTACTCTGTATCTAACCCGTGCTTTACCTGCCATGGGAGTGTTTGATGGGACAGTGTAGAGGGAGCTTTACTCTGTATCTAATCCATGCGGTACCTGCCCTGGGAGTGTTTGATGGGACAGTGTAGAGGGAGCTTTACACTGTATCTAATCCATGCTGTACCTGTCCTGGGAGTGTTTGATGGGACAGTGTGGAGGGAGGTTTACTCTGTATCTAACCCATGCTGTACCTGCCCTGGGAATGTTTGATGGGACAGTGTAGAGACAGCTTTACTCTGTATCTAACCCGTGCTGTACCTATCCTGGGAGTTTCTGATGGGAGAGTGTAGAGGGAGCTTTACTCTGTATCTAACCCGTGCTGCACCTGCCCTGGGAGTGTTTGATGGGACAGTGTAGAGGGAGCTTTTCCCTGCATCTAACCCATGTTGTACCTGCCCTGGAAGTGTTTGATGGGACAGTGTAGAGGGAGCTTTACTCGGTATCTAACCCGTGCTGTACCTGTCCTGGGAGTGTTTGATGGGACAGTGTAGAGGGAGCTTTTCCCTGCATCTAACCCATGTTGTACCTGCCCTGGAAGTGTTTGATGGGACAGTGTAGAGGGAGCTTTACTCTGTATCTAACCCGGGCTGTACCTGCCATGGGAGTGTTTGATGGGAAAGTGTAGAGAGAGCTGTACTCTGTATCTAACCCACGCTGTACCTGTCCTGGGAGTGTTTGATGGGACAGTTTATAGGGAGGTTTACTCTGTATCTAACCCGTGCTGTACCTGCCCTGGGAGTGTTTGATGGGACAGTGTAGAGGGAGCTTTACGCTGCAGTTAACCCGTGCTGTACCTGTCATGGGCGTGTTGATGGGACAGTGTAGAGGGAGCTTTACTCTGTATCTAATCCGTGCTGCACCTGTCCAGGAAGTGTTTGATGGGACAGTGTAGAGAGAGGTTTACTCTGTATCTAACCCATGCTGTACCTGTCCTGGGAGTGCTTGATGGGACTGTGTAGAGGGAGGTTTACTCTGTATCTAACCCGTGCTGTACCTGCCCTGGGAGTGTTTGATGGGACAGTGTAGATGGAGCTTTACTCTGTATCAAACCCGTGCTGTACCTGCCCTGGGAGTGTTTGATGGGACAGTGTAGATGGAACTTTACTCTGTATCTAACCCGTGCTGTACCTGGATGAAAAGGCCAAAGGGTATCCATGTCTTCAAAAAGCCTAGTTTCTCCAAGAAGAAAGAAAAAGACTTTAAGCACAAAGAGAAAAAACACAAGGAGAAAAAGTCCAAAGATATAACCGCAGCAGATGTTGTTAAGCAGTGGAAAGAGAAAAAGAAAAAGAAGAAGCCTGCACCAGAGCAGGAAGCAGTTCCGGTGGATAATCCTTCTTCCCTCAATCTTTGGTGTTCCATTAGCCGAGGCTGCTGAGAGGACTATGCTGTATGATGGGATCCAGCTGCCAGCAGTTTTTTCGAGAGTGCATTGACTACATTGAGAGTTATGGCATGAAGAGTGAAGGAAACACTGAAACCTTCTCCAAGCAAAGATCACAAGGAGACCTCGATCTATACAAGAGCAGATTGATGACAATGCCGCAACTGCATCTTGTCATTCACCGCCAGAACAATCTCATGAAGACACATCAGACTTACCCGTGTTGAGAAGATCCACACGTGAAGTAAAAGAGCCTGATAGACTTAATCTTTGAGTACAATGTAAAGCTTTGAAAATGTGTTGACTGTTTTGAAAATGTTTATGTTTATAGAGCACTAACAAAAGTGTTACTGATATTATCTTTATTGTTTTCTTGAAAGTTGATTGATATTGATTTTGTTAAACCTCCAAAGAAAGGGGGATGTAGTGAACAATAACATGTCATTCCGTGGTGGACACTAGGTGGAGCAATAGAGATGTATAGAACTGTGTGTATAAAACTACACTACCCAGCTGTATAGATATTAAGACTACATTACCCATGAGGCTAGGCTACCCACAAGGCAACAGTCAAGATGGCAGCCTGCACACAGGAGCACAATGCTGCATCTCTACAGATACTGTACCAAGTCCACATGGCTCAATAAAGTAACTAGCAAAAGCTAGCTGTGTTCATAATAAGAATGTCTATTTATTAATGAACATCGCACCGTGCTGTACCTGTCCTGGGAGTTTCTGATTGGAGAGTGTAGAGCGAGCTTTACTCTGTATCTAACCCGTGCTGCACCTGCCCTGGGAGTGTTTGATGGGACAGTGTAGAGGGAGCTTTACTCTGTATCTAATCCATGCTGTACCTGTCCTGGAAGTGTTTGATGGGACAGTGTAGAGGGAGCTTTACTCGGTATCTAACCCGTGTTGTACCCGCCATGGGAGTGTGTCATGGGAAAGTGTAGAGGGAGGATTACTTTGTATCTAACCCGTGCTGTACCTGTCCTCAGAGTGTTTGAAGGGACAGTGTAGAGGGAATTTTACTCTGTATCGAACTCATGCTGTACTTGTCCTGGGAGTGTGTCATGGAAAGGTGTAGAGGGTGGTTTACTTTGTATCTAACCCGTGCTGTACCTGTCCTGGGAGTGTTTGATGGGAAAGTGTAGAGGGAGCTTTACTCTGTATCTAACCCATGCTGAACCTGCGCTGGGAGTGTTTGATGGGACAGTGTAGCGGGAGCATTACTCTGTATCTAACCCGTGCTTTACCTGCCATGGGAGTGTTTGATGGGACAGTGTAGAGGGAGCTTTACTCTGTATCTAATCCATGCGGTACCTGCCCTGGGAGTGTTTGATGGGACAGTGTAGAGAGAGGTTTAGTCTGTATCTAACCCATGCTGTACCTGTCCTGGGAGTGTTTGATGGGACAGTGCAGAGGGAGGTTTACTCTGTATCTAACCCGTGCTGTACCTGCCCTGGGAGTGTTTGTTGGGACAGTGTAGAGGGAGATTTACTCTGTATCTAACCCGTGCTGTACCTATCCTGGGAGTTTCTGATGGGAGAGTGTAGAGGGAGCTTTACTCTGTATCTAACCCGTGCTGCACCTGCCCTGGGAGTGTTTGATGGGACAGTGTAGAGGGAGCTTTTCCCTGCATCTAACCCATGTTGTACCTGCCCTGGAAGTGTTTGATGGGACAGTGTAGAGGGAGCTTTACTCGGTATCTAACCCGTGCTGTACCTGTCCTGGGAGTGTTTGATGGGACAGTGTAGAGGGAGCTTTTCCCTGCATCTAACCCATGTTGTACCTGCCCTGGAAGTGTTTGATGGGACAGTGTAGAGGGAGCTTTACTCTGTATCTAACCCGGGCTGTACCTGCCATGGGAGTGTTTGATGGGAAAGTGTAGAGAGAGCTGTACTCTGTATCTAACCCACGCTGTACCTGTCCTGGGAGTGTTTGATGGGACAGTTTATAGGGAGGTTTACTCTGTATCTAACCCGTGCTGTACCTGCCCTGGGAGTGTTTGATGGGACAGTGTAGAGGGAGCTTTACGCTGCAGTTAACCCGTGCTGTACCTGTCATGGGCGTGTTGATGGGACAGTGTAGAGGGAGCTTTACTCTGTATCTAATCCGTGCTGCACCTGTCCAGGAAGTGTTTGATGGGACAGTGTAGAGAGAGGTTTACTCTGTATCTAACCCATGCTGTACCTGTCCTGGGAGTGCTTGATGGGACTGTGTAGAGGGAGGTTTACTCTGTATCTAACCCGTGCTGTACCTGCCCTGGGAGTGTTTGATGGGACAGTGTAGATGGAGCTTTACTCTGTATCAAACCCGTGCTGTACCTGCCCTGGGAGTGTTTGATGGGACAGTGTAGATGGAACTTTACTCTGTATCTAACCCGTGCTGTACCTGGATGAAAAGGCCAAAGGGTATCCATGTCTTCAAAAAGCCTAGTTTCTCCAAGAAGAAAGAAAAAGACTTTAAGCACAAAGAGAAAAAACACAAGGAGAAAAAGTCCAAAGATATAACCGCAGCAGATGTTGTTAAGCAGTGGAAAGAGAAAAAGAAAAAGAAGAAGCCTGCACCAGAGCAGGAAGCAGTTCCGGTGGATAATCCTTCTTCCCTCAATCTTTGGTGTTCCATTAGCCGAGGCTGCTGAGAGGACTATGCTGTATGATGGGATCCAGCTGCCAGCAGTTTTTTCGAGAGTGCATTGACTACATTGAGAGTTATGGCATGAAGAGTGAAGGAAACACTGAAACCTTCTCCAAGCAAAGATCACAAGGAGACCTCGATCTATACAAGAGCAGATTGATGACAATGCCGCAACTGCATCTTGTCATTCACCGCCAGAACAATCTCATGAAGACACATCAGACTTACCCGTGTTGAGAAGATCCACACGTGAAGTAAAAGAGCCTGATAGACTTAATCTTTGAGTACAATGTAAAGCTTTGAAAATGTGTTGACTGTTTTGAAAATGTTTATGTTTATAGAGCACTAACAAAAGTGTTACTGATATTATCTTTATTGTTTTCTTGAAAGTTGATTGATATTGATTTTGTTAAACCTCCAAAGAAAGGGGGATGTAGTGATCAATAACATGTCATTCCGTGGTGGACACTAGGTGGAGCAATAGAGATGTATAGAACTGTGTGTATAAAACTACACTACCCAGCTGTATAGATATTAAGACTACATTACCCATGAGGCTAGGCTACCCACAAGGCAACAGTCAAGATGGCAGCCTGCACACAGGAGCACAATGCTGCATCTCTACAGATACTGTACCAAGTCCACATGGCTCAATAAAGTAACTAGCAAAAGCTAGCTGTGTTCATAATAAGAATGTCTATTTATTAATGAACATCGCACCGTGCTGTACCTGTCCTGGGAGTTTCTGATTGGAGAGTGTAGAGCGAGCTTTACTCTGTATCTAACCCGTGCTGCACCTGCCCTGGGAGTGTTTGATGGGACAGTGTAGAGGGAGCTTTACTCTGTATCTAATCCATGCTGTACCTGTCCTGGAAGTGTTTGATGGGACAGTGTAGAGGGAGCTTTACTCGGTATCTAACCCGTGTTGTACCCGCCATGGGAGTGTGTCATGGGAAAGTGTAGAGGGAGGATTACTTTGTATCTAACCCGTGCTGTACCTGTCCTCAGAGTGTTTGAAGGGACAGTGTAGAGGGAATTTTACTCTGTATCGAACTCATGCTGTACCTGTCCTGGGAGTGTGTCATGGAAAAGTGTAGAGGGAGGTTTACTTTGTATCTAACCCGTGCTGTACCTGTCCTGGGAGTGTTTGATGGGACAGTGTGGAGGGAGCTTTACTCTGTATCTAACCCATGCTGAACCTGCGCTGGGAGTGTTTGATGGGACAGTGTAGCGGGAGCATTACTCTGTATCTAACCCGTGCTTTACCTGCCATGGGAGTGTTTGATGGGACAGTGTAGAGGGAGCTTTACTCTGTATCTAATCCATGCGGTACCTGCCCTGGGAGTGTTTGATGGGACAGTGTAGAGAGAGGTTTAGTCTGTATCTAACCCATGCTGTACCTGTCCTGGGAGTGTTTGATGGGACAGTGCAGAGGGAGGTTTACTCTGAATCTAACCCGTGCTGTACCTGCCCTGGGAGTGTTTGTTGGGACAGTGCAGAGGGAGATTTACTCTGTATCTAACCCGTGCTGTACCTATCCTGGGAGTTTCTGATGGGAGAGTGTAGAGGGAGCTTTACTCTGTATCTAACCCGTGCTGCACCTGCCCTGGGAGTGTTTGATGGGACAGTGTAGAGAGAGCTTTACTCTGTATCTAATCCGTGCAGTACCTGTGGTGGGAGTGTTGGATGGGACAGTGTACAGGGAGCTTTTCTCTGCATCTAACCCATGCTGTACCTGCCCTGGAAGTGTTTGATGGGATAGTGTAGAGGGAGCTTTACTCTGTATCTAACCCGTGCTGTACCTGCCCTAGCAGTGTTTGATGGGAAAGTGTAGAGGGAGCTTTACTCTGTGTCTAACCCGGGCTGTACCTGCCATGGGAGTGTTTGATGGGAAAGTGTAGAGAGAGCTTTACTCTCTATCTAACCCATGCTGTACCTGTCCTGGGAGTTTTTGATGGGACAGTGTAGAGGGAGGTTTAATCTGTATCTAACCCGTGCTGTACCTGCCCTGGGAGTGTTTGATGGGACAGTGTAGAGGGAGCTTGACTCTGTATCTAACCCGTGCTGTACCTGTCATGGGAGTGTTTGATGTGACAGTGTAGAGGGAGCTTTACTCTGTATCTAATCCGTGCTGTACCTGTCCTGGGTGTGTTTGATGGGACCGTGTAGAGAGAATTTTACTCTGTATCTAACCCATGCTGTACCTGCCCTGGGAGTGTCTGATGGGACAGAGTAGAGGGAGGTTTACTCTGTATCTAACCCGTGCTGTACCTGCCCTGGGGGTGTTTGATGGGACAATGTAGATGGGGCTTTACTCTCTATCTAACCCGTGCTGTACCTGTCCTGGGAGTATTTCATGGAATAGTGTAGAGGGAGCTTCACTCTGTATCTAACCCATGCTGTGTCTGTCCTGGGACTGTTTGATGGGACACGGCAGAGGGAGGTTTACTCTGTATCTAACCCGTGCTGTACCTGCCCTGGGAGTGTTTGATGGGACAGTGTAGATGGAGCTTTACTCTGTATCTAACCCGTGCTGTACCTGTCCTGAGAGTGTTTGATGGGACAGTGTAGAGGGAGCTTTACTCTGTATCTAACCCGTGCTGCACCTGCCCTGGGAGAGTTTGATGGGACAGTGTAGAGGGAGCTTTGCTCTGTATCTAATCCATGCTGTACCTGTCCTGGAAGTGTTTGATGTTACATTGTAGAGGGAGCTTTACTCTGTATCTAACCCGTGGTGTACCTGCCATGGGATTGTTTGATGGGTCAGTGTAGAGGGCGCTTTGCTCTGTATCTAACCCGTGCTGTACCTGTCCTGGGAGTTATTGATGGGACAGTGTAGAGGGAGCTTTACTCTGTATGTAACCCATGCTGTACCTGCCCTGGGAGTGTTTGATGGGACAGTGCAGAGGGAGCTTCACTCTGTATCCAATCCGTGTAGTACCTGTCCTGGGACTGTTTGATGGGACAGGGCAGAGGGAGGTTTACTCTGTATCTAACCCGTGCTGTACCTGCCCTGGGACTGTATGATGGAACAATGTAGATGGAGCTTTACTCTGTATCTAATCCGTGCTGTACCTGTCGTGAGAGTGTTTGATGGGACAGTGTAGAGGGAGCTTTACTCTGTATCTAATCCATGCTGTACCTGTCCTGTAAGTGATTGATGTTACAGTGTAGAGGGAGCTTTACTCTGTATCTAACCCGTGATGTACCTGCCATGGGATTGTTTGATGGGACAGTGCAGAGGGAGCTTTACTCTGTATCTAACCCATGCTGTACCTGTCCTCGGAGTGTTTGATGGGACAGTGTAGAGCGAATTTTACTCTGTACCTAACTCGTGTTGTAGCTGTCCTGGGAGTGTGTCATGGGATAGTGTACAGGGAGGTTTACTTTGTATGTAACCCATGCTGTACCTGTCCTGGGAGTTTTTGATGGGACAGTGTAGAGGGAGCATTACTCTGTATCTAATCCATGCTGAACCTGCACTGGGAGTGTTTGATGGGACAGTGCAGAGGGAGCTTTACTCTGTATCTAACACGTGCTGTACCTGCCATGGGAGTGTTTGATGGGAGAGTGTAGAGGGAGGTTTTCTCTGCATCTAACCCATGCTGTACCTGCCCTGGGAGTGTTTGATGGGACAGTGTAGCGGCAGCTTTACTGTGTATCTAATCCATGCTGTACCTGCCATATGAGTGTTTAATGGGACAGTGTCGAGAGAGCTTTACTCTGTATCTAACCCGTGCTGTACCTGCCCTGGAAGTGTTTGATGGGACAGTGTAGAGGGAGCTTTACTCTGTATCTAACCCGTGCTGTACCTGCCGTGGGTGTGTTTGATGGGACAGTGTAGAGGGAGCTTTACTCTGTATCTAACTCGTGCTGTACCTGCCGTTGTGGTATTTGATGGGACAGTGTAGAGGGAGCTTTACTTTGTATCTAACCCGTGCTGAACCTGCCCTGGGAGTGTTTGATGGGACAGTGTAGAGGGAGCTTTACTCTGTATCTAACCCGTGCTGTACCTGTCCTGGGAGTGTTTGATGGGACAGTGTAGAGAGAGCCTTACGCTGTATCTAACCCATGCTGTACCTGCCCTGGGAGTGTTTGATGGGACAGTGCAGAGACAGCTTTACTCTGTATCTAACACGTGCTGTACCTGCCCTGGGAATTTTTGATGGGACAGTGTAGAGGGAACTTTACTCTGTATCTAACCCGTGCTGTACCTGCTCTAGGATTGTTTGATGGGACAGTGTAGAGAGAGCTTTACTCTGTATCTAACCCGTGCTGTACCTGCCCTGGGTGTGTTTGATGGGACTGTGCAGAGGTAGCTTTACTCTGTATCTAACCCGTGCTGCACCTGCCCTGGGAGTGTTTGATGGGACAGTGTAGAGAGAGCTTTACTCTGTATCTAATCCGTGCAGTACCTGTGGTGGGAGTGTTTGATGGGACAGTGTAGAGGGAGCTATACTCTGTATCTAACGCGTGCTGTACCTGGCCTGGGTGTATTTGATGGGACAGTGTAGAGGGAGCTTTACTCTGTATCTAACCCGTGCTGTACATGCCCTAGCAGTGTTTGATGGGAAAGTGTAGAGGGAGCTTTACTCTGTGTCTAACCCGGGCTGTACCTGCCATGGGAGTGTTTGATGGGAAAGTGTAGAGAGAGCTTTACTCTCTATCTAACCCATGCTGTACCTGTCCTGGGAGTTTTTGATGGGACAGTGTAGAGGGAGGTTTAATCTGTATCTAACCCGTGCTGTACCTGCCCTGGGAGTGTTTGATGGGACAGTGTAGAGGGAGCTTGACTCTGTATCTAACCCGTGCTGTACCTGTCATGGGAGTGTTTGATGTGACAGTGTAGAGGGAGCTTTACTCTGTATCTAACCCATGCTTTATCTGTCCTCGGAGTGTTTGATGGGACCGTGTAGAGAGAATTTTACTCTGTATCTAACCCATGCTGTATCTGCCCTGGGAGTGTTTGATGGGACAGAGTAGAGGGAGGTTTACTCTCTATCTAACCCGTGCTGTACCTGCCCTGGGAGTGTTTGATGGGACAATGTAGATGGAGCTTTCCTCTCTATCTAACCCGTGCTGTACCTGTCCTGGGAGTGTTTCATGGAATAGTGTACAGGGAGCTTCACTCTGTATCTAACCCATGGTGTACCTGTCCTGGGACTGTTTGATGGAACACGGCAGAGGGAGGTTTACTCTGTATCTAACCCGTGCTGCACCTGCCCTGGGAGTGTTTGATGGGACAGTGTAGATGGAGCTTTACACTGTATCTAACCCGTGCTGTACCTGTCCTGAGAGTGTTTGATGGGACAGTGTAGAGGGAGCTTTACTCTGTATCTAACCCGTGCTGCACCTGCCCTGGGAGAGTTTGATGGGACAGTGTAGAGGGAGCTTTGCTCTGTATCTAACCCATGCTGTACCTGTCCTGGAAGTGTTTGATGTTACATTGTAGCGGGAGCTTTACTCTGTATCTAACCCGTGATGTACCTGCCATGGGATTGTTTGATGGGACAGTGTAGAGGGAGCTTAACTCTGAATCGAACCCGTGCTGTACCTGTCCTGGGAGTGTTTGATGGGACAGTGTCGAGGGAGCTTTACTCTGTATCTAACCCGTGCTATACCTGCCATGGGACTGTTTGATGGGACAGTGCAGAGGAAGTTTTACTCTGTATCTAATCGGTGCTGTACCTGTCCTGGGAGTTTTTGATAGGACAGTGTAGAGAGAGCCTTACTCTGTATCTAACCCATGCTGGACCTGCTCTGGGAGTGTTTGATGGGACAGTGTACAGGGAGCTTTACTCTGTATCTAACCCGTGCTGTACCTATCCTGGGATTTATTGATGGGACAGTGCAGAGGGAGCTTTACTCTGTCTCTAACCCATGCTGTACCTGCCCTGGGAGTGTTTGATGGGACAGTGCAGAGGGAGGTTTACTCTGTATCTAACCCGTGCTGTACCTGCCCTGGGAGTGTTTGATGGAACAATGTAGATGGAGCTTTACTCTGTATCTAATCCGTGCTGTACCTGTCGTGAGAGTGTTTGATGGGACAGTGTAGAGGGAGCTTTACTCTGTATCTAACCCGTGCTGTACCTGCCTTGGGAGTTTCTGATGGGAGAGAGTAGAGGGAGCTTTACTCTGTATCTAATCCATGCTGTACCTGTCCTGGAAGTGATTGATGTTACAGTGTAGAGGGAGCTTTACTCTGTATCTAACCCATGCTGTACCTGTCCTCGGAGTGTTTGATGGGACAGTGTAGAGCGAATTTTACTCTGCACCTAACTCGTGCTGTACCTGTCCTGGGAGTGTGTCATGGGATAGTGTAGAGGGAGGTTTACTTTGTATCTAACCCATGCTGTACCTGTCCTGGGAGTTTTTGATGGGACAGTGTGGAGGGAGCATTACTCTGTATCTAACCCATGCTGAACCTGCACTGGGAGTGTTTGATGGGAGAGTGTAGAGGGAGGTATTCTCTGCATCTAACCCGTGCTGTACCTGCCCTGGGAGTGTTTGATGTTACATTGTAGAGGGAGCTTTACTCTGTACCTAACCCGTGCTGTACCTGCCGTGGGTGTGTTTGATGGGACAGTGTAGAGGGAGCTTTACTCTGTATCTAACTGGTGCTGTACCTGCCGTTGTGGTATTTGATGGGACAGTGTAGAGGGATCTTTACTTTGTATCAAACCCGTGCTGAACCTGCCCTGGGAGTGTTTGATGGGACAGTGTAGAGGGAGCTTTACTCTGTATCTAACCCGTGCTGCACCTGTCCTGAGAGTGTTTGATGGGACAGTGTAGAGAGAGCCTTACTCTGTATCTAACCCATGCTGTACCTGCCCTGGGAGTGTTTGATGGGACAGTGCAGAGACAGCTTTACTCTGTATCTAACACATGCTGTACCTGCCCTGGGAATTTTTGATGGGACAGTGTAGAGGGAGCTTTACTCTGTATCTAACCCGTGCTGTACCTGCTCTAGGATTGTTTGATGGGATAGTGTAGAGAGAGCTTTACTCTGTATCTAACCCGTGCTGTGCCTGCCCTGGGTGTGTTTGATGGGACTGTGTAGAGGTAGCTTTACTCTGTATCTAACCCGTGCTGCACCTGCCCTGGGAGTGTTTGATGGGACAGTGTAGAGAGAGCTTTACTCTGTATCTCATCCGTGCAGTACCTGTGGTGGGAGTGTTTGATGGGACAGTGTAGAGGGAGCTATACTCTGTATCTAACCCGTGCTGTACCTGGCCTGGGAGTATTTGATGGGACAGTGTAGAGAGAGCTTTACTCTGTATCTAACCCGTGCTGTACCTCTCCTGGGAGTGTTGGATGGGGCAGTGTACAGGGAGCTTTTCTCTGCATCTAACCCATGCTGTACCTGCCCTGGAAGCGTTTGATGGGATAGTTTAGAGGGAGCTTTACTCTGTATCTAACCCGTGCTGTACCTGCCCTAGCAGTGTTTGATGGGAAAGTGTAGAGGGAGCTTTACTCTGTGTCTAACCCGGTCTGTACCTGCCATGGGAGTGTTTGATGGGAAAGTGTAGAGAGAGCTTTACTCTCTATCTAACCCATGCTGTACCTGTCCTGGGAGTTTTTGATGGGACAGTGTAGAGGGAGGTTTAATCTGTATCTAACCCGTGCTGTACCTGCCCTGGGAGTGTTTGATGGGACAGTGTAGAGGGAGCTTGACTCTGTATCTAACCCGTGCTGTACCTGTCATGGGAGTGTTTGATGTGACAGTGTAGAGGGAGCTTTACTCTGTATCTAACCCATGCTGTATCTGTCCTCGGAGTGTTTGATGGGACAGTGTAGAGCGAATTTTACTCTGTACCTAACTCGTGCTGTACCTGTCCTGGGAGTGTGTCATGGGATAGTGTAGAGGGAGGTTTACTTTGTATCTAACCCATGCTGTACCTCTCCTGGGAGTTTTTGATGGGACAGTGTAGAGGGAGCATTACTCTGTATCTAATCCGTGCTGAACCTGCACTGGGAGTGTTTGATGGGAGAGTGTAGAGGGAGGTTTTCTCTGCATCGAACCCATGCTGTACCTGCCCTGGGAGTGTTTGCTGGGACAGTGTAGAGGCAGCTTTACTGTGTATCTAACCCATGCTGTACCTGCCATATGAGTGTTTAATGGGACAGTGTCGAGAGAGCTTTACTCTGTATCTAACCCGTGCTGTACCTGCCCTGGAAGTGTTTGATGGGACAGTGTAGAGGGAGCTTTACTCTGTATCGAACCCGTGCTGTACCTGCCCTGGGAGTGTTTGATGGGACAGTGTAGATGGAGCTTTACTCTGTATCTAACCCGTGCTGTACCTGCCGTGGGTGTGTTTGATGGGACAGTGTAGAGGTAGCTTTACTCTGTATCTAACCCGTGCTGCACCTGCCCTGGGAGTGTTTGATGGGACAGTGTAGAGAGCGCTTTACTCTGTATCGAATCCGTGCAGTACCTGTGGTGGGAGTGTTTGATGGGACAGTGTAGAGGGAGCTATACTCTGTATCTAACCCGTGCTGTACCTGGCCTGGGAGTATTTGATGGGACAGTGTAGAGAGAGCTTTACTCTGTATATAACCCGTGCTGTACCTCTCCTGGGAGTGTTGGATGGGACAGTGTACAGGGAGCTTTTCTCTGCATCTAACCCATGCTGTACCTGCCCTAGCAGTGTTTGATGGGAAAGTGTCGAGGGAGCTTTACTCTGTGTCTAACCCGGGCTGTACCTGCCATGGGAGTGTTTGATGGGAAAGTGTAGAGAGAGCTTTACTCTCTATCTAACCCATGCTGTACCTGTCCTTGGAGTTTTTGATGGGACAGTGTAGAGGGAGGTTTAATCTGTATCTAACCCGTGCTGTACCTGCCCTGGGAGTGTTTGATGGGACAGTGTAGAGGGAGCTTGACTCTGTATCTAACCCGTGCTGTACCTGTCATGGGAGTGTTTGATGTGACAGTGTAGAGGGAGCTTTACTCTGTATCTAACCCATGCTGTATCTGTCCTCGGAGTGTTTGATGGGACAGTGTAGAGCGAATTTTACTCTGTACCTAGCTCGTGCTGTACCTGTCCTGGGAGTGTGTCATGGGATAGTGTAGAGGGAGGTTTACTTTGTATCTAACCCATGCTGTACCTGTCCTGGGAGTTTTTGATGGGACAGTGTAGAGGGAGCATTACTCTGTATCTAATCCGTGCTGAACCTGCACTGGGAGTGTTTGATGGGAGAGTGTAGAGGGAGGTTTTCTCTGCATCTAACCCATGCTGTACCTGCCCTGGGAGTGTTTGATGGGACAGTGTAGAGGCAGCTTTACTGTGTATCTAACCCATGCTGTACCTGCCATATGAGTGTTTAATGGGACAGTGTCGAGAGAGCTTTACTCTGTATCTAACCCGTGCTGTACCTGCCCTGGAAGTGTTTGATGGGACAGTGTAGATGGAGCTTTACTCTGTATCTAACCCGTGCTGTACCTGCCCTGGGAGTGTTTGATGGGACAGTGTAGATGGAGCTTTACTCTGTATCTAACCCGTGCTGTACCTGCCGTGGGTGTGTTTGATGGGACAGTGTAGAGGGAGTCTTTACTCTGTATCTAACTCGTGCTGTACCTGCCGTTGTGGTATTTGATGGGACAGTGTAGAGGGAGCTTTACTTTGTATCTAACCCGTGATGAACCTGCCCTGGGAGTGTTTGATGGGACAGTGTAGAGGGAGCTTTACTCTGTATCTAACCCGTGCTGTACCTGTCCTGGGAGTGTTTGATGGGACAGTGTAGAGAGAGCCTTACTCTGTATCTAACCCATGCTGTACCTGCCCTGGGAGTGTTTGATGGGACAGTGCAGAGACAGCTTTACTCTGTATCTAACACATGCTGTACCTGCCCTGGGAATTTTTGATGGGACAGTGTAGAGGGAGCTTTACTCTGTATCTAACCCGTGCTGTACCTGCTCTAGGATTGTTTGATGGGACAGTGTAGAGAGAGCTTTACTCTGTCTCTAACCCGTGCTGTACCTGCCCTGGGTGTGTTTGATGGGACTGTGTAGAGGTAGCTTTACTCTGTATCTAACCCGTGCTGCACCTGCCCTGGGAGTGTTTGATGGGACAGTGTAGAGAGAGCTTTACTCTGTATCTAATCCGTGCAGTGCCTGTGGTGGGAGTGTTTGATGGGACAGTGTAGAGGGAGCTATACTCTGTATCTAACCCGTGCTGTACCTCTCCTGGGAGTGTTGGATGGGACAGTGTACAGGGAGCTTTTCTCTGCATCTAACCCATGCTGTACCTGCCCTGGAAGCGTTTGATGGGATAGTGTAGAGGGAGCTTTACTCTGTATCTAACCCGTGCTGTACCTCTCCTGGGAGTGTTGGATGGGACAGTGTACAGGGAGCTTTTCTCTGCATCTAACCCATGCTGTACCTCTCCTGGGAGTGTTGGATGGGACAGTGTAGAGGGAGCTTTACTCTGTATCTAACCCGTGCTGTACCTGCCCTAGCAGTGTTTGATGGGAAAGTGTAGAGGGAGCTTTACTCTGTGTCTAACCCGGGCTGTACCTGCCATGGGAGTGTTTGATGGGAAAGTGTAGAGAGAGCTTTACTCTCTATCTAACCCATGCTGTACCTGTCCTGGGAGTGTTTAATGGGACAGTGTCGAGAGAGCTTTACTCTGTATCTAACCCGTGCTGTACCTGCCCTGGAAGTGTTTGATGGGACAGTGTAGATGGAGCTTTACTCTGTATCTAACCCGTGCTGTACCTGCCCTGGGATTGTTTGATGGGACAGTGTAGATGGAGCTTTACTCTGTATCTAACCCGTGCTGTACCTGCCGTGGGTGTGTTTGATGGGACAGTGTAGAGGGAGTCTTTACTCTGTATCTAACTCGTGCTGTACCTGCCGTTGTGGTATTTGATGGGACAGTGTAGAGGGAGCTTTACTTTGTATCTAACCCGTGCTGAACCTGCCCTGGGAGTGTTTGATGAGACAGTGTAGAGGGAGCTTTACTCTGTATCTAACCCGTGCTGTACCTGTCCTGGGAATTTTTGATGGGACAGTGTAGAGGGAGCTTTACTCTGTATCTAACCTGTGCTGTACCTGCTCTAGGATTGTTTGATGGGACAGTGTAGAGAGAGCTTTACTCTGTCTCTAACCCGTGCTGTACCTGCTCTAGGATTGTTTGATGGGACAGTGTAGAGAGAGCTTTACTCTGTATCTAACCCGTGCTGTACCTGCCCTGGGTGTGTTTGATGGGACTGTGTAGAGGTAGCTTTACTCTGTATCTAACCCGTGCTGCACCTGCCCTGGGAGTGTTTGATGGGAGAGTGTAGAGGGAGGTTTTCTCTGCATCTAACCCATGCTGTACCTGCCCTGGGAGTGTTTGATGGGACAGTGTAGAGGCAGCTTTACTGTGTATCTAACCCATGCTGTACCTGCCATATGAGTGTTTAATGGGACAGTGTCGAGAGAGCTTTACTCTGTATCTAACCCGTGCTGTACCTGCCCTGGAAGTGTTTGATGGGACAGTGTAGATGGAGCTTTACTCTGTATCTAACCCGTGCTGTACCTGCCCTGGGAGTGTTTGATGGGACAGTGTAGATGGAGCTTTACTCTGTATCTAACCCGTGCTGTACCTGCCGTGGGTGTGTTTGATGGGACAGTGTAGAGGGAGTCTTTACTCTGTATCTAACTCGTGCTGTACCTGCCGTTGTGGTATTTGATGGGACAGTGTAGAGGGAGCTTTACTTTGTATCTAACCCGTGCTGAACCTGCCCTGGGAGTGTTTGATGGGACAGTGTAGAGGGAGCTTTACTCTGTATCTAACCCGTGCTGTACCTGTCCTGGGAGTGTTTGATGGGACAGTGTAGAGAGAGCCTTACTCTGTATCTAACCCATGCTGTACCTGCCCTGGGAGTGTTTGATGGGACAGTGCAGAGACAGCTTTACTCTGTATCTAACACATGCTGTACCTGCCCTGGGAATTTTTGATGGGACAGTGTAGAGGGAGCTTTACTCTGTATCTAACCCGTGCTGTACCTGCTCTAGGATTGTTTGATGGGACAGTGTAGAGAGAGCTTTACTCTGTCTCTAACCCGTGCTGTACCTGCTCTAGGATTGTTTGATGGGACAGTGTAGAGAGAGCTTTACTCTGTATCTAACCCGTGCTGTACCTGCCCTGGGTGTGTTTGATGGGACTGTGTAGAGGTAGCTTTACTCTGTATCTAACCCGTGCTGCACCTGCCCTGGGAGTGTTTGATGGGACAGTGTAGAGAGAGCTTTACTCTGTATCTAATCCGTGCAGTGCCTGTGGTGGGAGTGTTTGATGGGACAGTGTAGAGGGAGCTATACTCTGTATCTAACCCGTGCTGTACCTCTCCTGGGAGTGTTGGATGGGACAGTGTACAGGGAGCTTTTCTCTGCATCTAACCCATGCTGTACCTGCCCTGGAAGCGTTTGATGGGATAGTGTAGAGGGAGCTTTACTCTGTATCTAACCCGTGCTGTACCTCTCCTGGGAGTGTTGGATGGGACAGTGTACAGGGAGCTTTTCTCTGCATCTAACCCATGCTGTACCTCTCCTGGGAGTGTTGGATGGGACAGTGTAGAGGGAGCTTTACTCTGTATCTAACCCGTGCTGTACCTGCCCTAGCAGTGTTTGATGGGAAAGTGTAGAGGGAGCTTTACTCTGTGTCTAACCCGGGCTGTACCTGCCATGGGAGTGTTTGATGGGAAAGTGTAGAGAGAGCTTTACTCTCTATCTAACCCATGCTGTACCTGTCCTGGGAGTGTTTAATGGGACAGTGTCGAGAGAGCTTTACTCTGTATCTAACCCGTGCTGTACCTGCCCTGGAAGTGTTTGATGGGACAGTGTAGATGGAGCTTTACTCTGTATCTAACCCGTGCTGTACCTGCCCTGGGATTGTTTGATGGGACAGTGTAGATGGAGCTTTACTCTGTATCTAACCCGTGCTGTACCTGCCGTGGGTGTGTTTGATGGGACAGTGTAGAGGGAATCTTTACTCTGTATCTAACTCGTGCTGTACCTGCCGTTGTGGTATTTGATGGGACAGTGTAGAGGGAGCTTTACTTTGTATCTAACCCGTGCTGAACCTGCCCTGGGAGTGTTTGATGAGACAGTGTAGAGGGAGCTTTACTCTGTATCTAACCCGTGCTGTACCTGTCCTGGGAATTTTTGATGGGACAGTGTAGAGGGAGCTTTACTCTGTATCTAACCTGTGCTGTACCTGCTCTAGGATTGTTTGATGGGACAGTGTAGAGAGAGCTTTACTCTGTCTCTAACCCGTGCTGTACCTGCTCTAGGATTGTTTGATGGGACAGTGTAGAGAGAGCTTTACTCTGTATCTAACCCGTGCTGTACCTGCCCTGGGTGTGTTTGATGGGACTGTGTAGAGGTAGCTTTACTCTGTATCTAACCCGTGCTGCACCTGCCCTGGGAGTGTTTGATGGGACAGTGTAGAGAGAGCTTTACTCTGTATCTAATCCGTGCAGTGCCTGTGGTGGGAGTGTTTGATGGGACAGTGTAGAGGGAGCTATACTCTGTATCTAACCCGTGCTGTACCTCTCCTGGGAGTGTTGGATGGGACAGTGTACAGGGAGCTTTTCTCTGCATCTAACCCATGCTGTACCTGCCCTGGAAGCGTTTGATGGGATAGTGTAGAGGGAGCTTTACTCTGTATCTAACCCGTGCTGTACCTGCCCTAGCAGTGTTTGATGGGAAAGTGTAGAGGGAGCTTTACTCTGTGTCTAACCCGGGCTGTACCTGCCATGGGAGTGTTTGATGGGAAAGTGTAGAGAGAGCTTTACTCTCTATCTAACCCATGCTGTACCTGTCCTGGGAGTTTTTGATGGGACAGTGTAGAGGGAGGTTTAATCTGTATCTGACCCGTGCTGTACCTGCCCTGGGAGTGTTTGATGGGACAGTGTAGAGGGAGCTTGACTCTGTATCTAACCCGTGCTGTACCTGTCATGGGAGTGTTTGATGTGACAGTGTAGAGGGAGCTTTACTCTGTATCTAACCCATGCTGTATCTGTCCTCGGAGTGTTTGATGGGACAGTGTAGAGCGAATTTTACTCTGTACCTAACTCGTGCTGTACCTGTCCTGGGAGTGTGTCATGGGATAGTGTAGAGGGAGGTTTACTTTGTATCTAACCCATGCTGTACCTGTCCTGGGAGTTTTTGATGGGACAGTGTAGAGGGAGCATTACTCTGTATCTAATCCGTGCTGAACCTGCACTGGGAGTGTTTGATGGGATAGTGTAGAGGGAGGTTTTCTCTGCATCTAACCCATGCTGTACCTGCCCTGGGAGTGTTTGATGGGACAGTGTACAGGCAGCTTTACTGTGTATCTAACCCATGCTGTACCTGCGATATGAGTGTTTAATGGGACAGTGTCGAGAGAGCTTTACTCTGTATCTAACCCGTGCTGTACCTGCCCTGGAAGTGTTTGATGGGACAGTGTAGAGGGAGCTTTACTCTGTATCTAACCCGTGCTGTACCTGCCCTGGGAGTGTTTGATGGGACAGTGTAGATGGAGCTTTACTCTGTATCTAACCCGTGCTGTACCTGCCGTGGGTGTGTTTGATGGGACAGTGCAGAGGGAGCTTTACTCTGTATCTAACTCGTGCTGTACCTGCCGTTGTGGTATTTGATGGGACAGTGTAGAGGGAGCTTTACTTTGTATCTAACCCGTGCTGAACCTGCCCTGGGAGTGTTTGATGGGACAGTGTAGAGGGAGCTTTACTCTGTATCTAACCCGTGCTGTACCTGTCCTGGGAGTGTTTGATGGGACAGTGTAGAGAGAGCCTTACTCTGTATCTAACCCATGCTGTACCTGCCCTGGGAGTGTTTGATGGGACAGTGCAGAGACAGCTTTACTCTGTATCTAACACATGCTGTACCTGCCCTGGGAATTTTTGATGGGACAGTGTAGAGGGAGCTTTACTCTGTATCTAACCCGTGCTGTACCTGCTCTAGGATTGTTTGATGGGACAGTGTAGAGAGAGCTTTACCCTGTATCTAACCCGTGCTGTCCCTGCCCTGGGTGTGTTTGATGGGACTGTGTAGAGGTAGCTTTACTCTGTATCTAACCCGTGCTGCACCTGCCCTGGGAGTGTTTGATGGGACAGTGTAGAGAGAGTTTTACTCTGTATCTAATCCGTGCAGTACCTGTGGTGGGAGTGTTTGATGGGACAGTGTAGAGGGAGCTATATTCTGCATCTAACCCGTGCTGTACCTGGCCTGGGAGTATTTGATGGGACAGTGTATAGAGAGCTTTACTCTGTATCTAACCCGTGTTGTACCTCTCCTGGGAGTGTTGGATGGGACAGTGTACAGGGAGCTTTTCTCTGCATCTAACCCATGCTCTACCTGCCCTGGAAGCGTTTGATGGGATAGTGTAGAGGGAGCTTTACTCTGTATCTAACCCGTGCTGTACCTGCCATGGGAGTGTTTGATGGGAAAGTGCAGAAAGAGCTTTACTCTCTATCTAACCCGTGCTGTACCTGCCCTGGGAGTGTTTGATGGGACAGTGTAGATGGAGCTTTACTCTGTATCTAACCCGTGCTGTACCTGCCGTGGGTGTGTTTGATGGGACAGTTTAGAGGGAGCTTTACTCTGTATCTAACTCGTGCTGTACCTGCCGTTGTGGTATTTGATGGGACAGTGTAGAGGGAGCTTTACTTTGTATCTAACCCGTGCTGAACCTGCCCTGGGAGTGTTTGATGGGACAGTGCAGAGGGAGCTTTACTCTGTATCTAACCCGTGCTGTACCTGTCCTGGGAGTGTTTGATGGGACAGTGTAGAGAGAGCCTTACTCTGTATCTAACCCATGCTGTACCTGCCCTGGGAGTGTTTGATGGGACAGTGCAGAGACAGCTTTACTCTGTATCTAACACATGCTGTACCTGCCCTCGGAATTTTTGATGGGACAGTGTAGAGGGAGCTTTACTCTGTATCTAACCCGTGCTGTACCTGCTCTAGGATTGTTTGATGGGACAGTGTAGAGAGAGCTTTACTCTGTATCTAACCCGTGCTGTACCTGCCCTGGGTGTGTTTGATGGGACTGTGTAGAGGTAGCTTTACTCTGTATCTAACCCGTGCTGCACCTGCCCTGGTAGTGTTTGATGGGACAGTGTAGAGAGAGCTTTACTCTGTATCTAATCCGTGCAGTACCTGTGGTGGGAGTGTTTGATGGGACAGTGTAGAGGGAGCTATACTCTGTATCTAACCCGTGCTGTACCTGGCCTGGGAGTATTTGATGGGACAGTGTAGAGAGAGCTTTACTCTGTATCTAACCCGTGCTGTACCTCTCCTGGGAGTGTTGGATGGGACAGTGTACAGGGAGCTTTTCTCTGCATCTAACCCATGCTGTACCTGCCCTGGAAGTGTTTGATGGGATAGTGTAGAGGGAGCTTTACTCTGTATCTAACCCGTGCTAAACCTGCGCTGGGAGTGTTTGATGGGACAATGTAGAGGGAGCTTTACTCTGTATCTAACCCGTGCTTTACCTGCCATGGGAGTGTTTGATGGGACAGTGTAGTGGGAGCTTTACTCTGTATCTAACCCGTGCTGTACCTGTCCTGGGAGTGTTTGATGGGACAGTGTAGAGGGAGCTTTACTCTGTATCTAACCCGTGCTATATCTGCCATGGGACTGTTTGATGGGACAGTGTAGAGGAAGTTTTACTCTGTATCTAATCGGTGCTGTACCTGTCCTGGGAGTTTTTGATAGGACAGTGTAGAGAGAGCCTTACTCTGTATCTAACCCATGCTGGACCTGCTCTGGGAGTGTTTGATGGGACAGTGTTCAGGGAGCTTTACTCTGTATCTAACCCGTGCTGTACCTGTCCTGGGAGTTATTGATGGGACAGTGTAGAGGGAGCTTTACTCTGTATCTAACCCATGCTGTACCTGCCCTGGGAGCGTTTGATGGGACAGTGCAGAGGGAGCTTCACTCTGTATCCAATCCGTGCATTACCTGTCCTGGGACTGTTTGATGGGACAGGGCAGAGGGAAGTTTACTCTGTATCTAACCCATGCTGTACCTGTCCTCGGAGTGTTTGATGGGACAGTGTTGAGCGAATTTTACTCTGTACCTAACTCGTGCTGTACCTGTCCTGGGAGTGTGTCATGGGATAGTGTAGAGGGAGTTTTACTTTGTATCTAACCCATGCTGTACCTGTCCTGGGAGTTTTTGATGGGACAGTGTAGAGGGAGCTTCACTCTGTATCTAATCCGTGCTGAACCTGCACTGGGAGTGTTTGATGGGACAGTGTAGAGGGAGCTTTACTCTGTATCTAACACGTGCTGTACCTGCCGTGGGTGTGTTTGATGGGACAGTGTAGATGGAGCTTTACTCTGTATCTAACCCGTGCTGTACCTGCCGTGGGTGTGTTTGATGGGACAGTGTAGAGGGAGCTTTACTCTGTATCTAACTCGTGCTGTACCTGCCGTTGTGGTATTTGATGGGACAGTGTAGAGGGAGCTTTACTTTGTATCAAACCCGTGCTGAACCTGCCCTGGGAGTGTTTGATGGGACAGTGTAGAGGGAGCTTTACTCTGTATCTAACCCGTGCTGCACCTGTCCTGGGAGTGTTTGATGGGACAGTGTAGAGAGAGCCTTACTCTGTATCTAACCCATGCTGTACCTGCCCTGGGAGTGTTTGATGGGACAGTGCAGAGACAGCTTTACTCTGTATCTAACACATGCTGTACCTGCCCTGGGAATTTTTGATGGGACAGTGTAGAGTGAGCTTTACTCTGTATCTAACCCGTGCTGTACCTGCTCTTGGATTGTTTGATGGGACAGTGCAGAGAGAGCTTTACTCTGTATCTAACCCGTGCTGTACCTGCCCTGGGTGTGTTTGATGGGACTGTGTAGAGGTAGCTTTACTCTGTATCTAACCCGTGCTGCACCTGCCCTGGGAGTTTTTGATGGGGCAGTGTAGAGAGAGCTTTACTCTGTATCTAATCCGTGCAGTACCTGTGGTGGGAGTGTTTGATGGGACAGTGTAGAGGGAGCTATACTCTGTATCTAACCCGTGCTGTACCTGGCCTGGGAGTATTTGATGGGACAGTGTAGAGAGATTTACTCTGTGTCTAACCCGTGCTGTACCTCTCCTGGGAGTGTTGGATGGGACAGTGTACAGGGAGCTTTTCTCTGCATCTAATCCATGCTGTACCTGCCCTGGAAGTTTTTGATGGGATAGTGTAGAGGGAGCTTTACTCTGTATCTAACCCGTGCTGTACCTGCCCTAGCAGTGTTTGATGGGAAATGTAGAGGGAGCTTTACTCTGTGTCTAACCCGGGCTGTACCTGCCCTGGGAGTGTTTGATGGGAAAGTGTAGAGAGAGCTTTACTCTCTATCTAACCCATGCTGTACCTGTCCTGGGAGTTTTTGATGGGACAGTGTCGAGGGAGGTTTAATCTGTATCTAACCCGTGCTGTACCTGCCCTGGGAGTGTTTGATGGGACAGTGTAGAGGGAGCTTGACTCTGTATCTAACCCGTGCTGTACCTGTCATGGGAGTGTTTGATGTGACAGTGTAGAGGGAGCTTTACTCTGTATCTAATCCGTGCTGTACCTGTCCTGGGTGTGTTTGATGGGACCGTGTAGAGAGAATTTTACTCTGTATCTAACCCATGCTGTACCTGCCCTGGGAGTGTTTGATGGGACAGAGTAGAGGGACGTTTACTCTGTATCTAATCCGTGCTGTACCTGCCCTGGGAGTGTTTGATGGGACAGTGTAGATGGAGCTTTACTCTGTTACCAACCCATGCTTTACCTGCCCTGGGAGTGTTTGATGGGACAGTGTAGATGGAGCTTTACTCTGTATCTAACCCGTGCTGTACCTGCTGTGGGAGTGTTTGATGGGACAGTGTAGAGGGAGCTTTACACTGTACCTAACTCGTGCTGTACCTGCCGTTGGGGTGTTTGATGGGACAGTGTAGAGGGAGCTTTACTTTGTATCTAACTCGTGCTGTACCTGTCATGGGAATGTTTGATGGGACAGTGTAGAGGGAGCTTAACTCTGTATCTAATCCATGCTGTACCTGTCCTGGGAGTGTTTGATGGGACAGTGTAGAGAGAGGTTTACTCTGTATCTAATCCATACTGTACCTGTCCTGGGAGTGTTTGATGGGACAGTGTACAGGGAGGTTTACTCTGTATCTAACCCATGCTGTGCCTGCCCTGGGAGTGTTTGATGGGACAGTGTAGATGGAGCTTAACTCTGTATCTAACCCGTGCTGTACCTGCCGTGGGAGTGTTTGATGGGACCGTGTAGAGGGAGCTTTACTCTGTATCTAAATCGTGCTGTACCTGCCGTTGGGGTGTTTGATGGGACAGTGTAGATGTAGCTTTACTTTGTATCTAACCCGTGCTGTACCTGTCCTGGGAGCGTTTGATGGGACAGTGTAGAAGGAGCTTTACTCTGTATCTAACCCGTGCTGTACCTACCATGGGATTGTTTGATGGGACAGTGTAGAGGAAGTTTTCCTCTCTATCAAATCCGTGCTGTACCTGTCCTGGGAGTGTTTGATGGGACACTGTAGAGAGAGCCTTACTCTCTATCTAACCCAAGCTGTACCTGCCCTGGGAGTGTTTGATGGGACAGTGTAGAGACAGCTTTACTCTGTATCTAACCCGTGCTGTACCTGCCCTGGGAGTCATGGATGGGACAATGTAGAGGGAGCTTTACTCTGTATCTAACCCGTGTTGTACCTGCCCTATGATTGTTTGATGGGACAGTGTAGAGACAGCTTTACTCTGTATCTAACCCGTGCTGTACCTTCCCTGCGAGTGTTTGATGGGACAGTGTAGAGGTAGCTTTACTCTGTATCTAACACGTGCTGTACCTGTCCTGGGAGTTTTTGATAGGACAGTGTAGAGAGAGCCTTACTCTGTATCTAACCCATGCTGGACCTGCTCTGGGAGTGTTTGATGGGACAGTGTTCAGGGAGCTTTACTCTGTATCTAACCCGTGCTGTACCTGTCCTGGGAGTTATTGATGGGACAGTGTAGAGGGAGCTTTACTCTGTATCTAACCCATGCTGTACCTGCCCTGGGAGCGTTTGATGGGACAGTGCAGAGGGAGCTTCACTCTGTATCCAATCCGTGCATTACCTGTCCTGGGACTGTTTGATGGGACAGGGCAGAGGGAAGTTTACTCTGTATCTAACCCATGCTGTACCTGTCCTCGGAGTGTTTGATGGGACAGTGTTGAGCGAATTTTACTCTGTACCTAACTCGTGCTGTACCTGTCCTGGGAGTGTGTCATGGGATAGTGTAGAGGGAGTTTTACTTTGTATCTAACCCATGCTGTACCTGTCCTGGGAGTTTTTGATGGGACAGTGTTGAGGGAGCTTTACTCTGTATCTAATCCGTGCTGAACCTGCACTGGGAGTGTTTGATGGGACAGTGTAGAGGGAGCTTTACTCTGTATCTAACACGTGCTGTACCTGCCGTGGGTGTGTTTGATGGGACAGTGTAGATGGAGCTTTACTCTGTATCTAACCCGTGCTGTACCTGCCGTGGGTGTGTTTGATGGGACAGTGTAGAGGGAGCTTTACTCTGTATCTAACTCGTGCTGTACCTGCCGTTGTGGTATTTGATGGGACAGTGTAGAGGGAGCTTTACTTTGTATCAAACCCGTGCTGAACCTGCCCTGGGAGTGTTTGATGGGACAGTGTAGAGGGAGCTTTACTCTGTATCTAACCCGTGCTGCACCTGTCCTGGGAGTGTTTGATGGGACAGTGTAGAGAGAGCCTTACTCTGTATCTAACCCATGCTGTACCTGCCCTGGGAGTGTTTGATGGGACAGTGCAGAGACAGCTTTACTCTGTATCTAACACATGCTGTACCTGCCCTGGGAATTTTTGATGGGACAGTGTAGAGTGAGCTTTACTCTGTATCTAACCCGTGCTGTACCTGCTCTTGGATTGTTTGATGGGACAGTGCAGAGAGAGCTTTACTCTGTATCTAACCCGTGCTGTACCTGCCCTGGGTGTGTTTGATGGGACTGTGTAGAGGTAGCTTTACTCTGTATCTAACCCGTGCTGCACCTGCCCTGGGAGTTTTTGATGGGGCAGTGTAGAGAGAGCTTTACTCTGTATCTAATCCGTGCAGTACCTGTGGTGGGAGTGTTTGATGGGACAGTGTAGAGGGAGCTATACTCTGTATCTAACCCGTGCTGTACCTGGCCTGGGAGTATTTGATGGGACAGTGTAGAGAGATTTACTCTGTGTCTAACCCGTGCTGTACCTCTCCTGGGAGTGTTGGATGGGACAGTGTACAGGGAGCTTTTCTCTGCATCTAATCCATGCTGTACCTGCCCTGGAAGTTTTTGATGGGATAGTGTAGAGGGAGCTTTACTCTGTATCTAACCCGTGCTGTACCTGCCCTAGCAGTGTTTGATGGGAAAGTGTAGAGGGAGCTTTACTCTGTGTCTAACCCGGGCTGTACCTGCCCTGGGAGTGTTTGATGGGAAAGTGTAGAGAGAGCTTTACTCTCTATCTAACCCATGCTGTACCTGTCCTGGGAGTTTTTGATGGGACAGTGTCGAGGGAGGTTTAATCTGTATCTAACCCGTGCTGTACCTGCCCTGGGAGTGTTTGATGGGACAGTGTAGAGGGAGCTTGACTCTGTATCTAACCCGTGCTGTACCTGTCATGGGAGTGTTTGATGTGACAGTGTAGAGGGAGCTTTACTCTGTATCTAATCCGTGCTGTACCTGTCCTGGGTGTGTTTGATGGGACCGTGTAGAGAGAATTTTACTCTGTATCTAACCCATGCTGTACCTGCCCTGGGAGTGTTTGATGGGACAGAGTAGAGGGACGTTTACTCTGTATCTAATCCGTGCTGTACCTGCCCTGGGAGTGTTTGATGGGACAGTGTAGATGGAGCTTTACTCTGTTACCAACCCATGCTTTACCTGCCCTGGGAGTGTTTGATGGGACAGTGTAGATGGAGCTTTACTCTGTATCTAACCCGTGCTGTACCTGCTGTGGGAGTGTTTGATGGGACAGTGTAGAGGGAGCTTTACACTGTACCTAACTCGTGCTGTACCTGCCGTTGGGGTGTTTGATGGGACAGTGTAGAGGGAGCTTTACTTTGTATCTAACTCGTGCTGTACCTGTCATGGGAATGTTTGATGGGACAGTGTAGAGGGAGCTTAACTCTGTATCTAATCCATGCTGTACCTGTCCTGGGAGTGTTTGATGGGACAGTGTAGAGAGAGGTTTACTCTGTATCTAATCCATACTGTACCTGTCCTGGGAGTGTTTGATGGGACAGTGTACAGGGAGGTTTACTCTGTATCTAACCCATGCTGTGCCTGCCCTTGGAGTGTTTGATGGGACAGTGTAGATGGAGCTTAACTCTGTATCTAACCCGTGCCGTACCTGCCGTGGGAGTGTTTGATGGGACCGTGTAGAGGGAGCTTTACTCTGTATCTAAATCGTGCTGTACCTGCCGTTGGGGTGTTTGATGGGACAGTGTAGATGTAGCTTTACTTTGTATCTAACCCGTGCTGTACCTGTCCTGGGAGCGTTTGATGGGACAGTGTAGAAGGAGCTTTACTCTGTATCTAACCCGTGCTGTACCTACCATGGGATTGTTTGATGGGACAGTGTAGAGGAAGTTTTCCTCTCTATCAAATCCGTGCTGTACCTGTCCTGGGAGTGTTTGATGGGACACTGTAGAGAGAGCCTTACTCTCTATCTAACCCAAGCTGTACCTGCCCTGGGAGTGTTTGATGGGACAGTGTAGAGACAGCTTTACTCTGTATCTAACCCGTGCTGTACCTGCCCTGGGAGTCATGGATGGGACAGTGTAGAGGGAGCTTTACTCTGTATCTAACCCGTGTTGTACCTGCCCTATGATTGTTTGATGGGACAGTGTAGAGACAGCTTTACTCTGTATCTAACCCGTGCTGTACCTTCCCTGCGAGTGTTTGATGGGACAGTGTAGAGGTAGCTTTACTCTGTATCTAACCCGTGCTGTACCTGCCCTGGTAGTGTTTGATGGGACAGTGTAGAGGGAGCTTTACTCTGTATCTAATCCGTGCAGTACCTGTGGTGTGAGTGTTTGATGGGTCAGTGTAGAGGGACCTTTACTCTGTATCTAAACCGTGCTGTACCTGCCTGGGAGTGTTTGATGGGACAGTGTAGATGGAGCTTTACTCTGTATCTAACCCGTGCTGTACCTGTCCTGTGAGTGTTTGATGGGACAGTGTAGAGGGAGTTTACTCTGTATGTAACCAGTGCTGTACCTGTCCTGGGAGTTTCTGATGGGAGAGTGTAGAGGGAGCTTTAATCTGTATCTAACCCGTGCTGTACCTGCCCTGGGAGTGTTTGATGGGACAGTGTAGAGGGAGCTTTACTTTGTATCTAACCCTTGCCGGAACTGCCCTGGGAGTGTTTGATGGGACAGTGTAGAGGGAGCTTTCCTCTGTATCTAACCCGTGCTGTACCTGTCCTGGGAGTGTTTGATGGGACAGTGTAGAGGGAGCTTTACTCTGTATCTAACCCGTGCTGTACCTGCCATGGGAGTGCTTGATGAGACAGTGTAGAGGAAGTTTTACTCTGTATCTAATCCGTGCTGTACCTGTCCTGGGAGTGTTTGATGGGACAGTGTAGAGAGAGCCTTACTCTGTATCTAACCCCTGCTGTACCTGCCCTGGGAGTGTTTGATGGGACAGAGTAGAGACAGCTTTACTCTGTATCTAACCTTTGCTGTACCCACCCTGGGAGTTTTTGATGGGACAGTGTAGAGGGAGCTTTACTCTGTATCTAACCCGTGCTTTACCTGCCCTGGAAGTGTCTGATGGGACAGTGCAGGGGGAGCTTTACTCTCAATCTAATCCGTGCAGTACCTGTCCTGGGAGTGTTTGATGGGACAGTGTAGAGGGAGCTGTACTCTGTATCTAACCCATGCTGTACCTGCCCTACGAGTGTTTGATGGGACAGTGTCGAGAGAGCTTTACTCTGTATCTAACCCATGCTGTACCTGTCCTGGGAGTGTTTGATTGGACAGTGTAGAGGGAGCTTTCCTCTGTATCTAACCCGTGCTGTACTTGGCATGGGAGTGTTTGATGGGACAGTGTAGAGAGAGCTTTACTCTGTATCTAACCCGTGCTGTACCTGTCCTGGGAGTGTTTGATGGGACAGTGTAGAGGGAGCTTTTCTCTGTATCTAACCCATGCTGTACCTGCCCTGGAAGTGTTTGTTGGGACAGTGTAGAGGAAGCTTTACTCTGTATCTGACCTGTGCTGTACCTGCCCTAGTAGTGTTTGATGGGACAGTGTAGAGGAAGCTTTACTCTGTATCTAACCCGTGCTGTACCTGTCCTGGGACTGTTTGATGGGACAGTGTAGAGGGAGGTTTACTCTGTATCTAACCCATGCTGTACCTGCCCTGGGAGTGTTTGATGGGACAGTGTAGAGGGAGCTTTACTCTGTATCTAATCCGTGCTTTACCTCTCCTGGGAGTGTTTGATGGGACAGTGTAGAGAGAGGTTTACTCTGTATCTAACCCATGCTGTACCTGCCCTGTGAGTGTTTGATGGGACAGTTTAGATGGAGCTTTACTCTGTATCTAACCCATGCTGTACCTGTCCTGGGAGTGTTTGATGGGACAGTGTAGATGGAGCTTTACTCTGTATCTAACCCGTGCTGTACCTTCCCTGGGAGTGTTTGATGGGACAGTGTAGATGGAGCTTTACTCTGTATCTAACCCATGCTGTACCTGTCCTGGGAGTGTTTGATGGGACAGTGTAGATGGAGCTTTACTCTGTATCTAACCCATGCTGTACCTGTCCTGGGAGTGTTTTGTGGTATCTTGAGCTGGCCATAGATGGAGACAGACACAGGTTAACTCTGTAACATGGTTTAATCAACACTTGCACATTAAAGCTTCTGCCATGAGGCAGCAAAAACAAAGAGTACAACCAGTACAGATCAGACTTAACTCAGGAGAGCAATTGCCACAGCACCACATGGTGGATCAGGTTATACATAACATCCCAGGTTCTGCACTCCTCCACCCTTAAGATTGCCGTATGCAATTCTTAAACAATAACCCTTACTAGGTACTACGTTTTAACTAACCAGTATGCTCTAACCATGGTTAACCCCTGACTAATTTAACAGGTTTGTATAAGTCTGTCTGTTTGCTTGCGAATCTTTGTGAACGTCTTAATTCCACTTGTGATGGATTCTCAGATTCATTCGCACTTGAGATTGGAGTAGTCTCTGATGTTGGTTTTACTCTGTCCCGCTGTGGCCTGGCAGTACCAGTGTCCACTGGCACCTTATAAGCCGTGCTGGGTCCTGGAACAGCCTCCTCTACTGCCCTTTGTTCCATCTGCGGCAGTTCCCCCTGCTGCCGGCTGAAAAGCTGATCCACATGCCGACAAACCCCTCGACCATCCCCTAGTAACACGGAGTACGACACAGGTCCTGTAATGTCCTGGATTAGTCCTGGTATCCATTTAGGTCCATAACCGATGTTCCGGGTGTACACAGAGTCCCCAATGGTGAAATGGCGAGCTTTGGTATGTTTGTCATGGTACGCTTTTTGGTTTGTTTGTTTTGTCTCCACCTTGCTTCTGAGATCTGGGTGTATCAGGTCTAACATGCACCGCAACTTTCTCCCCATCATCAACTCAGCCGCAGAAAGCCCCGTGGTAGCTTGGGGTGTTATACGATAACTAAACAAGGCTCTATTGAGCTTGGTCTCCAGGGTGTCACCTGAGCTCTTCCTCATGAGCTCCTTAAAAGTCTGCACGGCTCGCTCGGCTAACCCATTTGAGGCTGGGTGATATGGAACCGAGGTGACATATGTGATTCCATTCCTTACCATGAATTCTTTGCTCCCTTCACTAACAAAACACTGTGCATTGTCGGATACAATCATTTCTGGAATACCATGCATGCTAAAGCTGTTCCTGAGACAATCCAGTGTGGCATCAGTCGTTGCAGAGCTCACTGGATAAACGTCAATCCACTTTGAGTGAGCGTCAACCAGCACCAAAAACATTTTGCCCATAAAAGGTCCCGCATAGTCTATGTGAGTTCTCCTCCAGGGTTTGCTGGGCCACTCCCAGGGATGGAGTGGTGCCCCGACAGGTGCCTTCCTCTGTTCCTGACATATAGTGCATGACTTTACCTTTGACTCAATTTCAGCATCCAAGTTAGGCCACCACAGGTAGCTCCTAGCCAGTCCTTTCATTCTAGTCATTCCTGGGTGCAATTGATGCAACTGTTCCATCAAAGTAGAGCATCCCCGCTCTGGGACTATGATGCGTGCTCCCCATAGCACACATCCATCTTGGACACTGAGCTCGTACTGTCTCTGTCTGTACGGCGCTAACTCCGGTCCCTCACGATGATCTGGCCAGCCTTTCAACACATACTCACGGACCCTTGACAGAACGGGGTCCTTGGCTGTCCAGCCCTGGATTTGCACTGAAGTCATCAGTGGACTGATCTCCTGATCCAGCATCAGGACGTGCTCCTCAGGGGAAGTACTGTGAGGAGATTTTGAGAGGGGTAGGCGGCTGAGAGCATCCGCGTTCCTGTTTTCCTTGCCGGCTCTGTACATGATCACATATTCATAGGCTCTTAGTATTACTGCCATTTGAGGCACCGCTTTCATCTCATTCAGTAAGCTAATAAGAGGCTTGTGGTCAGTACTGATTACAAACTTCCTCCCATATATGTACATATGGAATTTCTTTACTCCAAATATAATGGCCAACCCCTCTTTATCAAGCTGTGAATAGTTCTTTTCCGCAGCTGTGAGCATGCGTGAAACAAACCCGATGGGCCTTTCCGCTCCATCTGGCATGCGGTGGGCCAACACTGCCCCCACTCCATAGGGTGATGCGTCGCAGGACATTATCAGCTCCTTCTTCTCGTCGTAATGCACTAACACCCTGCTGGACTGAAGTAGCTCCTTTGACTGCTGAAACGCTTTCGCTTGCTCTGGCCCCCAACGCCATGGCTCCTCCTTTCTCAGCAGTTTGTGCAGGGGTGCCAGCAGCATCGATAAGTTTGGAAGAAACCGGTTATAATAATTCAGGAGCCCTAGATAGGCTTTCAGTTCAGTCACTGAGGTGGGTGCCGGTGCATCCTGCACTGCCCGCACTTTCCCTGGTAATGGATGGAGGCCTGTGGCATCCACCCGATGTCCCAGGAATGTAACTTCCTTCTCCATGAAACTACACTTACTCCATTTCAGGCATAGCCCCACCTCTTCCAGCCGCTGTAGCACTTTGTCCAGTGTTTTTAAGTGATCCTGATCGTCACTTCCTGTTAGCAGAATATCATCTAAGTACACGGCCACCTTTGGAATGCCCTGCAGAATGCCCTCCATAGTCCATTGGAATATTGCTGGGCTAGAACTGACACCAAATGGTAACCTGGCATATGTGAACAGCCCCTTGTGCGTGTTCACCGTGACAAACTTTTTTGATTCTTCATCTAGCAATATCTGCTGATACGCATGACTCATGTCCAGTTTGCTGAATCTTTCTCCCCCAGCGAGCGATGTTAACATGTCCTCCATTCTCGGAATGGGGTACTGTTCCAGTGATGATACTCTGTTCACTGTTAACTTATTGTCACCACACACCCTTATGTTACCGTCGGGCTTCAATACCGGGACTATTGGTACCGCCCAGTCTGAAAATTTCACTGCTTCTATTACTTTGTCCTTCAGCAGGCGATCTAGTTCCGCCTCAACCTTGGTTTTCATTGCAAAAGGCACCGACCTTGGTTTAAAGAAACGAGGCGTGGCATCACTGGCTACATGAATCTTGGCTGTGGCTCCCCTTAAGGTGCCCAGTTCGTCCTTGAACACTAACTCATGCTTCAGCAGCACTTCTTGCAGTGCCTCTGTACTGTCCTCCATTTTATTCATTGCCTGCCAGTCCACACTCAACTCACTGATCCACCCTCGCCCTAACAGGTTTGGCCCTGACCCTGCTACCACTACCACCGTAAGCTCTTTGGTGACTCCTTTGTGTTCCACTTGTACTTTGGCCGCCCCCAAAATGTCCACCTTCTGTCCTGTGTAGGTTTTGAGACTAATGGGGCATGTACCTAGCTCTGGTACTTTTGCTTCCCCCCATAGCTTGGCGTACTCAGTCTGCGACATTATGGTTACACTACATCCGGTGTCAATCTCAAACTTTACTTGACCTCCGTTCACTATCAAATACTGAGTGAGAGGGGGTACGTTGGGCCTTGAAGTGTCTATACTGTATATAGTGAAAACCTCCTCACTAGACTCACTAGACTCTTCCTCTTGTATGTAATTTGCCCGCTTTGTGTACTTCTCCCTCCCCCCTTTAGCATGCTTTGCCTCTTTAGCACTGCTTCTGTCACTCACTGCCCTTTTACAGACTTTCTTTAAGTGCCCTATTTTTCCAAAATTGCGGCACTTTGCCTTTGCAAACCTGCAGTCCTTTGCATAATGGCTCATCCCGCCACATCGGTAGCAATCCCCAACCCCGACTGGTGGACTTTTCGCGCCAGCTTCCATCTTGAAAACAGCTCCTCCCACTGGTTTACTCCATTTCTCCTTGCTCATAATGTTTAAGTCCTTAATGTCCTTGTTAGCCATCTCCATGGCTTGTGCTTTTTTAAGTGCTGTCTCAAACGTTAATCCTTCTTCTGACAGCAACCTTTGCTGTATATTGTCGTCGTTAACTCCGCATACTAGTCTGTCCCTTAACATGACTGTGAGTGTATTTCCAAAATTACAGTCCTGTGTGAGCTTCCGAAGCTCCTCCACATACTCAGTAACGCTTTCTTCCGGCCTCCTAATCCTCGAATTGAATTTCCATCTCTATACTATTTCACTAGGATTCGGATTGAAATGATTATTTAGTAGACTCACCAACTCGTCAAAAGATTTTTCTCCTGGCCGCTCCGGGCTCAGCAGATTCCTCATCCGTGTATAGGTTTGCGCTCCCACACAACTCAGTAAAATGGCCCTTTTCTTTTCAGCACTGTCCACCTCGTTTGCCATAAAGAAATGGCTCAGTATTTCACAATACTCCTCCCAAGACTGCGACTTGCTGTCAAAAGGTGCCACGGAGCCTACCGTTCCTGCCATCCTTGGAGTCCGGTCACTTCAGCCAAAAAATCAAACTCCGTTTCGACTCCCGCGGCCTAGCCTCGTGCTTTTCCGACTAGTTTGCTAACCAACCCGAGCACATCTTCCGAATACTCCAAAACTTTTCCGCCTTTATTCTCATCGCCATATGTGGTATCTTGAGGTGGCCATAGTTGGAGACGGACACAGGTTAACTCCGTAACATGGTTTAATCAACACTTGCACATAAAAGCATCTGCCATGAGGCAGCAAAAACAAAGAGTACAACCAGTACAGATCAGACTTAACTCAGGAGAGCAATTGCCACAGCACCACCTGGTGGATCAGGTTACACATAACCTCCCAGGTTACTACAGTTTGATGGGACAGTGTAAAGGGAGCTTTACTCTGTATCTAACCCGTGCTGTACCTGCCCTGGGAGTGTTTGATGGGACAGTGTAGAGGGAGCTTTACTCTGTATCTAACCCGTGCTGTACCTGCCCTGGGAGTGTTTGATGGGACAGTGTAGAGGAAGATTTACTCTGTATCTAACCCGTGCTGTACCTGCCCTGGGAGTGTTTGATGGGACAGTGTAGAGGGAGCTTTACTCTGTATCTAACCCATGCTGTACCTGCTGTGGGAGTGTTTGATGGGACAGTGTAGAGGGAGCTTTACTCTGTATCTAACCCATGCTGTACCTGCCATGGGAGTGTTTGTTGGGACAGTGTAGAGGGAGCTTTACTCTGTATCTAACCCGTGCTGTATCTGCCCTGGGAGTGTTTGATGGGACAGTGTAGAGGGAGCTTTACTCTGTATCTAACCCGTGCTGTACCTGCCGTGGGAGTGTTTGATGGGACAGTGTAGAGGGAGCTTTACTCTGTATCTAACCCGTGCTGTACCTGCCGTGGGAATGTTTGATGGGACAGTGTAGAGGGAGCTTTACTCTGTATCTAACCCGTGCTGTACCTGCCGTGGGAGTGTTTGATGGGACAGTGCAGAGGGAGCTTTACTCTGTATCTAACCCGTGCTGTACCTGCCGTGGGAGTGTTTGATGGGACAGTGTAGAGGGAGCTTTACTCTGTATCTAACCCGTGCTGTACCTGCCCTGGGAGTGTTTGATGGGACAGTGTAGAGAGAGCTTTACTCTGTATCTAACCTGTGCTGTACCTGCCCTGGGAGTGTTTGATGGGACAGTGTAGAGGAGACACCTTGTGACAACAATTGCGGTGCATTAACCCAGAATCACCCGCACGGCGGAAGGTGCCCTTTCAATGATGACAGGAGCCCAGTGCGCCGGCGCAGTAACTATTTGCTCTGAGCATGCGCAGTGCAAGTGATGGCGATAATCTGAACAGAACAGGCGGGTCAGCGGTCGGGATCTGGAAGGAGATTGTGGGTGCAGGGGATGGATTGGGCCCGCGGGTGAGTTTATAAGCTTTATAAACACCTGGTGTAGGCCTGAGGCTGCGAATAAGAGCCCACAGGCCCCGTGTTTCCCCGGTTACAGGCCCGGTCAGTGACCGCCCGGGTGATCCGAGTCACTGGCCGCCATTTTGGACAGGGCGGGTCTCACGGCGCATGCGTGGTACTTTGGGCAGGAACAAAGAGTGGGCGGGGCTTTAGGGTCTCAGTCAGTTTGATTGGTCCACATGTTTCTCCCACATTAGTGGCCCCTGAAAGGGAGCCTTGTTGGGCTGATTCTTGTTTGGTGACCCTGGGCCAACCCAGTCTCACCCTATTGGTTCATCCAAAAAGGCCCAGTGACCCGCAGAGAAAATCAGCAGCTCATTGATTTTATTCTCACTCTGCACACAGCGGGTGTAGAACTGAACCCAACCAGAGTAGAGGGAGGGGGAAAACTGGGAGTGGAGGAAAGAAGTGTTGGACTTTAATTCTCCGCTCTACTTCCGCTCAGACCTCACCGTCCTCGGCCTCTTGCATTGTTCCACTGAAGCTCAACATTCGTAATAAGGTGGATGAATTAGCTGCACAAATAGAGGTAAACGAATATGATATGATTGTGATTATGGAGACATGGCTCCAGGGTGGCCAAGGCTGGGAACATAACATCCAGGGGTATTCAATATTCAGGAAAGATAGGCAAAAAGGAAAAGGAGGTGGGGTAGCATTGCTGGTTAAAGAGGGGATTAACACAATTGAAAGGAAGGATATTAGCTCTGATGATGTGGAATCTGTATGGGTAAAATTGAGAAATACCAAGGGGCAGAAAACGTTAGTGGGAGTGGTGTATAGACCTCCAAACAGTAATGCAGAGGTTGGGGATGGCATTAAAAGGGAAATTGGAGAAGCGTGCAATAAGGGCACAGCAGTTATCATGGGTGACTTTAATCTACATATAAATTGGGCTAACCAAATTAGTAACAATACTTTGGAGGAGGAATTCCTCGAGTGTTTACGGGATGGTTTCCTGGACAAATATTTCAAGGAGCCAACTAGAGATCAGGCCATCTTAGACTGGGTATTATGTAATGAGAAAGGATTAATTAACAATCTTGTTGTGCGAGGCCCCTTGGGTCGGAGCGATCATAATATGATAGAATTCTTCATTATGATGGAGAGTGAGGTAGTTGACTCAGAGACTTGGGCCCTGAATTTAAATAAAGGAAACTATGATGGTATGAGACACGAGTTGGGTAGGATTGATTGGGGAATGGCACTCAAAGGGTTGACGGTGGATAGGCAATGGCAAACATTCAAAGACCGCATGGATGAACTACAGAATTTGTTCATCCCAGTTTGGCATAACAATAAAACAAAAAAGGTGACTCAACCGTGGCTAACAAGGGAAATTAGGGATAGCATAAGTTACAAGGAGAGGACATATAAATTGGCCAGAAAAAGCAGTAAACCTGAGGATTGGGAGCAGTTTAGGATTCAACAAAGGAGGACACAGGGATTAATTATTGGGGGAAATAGAATATGAGAGTAAGCTGGCAGGGAACATAAAAACTGACTGTAAAAGCTTTTATAGATATGTGAAGAGAAAAAGATTGGTGAAGTCAAGCGTAGGTTCCTTGCAGTCAGAATCAGGAGAATTTATAATGGGGAACAAAGAAATGGCAGACCAATTAAATACATATTTTGGTTCTGTCTTCACAAAGGAGGACACAAAGAACCTACCAGAGATGTCGGGGAGCATAGGGTCTGATGAAAGGGAGGAACTGAAAGAAATCAGTATTTGTAGGTGCAAAGTCCGCGCCTCAATAATACACGGACTTCAGGAGAACAGTTTAACAGGTACATTACTGAACAGGAGGCAACGTCAGACTGAAATACAGAAGCCTGCTAGGGCCTTTTATACAGGGGTGGTCACTGCCGGTACTGCAGTCTAAAACCAGTTATTCCCTTAAAGGTACATACACAACAATTCCTCCCCTTTTAGATAAAGTGTACATAACATTCATTTAACAACTAAATAATAACTCATTACAATTACAATTTTCTCGGTACTATATACATCAACTGAAATAATCATTTATAAGTTCAGTCTTTGAGGAGGCTTCCTGATCCTGACTGGATAGCGCCTTTCTCGAGTATCCTGTTCTTGTGGTGGAGTCGATTCTGGCTCATTGTCATTGGTTGGTTCGTCAGCTTCCAATACCACTGCTTCTGAGGTAGACGCAATCTGTACTTCGGGCTCATTACCAGGTGCACATGCTTGTGGTATAGGTTTGGCTTGTTCCTGTGACTCTAGAATCTGGTCAGCATGGCGTCTCATGATGCTCTCTCCAATGTCCACTGTGTACATTAGTGGTCCCTGCTGTGTGCATATCGTTCCTGGCTGCCATTTTTCTGTTCGGTAGTCGCGGGCCAAGGCTGGTTGCCCTATCTTGAAGCTCCTGGTTGGCTTCTTATTTATGTGCTGGAACTGCTTATCCTCAACATCTCATCTTATGTTTGGTTTGAGCAAATCCAAGCGACATCTTAGCCTTCGGCTGAAAAACAGTACGGCTGGAGTTTGGTTGGTTACTGCATGTGTCGCATTCCGGTAAGCAAACAACAAATTATCCACCTTGTGTTGTAGTGGTATGTCATCATTATACATTGCCTTTATGGCCTTTTTAAAGGTCTGAACAAACCTCTCAGCCAATCCATTTGTGGCTGGATGATATGGGGCAGACGTGTAATGTTTCACCCCATTATTCTTCAGGAACCTCCGGAAATCCTCAGACACAAACTGTGGCCCATTGTCAGAGCAAATCTGTTCTGGCAACCCATTCCTGATGAAGATGGTCCTTAGGACTGCAATAGTTTTCTCCGTGGTGGCGGAGGACATTTTAATGGCCTCTGGCCATTTCGAATGGGCATCCACAGCGATTAGAAACATTGAGTCCATAAATGGACCAGCAAAATCAATGTGTACCCGTTGCCATGGAGATGAGGGCCACTCCCATGGATGTAGCGGGGCCTGTGGTGGAGCGTTTTGGACCTTCTGGCATCCTGTGCATCTCTTGGTCATATCCTCGATTTCTTTATAGATTCCCGGCCACCACACAAACGCCCTGGCTAGGCTCTTCATTTTTACCCCTCCCAGATGACCCTCATGAAGCTCATTGAGCACTCTATCTCTCAACTTGGGTGGGATTACCACTCGGGATCCACACATCAAGGTCCCCTGGCACACTGACAGCTGTTCTCTCCTTGGTGAGAATGCTGGCAACAGTGAGTCGCCATATGCTGGCCATCCCTTCACCGTCAAATCATAGACCTGAGAGAGTGTCGGGTCATTTCGGGTTCCCTTCTCAACACTTGCGTTTGTAACAGGCAAACATTCGACTATGGTCGCATGGAATATCTCCACAGGGTCCACTGCAGGTGCTTCATCCACCGTAGGCAACGGTAGGCGCGACAGCCCATCAGCGTTTCCATGCTGTTTCGTACCCTTGTACTCTATGTCGTACTGATGTGCCCCTAGAAAAAGTGACCATCTTTGCAGCCGTTGCGCTGTCATCACCGGAACGCCCTTCTTTGGGTTAAAAATTGAGACCAGGGGCTGATGATCAGTCAGTAGGGTGAATTTCTGCCCGTGCAGATAGTGGTTGAACTTCTTCACCGCCCACACCAGGCTGAGGGCCTCCCTGTCAATCTGGGCGTAGTTACACTCGGCTGAGGTTAGCGAGCGCGATGCAAAGGCTATTGGCCTCTCTGAACCGTCACAGAATTTGTGTGATAGCACCGCTCCAATGCCGTAAGGTGACGCATCACATGCCAACTGAATCGGTAGTGTTGGGTTGTAGTGGGCCAATACTTCTTTTGATGTGATTATGCATTTACATTCCTGAAAGGCACGCTTACACTCATCACTCCATTTCCATGTTACTCCAGTTTGTAGCAGGGCGTTCAGTGGGTGCAGAATTGTAGATAAATTCGGCAAGAACTTATGGTAGTAGTTCACCAACCCGAGGAACGACCTCAGTTGCGACACATTTTCCGGGGCTGGAGCCTTGACTACTGCCTCAATCTTGTCCGGCGACTTATGCAAACCTTCCTCATCAATCATGTGGCCACAATACGAGATTTGTCTCCTGAAGAACTCGCATTTGGGGCGGTTGGCTCGTAGCCCATATTCCTGTAATCTCGTGAGCACCTGCTCCAGGTTGGCAAGGTGTTCACTGTCATATTCGCCCGTAAATAGGATGTCGTCTAAATAACACTGGGTCCCCGGAATCCCTTGCAGGACTTGTTCCATCGCCCTCTGCCAAATAGCCGGGGCTGATGCTACCCCGAATACCAGTCGATTGTACTGGTAAAGGCCTTTGTGAGTGTTTATCGTGAGGTATTTTCTAGATGCTTCTTCCACCTCCATTTTTAGATACGCTTGGGCCAGATCAATCTTTGTAAAACGTTTCCCTCCAGATAGTGAGGCGAAAATATCTTCTATCCGCGGAAGTGGATATTGTACTGTGTGCAGGACTGGGTTCACAGTCAGCTTGAAGTCCCCACAGATGCGAACCTTCTTCGGCTCCCCAGGCGTGCTGCTCAATGCTTTCTTCATTACAGGAACGATGGGTGTGGCCCACTCGCTCCAGTCCACCTTAGACAGCACACCCGAATGCTCCAGACTCTCCAGCTCTGCTTCAACGGCTGGGCGGATCGCGTATGGCACCGGTCTGGCCTTAAAAAATTTTGGGTTTGCGTTATCTTCAATCTTTATGGTTGCCTTTACTCCTTTTAGAGTCCCAAGTCCTTGTTGGAACACCTCTTCCGCGTCAGATAGAATTTGTGACAGACGTCCAGGTGTGACGTCATCATCCTTTTTGTCAGTCACAGTTAGCACCTGAATGGAATGCCAATCCAATTGTATTTTTCGCATTCATTCATGTCTCAATAATGGTGGTCCTCCATCTCGTAGTATATACATATATAGTTTCTGCGTTTCCTTGCCGTTATATTTAACTGGCACCCTTATTTTTCCTCTGGGGTAAACCTTTTGCCCCGTGTATGTCTTCAATACAATGGACGTGTCCTTCAAGGGTATGTGTGGGAATAGCCGCTCATAGTCTCGTCGATTCATGACAGTTAGGTCTGATCCTGTGTCCAATGCCATCTTTACTGGGGACCCTGCAATCATGAGGGTGACCCAAATGGTTCGGTGATCCTCCTTTGCGATCACGTTGTGTAACTTTAGACAACTTAGTCTCCTGCTCCCGGAGTCCTTATCACTCTCCTGATCTTCCGAACTACTGTCTGCCAGTTTCTTTACTTTCCTGTACCATTCTTTAGTAGTTCTTGTCGTGCTGGTTTTCTTTCCCGACCTGCAGACTCTTGCTATATGTCCCATTTTTCTGCATTGCCTGCATACTTTGTCCTTAAACCAGCAGTCCTTCTGCTCATGGGTTGTTCTGCCGCAGCGATAGCACTTTTCTGCTCCATACGCCATTTCGTTAGCGCTGTATTCTTGTGGTTTCTGTTGTATTTCCGCAGCTCCCCGTGCTGCTGCTTCGTAGGATACTGCCACGCTGAAAGCCTGTTCTAGCGTCAGGTCCTTTTCCGAAAGTAGTTGTTTCTGGGTTCCTTCACTCTGGAGCCCGCAGACAAACTTATCCCATAAGGTGTCTGCCAGTCCTGCTCTGAACTGGCAGTGCTTCGATAACTTGCGTAGTTCCGTAAGATAGTCAGCATTGCTCTCATCTTTGTGCTGGTTTCTTTTATGGAACTTGAATCTTTCTGCTATCAGCAGTGGTGTAGGGCTTAGGTGTTCCTGTAAGATATGAACAATCTCCTCAAAACTTTTCTCCATTGGTTTAGCTGTGGTAATTAAATTCCGCAATAGGCCGTACGTACTCGCGCCCATCAGATTTAATAATACCGACGCCCTCTTTCCATCGGCCACCTCATTTGCCTTGCAGTACACTTCAATTCTTTCCACATACGTGGTCCAGTCTGCTACCTCGTTGTCAAAAGCAGTGATACTGCCACTTTTCGGCATCTTGGGTGATTTAAAATGGCGCCTCCTGCACTTTTGCTTCTTCCCCAATGGAATAAAATGGCGCCTCCCGCACTTTTACTTCTTCCCCAATGGGATAAAATGGCGTGCCCCGCACTTTTGCTTCATCCCCTTGCTGCCACGCTGCTCCTAGCGTTCTACAGAGTAATGGCGGCAACCCGCGGCTTCAGCGCGTCTCGCTTTCCTTCCCCCCATTTATTTTCTCTCTGCTGCCCTGTTCTTGAGCACCGACCGTGCCCTGTGCGCTCCACCCTCTCTCTCTTGTTTTCTTTTCCCGGCGATGCTGCACGGCCCGTTTTGTAGAGCCGCTCGATCGAGCTTGAGCCCGCCGCAGTCCGGAACGGTCAGCGCGCTACCTGCAACCAGCACGATTTGCTGGAACACCTTAACTGGGGAGCCAAGCACAGCTCTCCACAGTCTCTCCCGCAATTCTCCGAACACCGATGAATTATTTGGGCGGTTGCCCGCAGTCGACGCCCGTTGCTCAGACTATGACCTCTAAGAACCCTTCTCTCAGGGCGAGATCCCCGTGAGATGATGCCACACTGCAGGTGAGTTCGAACTTACTCGTCGCCACTGTAAAGTCCGCACCTCAATAATACACGGACTTCGGGAGAACAGTTTAACAGGTACTTTACTGAACAGGAGGCAATGTCAGACTGAAATACAGAAGCCTGCTAGGGCCTTTTATACATGGGTGGTCACTGCCGGTACTGCAGTCTAAAACCAGTTATTCCCTTAAAGGTACATACACAACAGTAGGGAAATGGTGTTAGGGAAATTGACGGGATTGAAGGCTGATAAATCCCTAGGGCCTGATAATCTACATCCTAGGGTACTTAAGGAAGTGGCCCTAGAAATAGTAGATGCATTGCTGATCATCTTCCAACATTCGATAGAATCTGGAACAGTACCCATGGATTGGAGGGTAGCTAATGTTTCCCCACTATTCAAAAAAGGTGGTAGAGAGAAAATGGGGAATTACAGACCGGTAAGCCTGACATCGGTAGTGGGGAAAATGCTAGAGTCCATTATAAAAGATGTAATAGCAGAGCACTTGGAAAACAGTGACAGGATCGGACAAAGTCAACATGGATTTACAAAAGGTAAATCGTGCTTGACTAAATCTACTGGAATTTTTTGAGGATGTAACTGGTAATATAGATAAGGGAGAACCAGTGGATGTGGTGTATTTGGACTTTCAGAAGGCTTTCGATAAGGTCCTGCATAAGAGATTAGCGTGTAAAGTTAAGGCACATGGGATTGGGGGCAAGGTATTGACTTGGATAGAGAACTGGTTGGCAGACAGAAAGCAAAGAGTTGGAATAAACGGGCCTTTTTCTGAGTGGCAGGCAGTGACTAGTGGGGTACCGCAGGGATCAGTCCTTGGACCCCAGCTATTCACAATATATATTAATGATCTAGACGATGTAATATCTCCAAGTTTGCAGATGACACAAAGCTGGGTGGGCGTGTGTGCTGTGAGGAGGATGCCGAGAAACTCCAGTATGATTTGGACAGGTTGGGTGATTGGGCAGAAGCATGGCAGATGCAATATAACGTGGATAAATGCGAGGTTATCCACTTTGGTGTCAAAAACAGGAAGGCAGATTATTATCTGAATGGCAATAGATTGGGAGAAGGGGAAGTGCAACGAGACCTGGGTGTCCTTTTGCACCAGTCGCTGAAGGTAAGCATACAGGTGTAGAAGGCAGTTAAGAAGGCAAATGGTATGTTGTCCTTCGTAGCGAGAGGGTTTGAGTACAGGAACAAGGATGTCTTGCTGTAGTTGTACAGGGCCTTGGTGAGACCGCACCTTGAGTATTGTGTGCCGTTTTGGTCGCCTTATCTGAGGAAGGATGTTCTTGCTATGGAGGGAGTGCAGCGAAGATTCACCAGGCTGATACCTATGTTGATTGTGCTTATACTCGCTGGAGTTTAGAAGAATGAGAGGGGATCTCATTGAAACTTATAAAATTCTAACAGGACTTAACAGACTAGATGCAGGAAGGATGTTCCCGATGGTCAGGGAGTCCAGAACCAGGGGTCACAGTCTAAGAATAAGGGGTAAGCCATTTAGGACTGAGATGAGGAGGAATTTCTTCACCCAGAGAGTGGTGAACCTGTGGAATTCTCTACCACAGAAGGCAGTTGAGGCCAATTCGTTAAATATATTCAAGAAGGTGTTGGATATATTTCTTAAGGCTAAAGGGATCAAGGGGTATGGGGAGAAGGCAGGGACAGGGTACTGAATTTGGATGATCAGCCATGATCTCATTGAATGGCGGAGCAGGCTCGAGGGGCCGAATGGCCTACTCCTGCTCCTATCTTCTATGTTTCTATGTAATCTCGAGGAACAGCACATCATCTTTCAAGTAGGCACTTTACAGCCTTCTGGACTCAGCATAGAGTTCACAATTTCAGATCATAACCTCGGCCCCTATCCTATATATATTTCTTATCCACACCTTTTGTTTGTGTCTGTTCTTCTCTCCCACACGGCAGCTGTCTTTCATTCTGCCAGCGCAATTTACACTTCATCTAGAGCCATCCTTAATAACAACAGAAAATGCTGGAAAAACTCAGCAAGTCAGGCAACATCCGTGGAGAGAAATTTGAGTTGACGTTTCGGGTTTGACCCTTTGTTTCTTAACCTGTCCCATTACCATCTCCTTTTGCCTTGAATATCTCTTCATGTCTCTTTACTTCTCCTGCCTTCTATCCTATCACAGACCTTCCCTTTTGTTCTTTCATCCCCTCCCCCATTTCTCAGCCCCTACATTTGCTTAAAAATCTGTTCCATTTCCTGCTTTTTTCCAGTTCTGACGAAAGGTCATCGACCTGAAACGTTAACTCTGTTTCTCTCTCTCTACAGATGCTGCCTGACCTGCTGAGTATCGCCAGCATTTTCTGTTTTTATTTCAGATTTCCAGCATCTGCAGTGTTTTCTTTTTGTGCTGAAGAAATGTTGGAGATGGTGCGATGGGTTTGGACTTCAGCACAGGGAGGAGGGAGAGTGAGTGGGAGGAGGGAGAGTGTGTGGGACGGGGATTTACAGCTTTGGGGATGCAAGAGAGGAAAGAATGTTCCATAGAAACTAGAATTGTCTGTTCTGAATTTCTATCCTGCACTTTCAGTGATTATTTTGTAAATTCCTTTTACAGGGTATTAGAAGGGGAAAATATGCAAACGAGAAACTCAAACCAAACATCATGTGAAATTCACTCCGGACCTGAATATCATCGCGCTTTGAATGTGGAAGGAGAAATGTTTGCTCTGTCTGTGGGAAAAGATTTCAAACATCAGTGTGACTGGAAAAGCACCGAGACACACACACCGAGTGAGAGTGTTCCAGTGCACTGACTGTGGAAAGAGCTTTAACCAGTTACACAGCCTGAAAATATATCGCACCATTCACAGCGAGGAGAGACCGTACACGTGTTCTGTGTGTGGACGAGGCTTCAACTGATCATCCAACCTGGAGAGACACAAGGACATCCGCACCACGGAGAAACCGTGTAAATGTGGGGACTGTGGGAAGGGATTCAAGTAACTGTCCCAGCTGGAGACTGGGGAGAAGCTGTTCACCTGCTCTCTCTCGGAAGGGATTTACTGAATTGTCTAGCATGCTGACACGCCAGCGAGCTCGCAATAAGGAAAGGCCGTTCTCCTGCTCCGTGTGTAGGAAGGGATTCACTTGTTCATCCCACCTCACTGCACACCAAATTAATCATGCTGATGAGAGACCTTTTAAATGCTCTGACTGTGGGAACAGCTTTAAAACATCTGAGGAGCTGATTGAACACCAGCGAGTTCACACTGATGCGAGATCGTTCTGTTGCTCTCACTGCGGGAAGAGGTTCCGGCAGTCATTCCGTCTGGCTGAACACCAGCGAGTTCACACTAATGAGAGACCATGTAAATGTTCTGACTGTGGGAAGAGCTTTAAAAGCTCCCAGGAGATGAAGAGACATCAGCAAGTTCACACTGGGGAGAGGCCATTCACCTGCTCCGTGTGTGGGAAGGGATTCACTCATTCGTCCCAGCTGCTGAAACACCAGTGAGTTCACAATGTTCTGTAGCGCAGGGCTCTGGAGACAGCTGGGGTGACATGAACATGGAATGGATGAATGTTTTGTAAATTCTTGTACTGCTGTTTAATCTTTAAGACTGTTGTGCTGATGATTCCCTTCGATTGACTGTTCATGGTGTGACATAGAATGTACAGCACAGAAACAGGCCATTCGGCCCAACTGGTCCATGCCGGTGATTATGCTCCACACCCACCCTACTTCAATTAACCTATCAACACATCCTCCCATTCCTTTCTCCCTCATGTGGCTTCCCCTTAAATGCATCTATGCTATTTACTCCTTGTGGTAGCAAGATCCACATTCTCACTACTCTCTGGGTAAAGGAATTTCTACTGAATTCCCTTCTAGATTTATTAGAGACTATTTTATGTTTCTGGCCTCATAAATATGATGAGATTCTGTTCAGTATGTTGTTGTACTTTGTCTTTTTCTGATGAATGAAACATTACTGAGCCCCTGTACTGGTGATATTGGATGACTTCTTTTTATTCGTTCATGGGATGTGGGCATTGCTGGCAAGGCCAGCATTTATTGCCCATCCCTAATTGCCCTTGAAAAGGTGGTGGTGAGCCGCCTTCTTAAACCGCTGCACTCCATGTGGTGAAGGTACTCCCATAGTGTTGTCAGGGAGGGAGTTCCAGGATTTTGACCCAGCGACGATATACTTCCAAGTTAGGATGGTGTGTGACTTGGGAGGGGAGCTTGGAGGTGGTGGTGTTCCCCTGCGCCTGCTGCCCTCGTCCCTCTCGGTGGTGGGTTTGGGAGGTGCTGCCGAAGAAGCCTTGGCGAGTTGCTGCAGTGCATTTTGTAGATGGAACACACTGCAGCCACGGTACGCCGGTGGTGGAGGTAAGTGGAGAGCATTCCATCAGACTCCTGACTTGTGCTTTGTAGATGGTGGAAAGGCTTTGGGGAGTCAGGAGGTGAGACACTCGCCGCAGAATATCCAGCCTCTGACCTGCCCTTACTGCCACAGTATTTATGTGGGTGGTCCAGGTAAGGTTCTGGTCAATGGTAACCCCCCCCCCAACCCCCCAGGATTGTAGAGATTAGGCCATTTAGTAGCTTATCTCTAGTCTTTCAAATAATCAGGACCAACTGCAAACCAGTATGGTGGGTATATTGTGTTTAATCAGAGTTGAAGACGGAATATAACATGCTAGTTATACAGCAAAAACATACGCCCGTGACAAGCAGCTGGTACCGGTCCCGATTGGACAGACGGCTGGCATGCGTGAACAGTTCTCTGGTTTCTGGCCTCTCTCTCTCTCTCTCTCTCTCTCTCTCTCTCTTTCTTTCTCTCTTGAGAACCTCCAATGGTGAGTGTGGGATCACTCTCAAAAGAACGTTCGACCAGCCCAACTTCTGCTCGGCTCTCCCCTCCACCGTCCGTGTGGGCAAGCACTCGGGGCGTCACTTTTATTCTCTTTTTAGGGGTGTGCCTGAGGCCAAGTTATTGACAAGACCATTTAACCTATAGAGGTTCCTCTAAAACCTCATCACTCAATGACAGCTCAAGTTCTTTGTCTCGATTCTTGGATGAAAGCCCTCCCCAAAAGAGGGTCTCATTGCTTCATCCAATTTGTCTTGTTGTTTAATCTTTCTGAAGGTTATTCCTTTGGAACTTGTGTCTTCTCTCTCTTGTCTCTATCCTCCTTGACCCAGCAAGTACGAGGCCGGACCCAGTCCCTCTTAATCATGGCCCCAGCCAGAGCTGTCGCACTTTAGCCAGTCGCTATCTCACTTCCATTTAGCAAATGGCCCATTCTAAGATGGATACCTTAGCATCCTCAAATTCCTTTCATTCTATCTCTTCTCCTAATTAACTTTTAATTATCTTCACAAGCAGTTCTGCTAAACAAACTCCAAAATCTATCTGTGGCGATTATAATATGGTTATTAGTAATAATGGAAGAAACATAGGTTGGGCCTTCACTGGCCAAATTAAAGATACATTAACAGTCAAAACCCTAACTTACAAACAACAGATATAACAGGCAATGCCATCCTATGGGCCCCCGTGTGGAATGTTTGAGATTAAAAAGACTGTCTCAAATTCTAATGCAAGTCATAGTCAAAGTCATAACGGCACAGAAGGAGGCCATTCAGCCCATCAAGTCCGTGCCGGCTTTCTGTAGAGCAATCCAGTCAGTCCCACTCCCCCGCTCTATCCCCGTAGCCCTGCAAGTTTATTTCCCTCAAGTGCCTATCCAGTCTCCCCTTGAAAACATTGCGTGTCTTCGCTTCCACCACTTCCGTCGGCAGCGAGTTCCAGGTCCTCACCACTCGCTGCGTAAAAATGTTTTTCCTCACGTCCCCCCTGTCTCTCTTGCCCAAAACCTTAAATCTGCGTCCCCTGGTCCTTGTACCATCAACTAGTGGGAACAGCCTTTCCCCGTCTAGCCTATTCAAACCCGTCATAATCTTGTACACCTCTGTCAAATCACCCCTCAACCTCCTTTGCTCTAATGAAAACAAATCCAGCTTCTCCAACCTGTCCTTGTAGCTAAGATCCCCCATCCCCGGAACCATTCTGGTAAATCCACTCTGCACCCACTCAAGGGCCTTCACATCCTTCCTAAAGTGTGGTGACCAGAATTGGACGCAATACTCCAGTTGTGGCCTAACCAGCGCTTTATAAAGGTTCAGCATAACTTCTCTACTTTTGTACTCAATACCTGTACTTATGAAGCCCAAGATCCCAAATGCTTTGTGAAGTGAGGAAAGAGTTAAAGTTAAAAATATACTGAAAGCTTGCAAAACAGTACGTGTGTGCAGAAACTCGTGGTGGCTTATCAAAACAGAAAACATCTTGACGAGGTTTTGTAATGTGATGGAAACTGACCTTTGAATCAGCGGCTATACCCAGAGTTAATGAAATCAACCAAAAGCTGCATTGCATCATCCGTAAGTCAATTGGCCAGTTTGAATCATGCAGCTTACAATCCAATTAAGCAACTGCAGAAGTCCAATAAGATTGTAACAAGTCACAAGGTCGCCACGAGGTATTTGAAAGTATAAAAATGCTGTATACACTGCAACAAGTTGGAGAAGTCTGTTGGTGACAGACTGGCTCCCCGCCGGCGTAATAAAGACCACTTGAATATCAATCTGAAACTTCACGTCAAGTGTCAGTTAATACACTCTACCACACTTTGCTAATCACTCTCTCAATATGTCCGGCCACCTTCAGGGACCTATGCACATTAACACCCAGGTCCGTCTGTCCCTGCACATTCTTTAAAACTGTATATTGCCTCTCCCTGTTCCATCTGCCAAAATGCATCAGCTCACACTTCTCTGTATTAAATTGCATCTGCCACCTGTCTGCCCATTCTGCTAGCCTTTCTATGTCCCGTTGCAGTCGATTGGTATCATCCTCACTGTTTGCCACACCCCCAAGCTTGGTGTCATCGGCAAATTTAGAAATTCTACTCTGTATTCCAATATCCAGGTCATTTATATTTATCAAAAAAAGCAGTGGCCCCAGTACTGACCCTTGGGGAACACCACTGTCTACCATCCTCCAGTCTGAAAAACAGCCATTTACCACAACTCGCTGTTTTCTGTCCTTAAACCAATTCCTTATCCAAGCTGTCACTGACCCACCTATTCCACGAGCCTCAATTTCGTTAACCAGCCTTCTATGTAGTACTTTGTCAAACGCCTTCCGAAAATCCATGTAGACAACGTCCATTGCATTCCCTTCATCAATCCTCCCTGTTACTTCATCAAAAAATTCAGTTAGTCAAACACGATCTGCCTTTTACAAATCCGTGTTGGCTCTCCTTAATTAGCTTAAATCTCTCCAAGTGCCCGTTAATTTTTTCCTTGATTATTGTTTCTAAAACTTTACCCACCACTGATGTTAAACTGACCGGCCTGTAGTTACTAGGATTGTCCTTACACCCTTTCTTGAACAATGGTGTCACATTTGCCACTTTCCGATCCTCAATCACCTCCCCTGCATCTAGGGAAGATTGGAAAATTATGGCAAGCCCTTCTGCTATCTCCTCCCCCAATTCCCTTAGCAACCTGGGATGCAAGCCATCTGGACCAGGCGACTTAGCCACTCTGAGCATACCCAGTCTTTCTAGTACATCCTGTCTATCAATTTTCACCCCTTCCATTGCTTCTACCTTTTCCACTTCTACCGATATTTTGTCAGCATCCACCTCCTTAGTAAACACCGATACAAAGTACTCATTGAGTATTCTAGCCTTGCCCTGCGCCTCTAAGCATATATCACCACCTTTCTCTCTAATAGGCCCCACCCCGCCTCTTACTACCCGCTTACTGTTTACATGCCGGTAGAAGATTTTTGGGTTCCCTTTTATGTTAACCGCCATTCTACTCTTATATTCTCTCTCTGCCAATCTTATTTTCATCTTCACTTCCCCTCTCATCTTATTGTATTTGGTCTGGTTCTCCCTTGAAGAATTCACCTGACATTCATCATAAGAACATAGGAAATAAGAGCAGGAGTAGGCCATGCGGCCCCTCGAGCCTGCTCCGCCATTCAATAAGATCATGGCTGATCTTTGACCTCAACTCCACTTTCCCACCCTATCCCCATATCCCTTGATTCCCCTAGAGTCCAAAAATCTATCGATCACAGCCTTGAATATACTCAAAGACTCAGCATCCACAGCCCTCTGGGGCATTCCAAAGATTCACAACCCTCTGAGTGAAGAAATTCCTCCTCATCTCAGTCTTAACTGGCTGACCCCTTATCCTGAGACTATGACCCCTAGTTCTAGACTCTCCAACCAGGGGAAACAACCTCTCAGCATCTACCCTGTCAATCCCCTTCAGAATCTTGTATGTTTCAATGAGATCACCTCTCATTCTTCTAAACTCCAGAGAGTATCGGCCCATTCTACACAATCTCTCATCATAGGACAGCCCTCTCATCCCAGGAATCAATCTAGTGAACCTTCGTTGCACCGCCTCCAAGGCAAGTATATCCTTCCTTAGATAAGGAGACCAAAACTGTGCACAGTACTCCAGGTGTGGTCTCACCAAGGCCCTGTACAATTGTAGCCAGACTTCCTTACTCTTATACTCCAACCCCCTTGCAATAAAGGCCAACATGCCATTTGCCTTCCTTATTGCTTGCTGTACCTGTATGCTAGCTTTCTGTGTTTCTTGCACGAGGACACCCAAATCTCTCTGAACACCAACATTTGAAAGTTTCTCACCATTTAAAAAAAAACGTTTTTCTACTCTTCCTACCAAAGTGAATAACCTCACATTTCCCCACATTACACTCCATCTGCCACCTTACTGCCCACTCACTTAGTCTATCTATATCCCTTTGCAGACTCTTTGGCCTAGAAATTCATTACAGCCACTTTTGGGGCGGTAAAGTCGGGCGGCCGCTAAAGTTTGCGCCCGGCGCAAAGTCGAGGCCACTTCTCCGATATTCATTAGCTTCGCCCTAAGAGTTTGCTCGAGCGCTAAAACTGGCGATGCACGCCTCTCTTTAGGCGCTAAGCCGGAGGTGCTGAGCGAGAGCGCCCAGGCCGGGCGCAGCGCAGGTGTGGCCATTTCGTGATTGACAGCAGACACCCTGGCGCCGGCCAGCTCTTAAGGGGGAAGGGTCGACTTGGTCTGCTGCCACACCTTGGATAGTGGAGCCCTCCAGCTAGGCCTGAACACTGCTGCTGGACCCAAATAGCGCCTGAAGCCATGCAGAAGGCCCGTGAACAAGCGCAGCGCTTCTCAGAGCTTGATCTGAGTGTGCTGGTTGGCGCTGTGGAGAAGAGACGCCATATTTTGTTTCCGGACAATGGCAGGAAGACGCCGGTCCGCGTCTACCGGAGAGCCTGGAGGCATGTCGCCAGCAAGGTGTCAGCCAACAGCGAGGTCCCCAGGACCGGTGTCCAATGCCGCAAAAAGTTTAATGACCTCACCAGGATGGTCAGGGTGAGTACCCTTTCCAGTGTCCTCCTCATCCTTGCATGTGCACCTCACATTATGGGCAAAGGGACCTGAAAGCCCTAATGGCCAGCCCTCATGCAGCAGCTATTGGACACTCATGAACATCAATTGCACATTGTGCACTTAACACACTGGCCAGGCTATTCGACCATGGGAGGCAGTGCACACAAGATCAGGGCTACACACTGTACTTAGAGGCCGTCCTTTCTCTTGCAGGCCAAGCTGGCCAATAATAAGAGGAGCCGGACTGCGACAGGGGGAGGCGGACCCCAGATCCAGCCGCTCACCGAGCTGCAACATCGCGTGGAGCGCATCATGGGTGCCCGGGTGATTGGCCCCGTTGCATCTGGAGATGCCGACCCTGTTCTGGGCACCAATGGTAAGGACATCACCTTTTGGACCTCTCTTGTCCCACTTGCGCATCAGATCTACATCCTTTGCCACTGTCCGACCAATGCGCTGAATGCCACCACTCATGCATCCCTCGCTGACGCCCTCTCCTCACTCTAAAGCTACTCTTGTGCCTTCCTGCTTTCAGATGGTGAGGAGGAGGTCCCTGAAGTTGCCAGTGACAGCCCCTCAGAAGAGGAGGAGGAGGAGGAGAAAGAGGAAGGCGGCCCATCAGGGGAACCCTCAGCCGCGGCAACCCATGCCAATGTAGGGGACACGTCGTCCCTGGAGGGGAGCGTGGGGGAAGTGTCAGAGGGGAGGGTAGCTCCTGGGACCAGCGGCCTGCAGAAACACGGGAGGGGGGTGGAAGCTCAGCGGCCTTCTCCCCAGAGGGGGGAAGATCGGAGGGGAGTCCAATTGCTGGGCCCAGCGGTGTCCAGCAACGCAGGAAGGGTCGGCCAGCTCGGCGGCCTTCTCCCCAGAGGGAGAGTCCGGCCTCCAGTCCGGAGACGGCCAACGCCGAGGAGATGCGCCGCCTCGAGGACTTGTCCGCGGACTCGGAGCGCCGGCACACGGAGCTCATGGGGGTAGTGGCACGGTTGCCTGAGGCCATCGAGTCCCTGTCTCGGAGTGTGACCGAGTTCGGGGCCTCACAGGCCACCAGTCGGGCGGAATTCGGGGCAGCTCAGGCAGCGAGTGGCCAGGTGATCAGTGGTGCCGTGCAGTCACTGGGTGCTCTGATGCGGTCACTGAACAGGTCAACACGGGCACTCACTGCTGCCACACTCGCTGTGTCAGCCAGGCATCGCCAGGGCACCCGGCGCACTGCAGCAGCACAGTGGTCTGTCCCTCGGCAGATTGGTGCGCATGCTGCAGTGCTGGCCCGGCCGAGTGCAAGTGTCTCAGGTGACCAGCGAGCGCATGCCATCCGCCAGCTTGCCCCCATTCCTCCAGCCGCCACTGCCACTCCCCCAGTGGAGCTGCCAGGAGCTGCTGCAGCGACTGATGCTGGCCAGCCACAGCTGCAGCATTCACCAGCCGGCCCCTCGACGGCCAGACCTCGTCTAGGCCGACCCCCAAGGGCATCTGCCGTCACGACATGTGCCCCTCAGGAGCCTGCCCCCAGCCTTGCAGCAGCCAATGGCCTCACTTTGAGGAGGAGCAGCAGGGCGTGCAGGGGCCGCCAAAGTTTGCAGAAGGCATCGCCCTCGCGGGCCACTAAGTAGAGGGTGTGTCCAAATGTTGTGTTTTCTGGAATGTGTGTTTTGTGAAGGCCGAGGATGAAGGCCATTTTTGTTTACATCTTTTGTTAATGCTCCCCAGGTTGTGGGAGTGAGTCATGTGTGTGAGTGTTTTTTGGGGGTTTCGTCTGTTTTTGGTTTTCATGTGGGAAGGGCCCTGAGTTTGTACAATAAACCATTTTATTTATTCACATTGTCCATGTTTGATCTTTGAAGTGTTTGTTGCCTTAACCGGCTGACGGCTTGCGGAGCGGCTGCAATCATGTTCTTTCATTGGCACAAGCCATTCCCTGACAGGGGGCCTAGAAGTGACGGTCAATAAGCCGCCGACGGGCGGCCCTTGGACCTTCTGCCTCCCTCCTGGGCTGGTACTCCTCGTCCTCCTCCTCCTCCTCCTCCTGAGGTGGTGGTCCAACGTGAGGTGGCAGTGCCTGAGTCCTGCGGATAGCCAGGTTGTGCAGCATGCAGCAAACGATGACGAATTGGGAGACTCGCTCCTGCGAATACTGGAGGGCTCACCCGGAGCGATCCAGACAGCGGAACCGTTGCTTGAGGATGCCGATTGTTTGTTCTATGATGTTCCTAGTCGCTTGATGGCTCTCGTTGTATGCCTCTTCAGCAGGGGTCATGGGCGCGCGGAGCGGGGTCATGAGCCAGGTACACAACGGATAGCCTTTGTCCCCGATAAGCCATCCTCTTGGGTAAGGCTGTGCCTGGAACATGTCAGCCACAGTTGTCTGTCGCAGGATAAAGGCATCGTGGCTGCTGCCTGGAAAGCGGGCATTGACAGCTAGGATGCGCTGCCTGTGGTCACACACCAGCTGTACGTTGAGGGAATGGTAGCCCTTCCGGTTGCGGTAATCCTCGGCATGCTCCAGAGGTGCCCGCAAAGCCACATGCGTGCAGTCAATGGCGCCCTGCACCATGGGGAAGCCCGCTATTCTTGCAAATCCCACTGCACGCTGCTGCTGCTTCTCGAGGGTCATGGGGAAGGAGATGAATTGATGTCTCCTTCTGAAAAGGGCTTCAGTCACCTGGCGGATGCAGCAATGCACGGTGAACTGGGAGATGTTAGCGATGTCCCCAGCAGCGGATTGGAAGGAGCCGGTGGCATAGAAGTTGAGAGCCACCGTCACCTTCACTGCCACCGACAGAGACGTCCTGTGCATCAGCTGTGGACGCAGATCTCTGTGCAGCAGCTGGCAGATGTCTGCAACCACCTCCCTTCTGAATCGCAGCCTCCTAACACACTGCGCGGCAGACATGGTCAGATAGGAGGACTGCTGGCGGTATACCCTGGGTGGGTAAGGCCTCACTTGGCGACGCCTGTTGCCCCCTCTGCATCTAGCCAGGGCTGCCACTCTCTCACGGCGTCTGTAAGCCCTTCTAGCATAAGGCTGAAAGTCAGCGTTGGCACCCAATGCAGCCCCTATAATATGCTGGCAAACACTGAGCTCTCAATGAAGGCAAAGATAATTGCTAAGCTCTGGCCTGAGCCAAAAATACCTGTCCTAGTGTTGGGCCAAAGCAGTAAGCTCTCCTCCTTGGTCTCTCTCCAAAAAACCGTTGCACAAGAGTGAATGCTGCAAAATGGCTGGCCTTTATAGTGCAGGGTAAGTGCCCTTTAATTTGCGCTCCCCGCGGCCCGCCTCGGCTGTGTACCGTTCCACTTCACAGTCGTTAGGGCCGCCCGGCGCACAATGGGGCGGCGCGAGTGAAGTTCCGGTTCCGGGCGCACAAAGGGCGTTGCACGACGAAATGACGTCATGATCTGCGCGCGCAGCAGGGCGCGCGCTAAGACTTTGCGCCGGCACTAAATGTCTACTGAAGTTGGTGCGAGGCGCAGATCGCGCTGCGCCTGGGCGCTAAGCGCCTAGCGCTCGAGATCTACTCCTCCTAAGGCGCTAACGGCTGGCGCGCCCAACTGAATTTCTAGGCCTTTGTGTTCTCCTCACAGCTTACTGTCCCACCTAGCTTTGTATCATCAGCAAACTTGGATACATTACACTCGGTCCCTTCACCTAGGTCATTAATATAGATTGTAAATAGCTGAGGCCCCAACACTGATCCTTGCAGCACCCCACTAGTCTCAGCCTGCCAACCTGAAAAAGATCCATTTATCCCTACTCTCTGTTTTCTGCCCGTTAACCAATCCTCTATCCATACTACTATATTACCCCCAACCCCATGAGCCCTAATCTTGCTATGATTGTGGAGCTGTATCCCAGCGCATACCTGCCCTTCACAATAGAGGAGGTGAAACTGGAATGGCAGAAAAAAAAAAAAAAAAAAGGGGAGGGGGGAGGAGGGAGGTGGGAGGAGGGGGGAATTCTCCCCTGTGTCCTGGGGCCAATATTTATCCCTCAACCAACATCAGCAATACAGATTATCTGGTGATTATCGCATTGTGATTAGTGGGAGCTTGCTGTGCGCAGATTAGCTGCCATGGTTGCTGCATTAAACCCTCATCCATTTAAAAGTCGGATAGCCAGGCGGTGAAGGGTAGAACACCAGAGCCTAGTCTTGTAGACTTTCCTCAGTACACCCACTGTACAGGATGTCCAAATACAATCCCGTATCCACTGTCTCCAGTCTTGTAGACTTTCCTCGGTACTCCCACTGTACAGGATGTCCAAATACAATCCCGTATCCACTGTCTCCAGTCTTGTAGACTTTCCTCGGTACTCCCACTGTACAGGATGTCCAAATACAATCCCGTATCCACTGCCTCCAGTCTTGTAGACTTTCCTCAGTACTCCCACTGTAGAGGATGTCCAAATACAATCCCGTATCCACTGTCTCCAGTCTTGTAGACTTTCCTCGGTACTCCCACTGTACAGGATGTCCAAATACAATCCCGTATCCACTGTCTCCAGTCTTGTAGACTTTCCTCAGTACTCCCACTGTACAGGATGTCCAAATACAATCCCGTATCCACTGTCTCCAGTCTTGTAGACTTTCCTCAGTCCTCCCACTGTACAGGATGTCCAAATACAATCCCGTATCCACTGTCTCCAGTCTTGTAGACTTTCCTCAGTACTCCCACTGTACAGGATGTCCAAATACAATCCCGTATCCACTGTCTCCAGTCTTGTAGACTTTCCTCAGTACTCCCACTGTACAGGATGTCCAAATTCAACCCCGTATCCACTGTCTCCACAAGAGCCAGTGTTTCAGCAGCCAGAGTACTTTGAACAACCCTTTTTATTTTCTTAGCGTCCCAAGCTAAAGGACAACATTTCCCATTCTCGCCCAGAAGAAAGACGATGAAACCAGCTGCAGTGGAACAGGCATCAGGACGATCAGCCTGTGAAACGTCGCTAAAGATAACTCGCTTCATGGTCACTGGGTTGCCTAAGGATGGGAACTTAAGTGTGGATTTATCCAGATTTAATTTTGGTCATGTTTTATTTGCCGTTAAAACATTCTCTACTGTGGGGTGATCCACTGAAGTACTTAACTCAACACATCAAAACTGGCCTCTGGTCCAGTCTGAGTGCACAACCAGTTCAACTGACCAATCAGGCTTCGCAATAGCTCTGTCCCTTCTTTAGATATAACATCACCTTTCTGTGATGACCTAATACGATTAACCGGGATGGGAGTAACACTCTCTAAATAGGACAGTTGATTTAAAGTTATTGCAGACCCACCTTGCTTAATATCTAAACTAATATATTTAATATAGTGCAGGGGAGAGGGTCACACTCCTCCACACTACAGAGCAGTGTGAACTCGCTGGTGTGTCAGCAGGCTACTGGTCATTTTAAAGCCCTTCCCACACTCCAAGCATTTAAATGGTCTCTCATCGGTGTGAACTCGATGGTGTGTCAGCAGGTTGCACGACCGACTGAATCCCTTCCCACACACGGAGCAGGTGAACGGCTGCTCCCCAGTGTGAGCTCGCTGGTGTGTCAATAGGTGGGATGACCGAATGAATCCCTTCCCACACAGGGAGCAGGTGAACGGCCGCTCTCCAGTGTGAACTCGCTGGTGTGCACGCAGGTTGCATGACTGAGTGAATCCCTTCCCACACACGGAGCAGGTGAATGGCCTTTCCCCAGTGTGAATTCGCTGGTGTATCATTAGAGCGGATAACTGAGTGAATCCCTTCCCATACACAGGGCAGGTGAACGGGCTCTCCCCAGTGTGTAGGCACTGGTGTCTCTTCAGGTAATTGGAGATTTTGAAGCTCTTCCCACACTCCAAACATTTAAACGGTCTCTCATCCATGTGAATTTGCTGATGTACCAGCAGGGGGGATGAGAGAGCGAATCCCTTCCCACACACAGAGCAGGTGAATGGCCTCTCCCCAGTGTGAACTCGCTGGTGTTTCAGCAGATTGGAGGACCGAGCGAATCCCTTTCCACACACGGAGCAGGTGAACGGTCTCTCTCCAGTGTGGAGGCGCTGGTGTTGCTTTAGCCCCGGGAAGCTTTTAAAGCTCTTCCCACAGTCAGAACATTTAAACGGTCTCTCATCAGTGTGAACAAGCTGGTGTGTCAGTAGGGTGGATGACAGACCGAATCACTTCCCACACACAGAGCAGGTGAACCGTCTCTCCCCAGTGTGAGCTCGCTGGTGTGTGGTCAGATCCCCGGAGCTTTTAAAGCCTTTCCCACAGTCGGAACAAGTTAACTGCCTCTCATCAGTGTGAGCTCGCTGGTGTCCCTTCAAATCGCCGGAGCATTTAAAGCTCTTCCCACAGTCAGAACATTTAAACGGTCTCTCATCAGCGTGAACAAGCTGGTGTGTCCGCAGGTGAGCTGGATAAAGAAATCCCTTTCCGCACATGGAACACGTGTGCGGTTTGTCCGTGCTGTGATCGCTGCTCTCTCCTTCCATGTGCAAAGGCCGATGATATTCAGGTCCCAATGAATCGAGCGACTCTGTCAGATCTTGAGGTGATGTTTGGTCTGAGCTTCCTGTCTGGAAATGCTCCACTTCTAAAACCCTGTGAAAGGAGTTGAGAAAAGGGTAAGAGGGAGAATGTTGCCCCATGTCACACTTTCTCAGCCCAGGGGCAGTGAAGCTGATTTTCAGGCCCCAGCTGCTGCACAGGTTGGTTGAAAGGATCAACAGTAATGGCGGCTGCAATACCCACAAGCCCCCGTGCTCCAGAAAGCTCCAGATTGAATTTTTCGAGGGGGTGACTAGGTGTGTGGATGAGGGTAGTGCAGCTGATGTAGTCTACATGGACTTCAGTAAGGCTTTTGACAAAGTCCCACATGGGAGACTGGTCAAGAAGGTAAGAGCCCATGGGATCCAGGGCAACTTGGATTAGATCCAAAATTGGCTTAGTGGCAGGAGGCAGAGGGTGATGCTTTTTGTGACTGGAAGCCTGTGTACAGTGGTGTACCGCAAGGATCGGTGCTGGGTCCCTTGCTGTATGCAGTGTACATTAAGGATTTAGATATGAATGTAGGAGGTATGATCAGTAAGTTCACAGATGACACAAAAATTGGTGGAGTGGTAAATAGCGAGGAGGGAAGCTTCAGGCTTCAGGATGATTTAGACGAGTTGGTCAGATGGGCAGAACAGTGGCAAATGGAATTTAACCCTGAAAAGTGTGAGGTGATGCATTTTGGGAGGACTAACAAGGCAAGGGAATAAACAATGAATGGTAGGATCCTAGGAAGGACAGAGGATCAGAGGGACCTTGGTGTGCATGTACATAGATCCCTGAAGGCAGCAGGACAGGTAGATAAGGTGGTTAAAAAGGCATATGGGATACTTGCCTTCATTAGCCGAGGCATAGAATATAAGAGCAGGGAGGTTATGATGGAGCTGTACAAAACGCTGGTAAGGCCACAGCTGGAGTACTGTGTGCAGTTCTGGTTGCCACACTATAGGAAGGATGTGATTGCTTTGGAGAGGGTGCAGAGGAGATTTACCAGGATGTAAACTGGGCTGGAGCGCTTCAGCTATGAAGAGAGACTGGACAGGCTGGGGTTATTTTCCTTAGAGCAGAGAAGGCTGAGGAGGGACCTGATTGAGGTATACAAAATTATGAGGGGCATAGATAGGGTAGATAGAAAGGAACTTATCCCCTTAGTAGAGGGGTCAATAACAAGGGGGCATAGTTTCAAGGTAAGGGGCAGGAGGTTTAGAGGGGATTTGAGGAAAAACCTTTTCACCCAGAGGGTGGTTGGAATCTGGAACTCACTGCCTGAAAAGGTGGTAGAGGCAGGAACCCTCATAACATTCAAGAAGTATTCAGATGAGCACTTGAAACGCCATAGCATACAAGGCTACGGACCAAGTGCTGGAAAATGGGATCAGAATAGATAGGGCTTGAGGGCCGGCGCGGACGCGATGGGCCGAAGGGCCTCTTTCTGTGCTGTATGATTCTAAAGTTGCAGCTGACCCCGCACATGTGCACCCACCTGCTCCACAGGCGCCCGGCCCGCACCGTGTATGCTCAGCACACACCCTGCCTGAGAGTCCAGATCACCGGCGGAAAGTGAGTTTATGAGGGTTTTTTCAATATATAGCGGAGAGAAGCGCGGGTGGGAAGATAAAGAAATAAAAATACAAACCGGAGCCTCCCAGCACCCTCCCGGCACCGAGCGGAGCGGATTGAGCGGCCGCAGCCCCTTGTCTTCTGCAGGGAGCCGGACTGGGGCACGTCATCAACTCCACGGCGGTGACTGACATGAGCTCCATCCAGTAGGGAGAGAGCGGGCGGAGCTTGGAGGACTGAGGCGGCGGCGGGTCCTCCAACCAATCGGGGTGCCCGAGGGGCGGGTCTTCTGCAGCCTGCTTCTCCCGCTGCTGAGACAAGTGGAATGCAGCAGAGGGCGCTCTTCTGAGTTTGGGGCTCAGGCATGTTGGTGGAGCAGTGCAGAGGGAACTTTACTCTGCACTGGGCTTTACTCCCTCAGCACTGCACTGGAGGGGCAGCACAGAGTTTTAGACTCGAGTCTCTGGAGTGGAACTTCAACCCACAACCTTCTGACTCACAGGCCAGAGTGCTACCGTCTGAGCCACGGCTGACACTCTGTATCAAACCCGCGCTGTACCTGCCCTGGGTGTGTTTGATGGGACAGTGTAGAGGGAGCTTTACTCTGTATCTAACCCGCGCTGTACCTGCCCTGGGAGTGTTTGATGGGACAGTGTAGAGGGAGCTTTACTCTGTATCTAACACGTGCTGTACCTGCCCTGGAAATGTTTGATGGGACAGTGTAGAGGGAGCTTTACTCTGTATCTAACCAGTGCTGTACCTGCCCTGGGAGTGTTTGATGGGACAGTGTAGAGGGAGCTTTACTCTGTATCTAACCCGTGCTGTACCTGTCCTGGGAGTGGTTGATGGGACAGTGTAGTGGGAGCTTTTCTCTGCATCTAACCCATGCTGTACCTGCCCTGGAAGTGTTTGATGGGACAGTGTAGAGGGAGCTTTACTCTATATCTAACCCGTGCTCTACCTGCACTAGAAGTGTTTGATGGGACTGTGTAGAGGGAGCTTTACTCTGTATCTAACCCGTGCTGTACCTGCCCTGGGAGTGTTTGATGGGGCAGTGTAGAGGGAGCTTTACTCTGTATCTAACCCGTGCTGCACCTGCCCTGGGAGTGTTTGATGGGACAGTGTAGAGGGAGCTTTACTCTGTATCTAACACATGCTGTACCTGCCCTGGGAGTGTTTGATGGGAGAGTGTAGAGGGAGCTTTAGCGTGTATCTAACCCGTGATGTACCTGCCCTGGGAGTGTTTGATGGAACAGTGTAGAGGGAGCTTTACTCTGTATCTAACCCGTGCTGTACCTGCCCTGGGAGTGTTTGATGGGACAGTGTAGAGGGAGCTTAACTCTGTATCTAACCCGTGCTGTACCTGCACTGGGAGTATTTGATGGGACAGTGTAGAGGGAGCTTTACTCTGTATCTAACCCATGCTGTACCTGCCCTGGGAGTGTTTGATGGGAGAGTGTAGAGGGAGCTTTAGCGTGTATCTAACCCGTGCTGTACCTGCCCTGGGAGTGTTTGATGGAACAGTGCAGAGGGAGCTTTACTCTGTATCTAACCCGTGCTGTACCTGCCCTGGGAGTGTTTGATGGGACAGTGTAGAGGGAGCTTTACTCTGTATCTAATCCGTGCTGTACCTGCCCTGGGGGTGTTTGATGCGACAGTGTAGAGGGAGCTTTACTCTGTATCTAACCTGTGCTGTACCTGCCCTGGGAGTGTTTGATGAGACAGTGTAGAGGGAGCTTTACTCTGTATCTAACCTGTGCTGTACCTGCCCTGGGAGTGTTTGATGAGACAGTGTAGAGGGAGCTTTACTCTGTATCTAACCTGTGCTGTACCTGCCCTGGGAGTGTTTCATGAGAAAGTGTAGAGGGAGTTTACGCTGTATCTAACCTGTGCTGTACCTGCCCTGGGAGTGTTTGATGGGACAGTGTAGAGGGAGCTTTACTCTGTATCTAACCTGTGCTGTAGGTGCCCTGGGAGTGTTTGATGGGACAGTGTAGAGGGAGCTTTGCTCTGTATCGACCCCGTGCTGTATCTACCCTGGGAGTGTTTGATGGGACAGTGTAGAGGGGGCTTTACTCTGTATCCAACCCGTGCTGTACCTGCCCTGGGAGTGTTTAATGGGACAGTGTAGAGGGGGAATTACTCTGTATATAACCCATACTGTACCTGCCCTGGGACTATTTGATGGGACAGTGTAGAAGGAGCTTTGCTCTTGGGTCGGAGCGATCATAATATGATCGAATTCTTCATTAAGATGGAGAATGAAGTAGTCAACTCAGAGACTAGGGTCCTAAATTTGAATAAAGGAAACTACGATGGTCTGACGTGTGAGTTGGGTAGGATTTATGGGAAATGTCACTCAAAGGGTTGACGGTGGATAGGCAATGGCAAACATTCAAAGACCGCATGGATGAACTGCAGAATTTGTTCATCCCAGTTTGGCATAAAAATAAAGCAAAAAAGGTGACTCAACCGTGGCTAACAAGGGAAATTAGGGATAGCATAAGATCCAAGGAGAGGACATATAAATTGGCCAGTAAAAGCAGTAAACCTGAGGATTGGGAGCAGTTTAGGATTCAGCAAAGGAGGACAAAGGGATTAATTAAGAGGGGGAAAATAGAGCATGAGAGTAAGCTTGCAAGGAACATAAAAACTGAGTGTAAAAGTTTTTATAGATATGTGAAGAGAAACAGATTGGTGAAGTCAAGCGTAGGTCCCTTGCAGTCAGAATCAGGGGAATTTATAATGGGGAACAAAGAAATGGCAGACCAATTAAATACATATTTTGGTTCTGTCTTCACAATGGAGGACACAAATAACCTCCCAGAGATGTCGGGGAACATAGGGTCTGATGAAAGGGAGGAACTGAAAGAAATCAGTATTTGTAGGGAAATGGTGTTAGGGAAATTGATGGGATTGAAGGCCGATAAATCCCCAGAGCTTGATAATTTACATCCTAGGGTACGTAAGGAAGTGGCCCGAGAAATAGTTGATGCTTTGCTGATCATCTTCCAGCATTCGATGGAATCTGGAACAGCTAATGTTACCACACTATTCAAAAAAGGTGGTAGAGAGAAAATGGGGAATTACAGACCAGTAAGCCTGACATCGATAGTGGGGAAAATGCTAGAGTCCATTATAAAAGATGTAATAGCAAAGCACTTGGAAAACAGTTACAGGATCGGACAAAGTCAACATGGATTTACAAAAGGTAAATCATGCTTGACTAATCTACTGGAATTTTTTGAGGATGTATCTGGTAAAATAGATAAGGGAGAACCAGTGGATGTGGTATATTTGGACTTTCAGAAGGCCTTCAATAAGGTCCCGAATAAGAGATTAGCGTGTAAAGTTAAGGCACATGGGATTGGGGGCAAGGTATTGACTTGGATAGAGAACTGGTTGGCAGACAGAAAGCAAAGAGTTGGAATAAACGGCTCTTTTTCCGAATGGCATGCAGTGACTCGTGTGGTAGCGCTGGGATCGGTCCTTGGACCCCAGCTATTCACAATATATATAAATGATCTGGACAAGGGAACCAGATGTAATATCTCCAAATTTGCAGACAACACCAAGCTGGGTGGGCGTGTGTGCTGTGAGGAGGATGTCGAGAAACTCCAGGATGATTTGGACATGTTGGGTGATTGGGCAGAAACATGGCAGATGCAATATAACGTGGATAAATGTGAGGTTATCCACTTTGGTGGCAAAAACAGGAAGGCAGATTATTATCTAAATGGCAATAGATTGGGAGAAGGGGAAGTGCAACGAGACCTGGGTGTCCTTGTGCACCAGTCGCTGAAGGTAAGCATGCAGATGCAGCAGGCGGTTAAGAAGGCAAATGGTATGTTGGCCTTCGTAGCGAGAGGGTTTGAGTACAGGAACAAGGATGTCTTGCTGTAGTTGTACAGGGCCTTTGTGAGACTACATCTTGAGTATTGTGTGCAGTTTTGATCGCCTTATCTGAGGAAGGATGTTCTTGCCATGGAAGGAGTTCAGCGAAGATTCACCCGACTGATACCTGGGATGGCAGGAATGATGTATGAGGAGAGATTGGGTCAATTGGACTTGTACTCGCTGGAGTTTAAAAGAATGAGAGGTGATCTCATTGCAACTTATAAAATTCTGACAGGACTGGGCAGGCTAGATGCAGGAAGGATGTTCCCGATGGTCGGGGAGTCCAGAACCAGGGGACACAGTCTAAGGATAAGGGGTAGGACATTTAGGACAGAAATGAGGAGGAATTTCTTCACCCAGAGAGTGGTGAACCTGTGGAACTCTACCACAGAAGGCGGTGGAGGCCAGTTCATTAAATATATTCAAGAAGGATTTGGATATATTTCTTAAGGATAACGGGATCAAGGGGTATGGGGAGAAAGCAGGGACCGGGTACTGAATTTGGATGATCAGCCATGATCGCACTGAATGGCGGAGCAGGCTCGAGGGGCCGAATGGCCTTCTCCTGCTCCTATCTTCTATGTTTCTATGTTACAGGCTGGAGAGAGGAATAATTCAATCTGGCACCGAGCCGTGTGATTGATTCAGGCTCAACTAATATTGACTATCAGAAATACCCAAGAAGCAGTTTTTGACTAATATCGGCTCCCACAGGGATGAGGAATTCAGAGAGTTACAGAGAGTCTGCAGCACAGAAACAGGCCATTCGGCCCAACTGGTCCGTGCCGGTGTTTCTGCTCCACACGAGCCTCCTCCTGCTCCGCTTCGTCCAAACCTATCAGCAGATCCTTCTATTCTTTTCTCCCTCATGTACTGACCGAGCTTCCCCTGAAATGTATCCGTGCTATTCACCTCAACCACTCAGTGTGGTAGCGAGTCCCACATTCTCACCGCTCTCTGGGTAAAGAATTCCACATTGGATTTATTGGTGACTCTCTTATATTTATGCCCCTAGTTTTGGATTCCCCCACAGGAGGAAACATCTTCTCTACGTCCACCCTATCGTACCTCTTCACAGTTTTAAAGACCTCTATCAGGTCGAGAGAAAAGAGCCCCAGCCTGTCCAGTCTTTCCTGATAAGTACATCCTCTCAGTTCTGGTATCAACCCTGTGAATCTTTTTTGCACCGACTCCAGTGCCTTTACATCCTCTTTATAATATGGAGACCAGAACTGTGCAGAGTTCTCCAAGTGTGGTCTAACCAAGGTTCGACACAAGTTTAACAGAACTTCTAGACTTTTCAATTCTATCCCTCTAGAAATGAAGCCCAGTGCTTGGTTTGCTATTTTTAACGGCATTATTAACCTGCTCATCGGAAAACCCCGGGTAAGGTACACCCAGCGAGCCCACTCTGAACCCGGTTTACTGCTCATCGGAAAACCCTGAGTAAGGTACACCCAGCGAGCCCACTCTGAACCCGGTTTGTTGCTCATCGGAAAACCCCAGGTAAGGTACACCCAGCGAGCCCACTCTGAACCCGGTTTACTGCTCATCGGAAAACCCCGGGTAAGGTACACCCAGCGAGCCCACTCTGAACCTGGTTTGTTGCTCATCGGAAAACCCCAGGTAAGGTACACCCAGCGAGCCCACTCTGAACCCGGTTTACTGCTCATCGGAAAACCCCGGGTAAGGTACACCCAGCGAGCCCACTCTGAACCCGGTTTACTGCTCATCGGAAAACCCCGGGTAAGGTACACCCAGCGAGCCCACTCTGAACCCGGTTTACTGGTCATCGGAAAACCCCGGGTAAGGTACACCCAGCGAGCCCACTCTGAACCCGGTTTGCTCATCGGAAAACCCCGGGTAAGGTACACCCAGCGAGCCCACTCTGAACCCGGTTTGCTCATCGCAAAACCCCGGGTAAGGTGCACCCAGCGAGCCCACTCTGAACCCGGTTTGCTGCTCATCGGAAAACCCCGGGTAAGGTGCACCCAGCGAGCCCACTCTGAACCCGGTTTGCTCATCGGAAAACCCCGGGTAAGGTACACCCAGCGAGCCCACTCTGAACCTGGTTTGCTCATTGGAAAACCCCGGGTAAGGTGCACCCAGCGAGCCCACTCTGAACCCGGTTTACTGCTCATCGGAAAACCCCGGGTAAGGTAAACCCAGCGAGCCCACTCTGAACCCGGTTTGCTCATCGGAAAACCCCGGGTAAGGTACACCCAGCGAGCCCACTCTGAACCCGGTTTACTGCTCATCGGAAAACCCCGGGTAAGGTACACCCAGCGAGCCCACTCTGAACCCGGTTTGCTCATCGCAAAACCCCGGGTAAGGTGCACCCAGCGAGCCCACTCTGAACCTGGTTTGCTCATTGGAAAACCCCGGGTAAGGTGCACCCAGCGAGCCCACTCTGAACCCGGTTTACTGCTCATCGGAAAACCCCGGGTAAGGTAAACCCAGCGAGCCCACTCTGAACCCGGTTTGCTCATCGGAAAACCCCGGGTAAGGTACACCCAGCGAGCCCACTCTGAACCCGGCTTGCTCATCGGAAAACCCCGGGTAAGGTACACCCAGCGAGCCCACTCTGAACCCGGTTTACTGCTCATCGGAAAACCCCGGGTAAGGTACACCCAGCGAGCCCACTCTGAACCCGGTTTACTCATCGGAAAACCCTGGGTAAGGTACACCCAGCGAGCCCACTCTGAACCCGGTTTACTCATCGGAAAACCCTGGGTAAGGTGCACCCAGCGAGCCCACTCTGAACCCGGTTTACTCATCGGAAAACCCCGGGTAAGGTGCACCCAGCGAGCCCACTCTGAACCCGGTTTGTTGCTCATCGGAAAACCCCGGGTAAGGTGCACCCAGCGAGTCCACTCTGAACCCGGTTTGCTGCTCATCGGAAAACCCCGGGTAAGGTACACCCAGCGAGCCCACTCTGAACCTGGTTTACTCATCGGAAAACCCCGGGTAAGGTGCACCCAGCGAGCCCACTCTGAACCCGGTTTACTGCTCATCGGAAAACCCCGGGTAAGGTACACCCAGCGAGCCCACTCTGAACCCGGTTTACTGCTCATCGGAAAACCCCGGGTAAGGTGCACCCAGCGAGCCCACTCTGAACCCGGTTTACTGCTCATCGGAAAACCCCGGGTAAGGTAAACCCAGCGAGCCCACTCTGAACCCGGTTTGCTCATCGGAAAACCCCGGGTAAGGTGCACCCAGCGAGCCCACTCTGAACCCGGTTTGCTCATCGGAAAACCCCGGGTAAGGTACACCCAGCGAGCCCGCTCTGAACCCGGTTTGCTCATCGGAAAACCCCGGCTAAGGTGCACCCAGCGAGCCCACTCTGAACCCGGTTTACTGCTCATCGGAAAACCCCGGGTGAGGTACACCCAGCGAGCCCACTCTGAACCCGGTTTACTGCTCATCGGAAAACCCCGGGTAAGGTGCACCCAGCGAGCCCACTCTGAACCCGGTTTGCTCATCGGAAAACCCCGGGTAAGGTAAACCCAGCGAGCCCACTCTGAACCCGGTTTGCTCATCGGAAAACCATGGGTAAGGTACACCCAGCGAGCCCACTCTGAACCCGGTTTACTGCTCATCGGAAAACCCCGGGTAAGGGACACCCAGCGAGCCCTCTCTGAACCCGGTTTACTCATCGGAAAACCCCGGGTAAGGTACACCCAGCGAGCCCACTCTGAACCCGGTTTGTTGCTCATCGGAAAACCCCGGGTAAGGTGCACCCAGCGAGCCCACTCTGAACCCGGTTTACTGCTCATCGGAAAACCCCGAGTAAGGTACACCCAGCGAGCCCACTCTGAACCCGGTTTACTGCTCATCGGAAAACCCCAGGTAAGGTGCACCCAGCGAGCCCACTGTGAACCCGGTTTACTGCACATCGGAAAACCCCGGGTAAGGTACACCCAGCGAGCCCACTCTGAACCCGGTTTACTGCTCATCGGAAAACTCCGGGTAAGGTACACCCAGCGAGCCCACTCTGAACCCGGTTTACTGCTCATCGGAAAACCCCGGGTAAGGTACACCCAGCGAGCCCACTCTGAACCTGGTTTACTGCTCATCGGAAAACCCCGGGTAGGGTACACCCAGCGAGCCCACTCTGAACCCAGTTTGTTGCTCATCGGAAAACCCCGGGTAAGGTACACCCAGCGAGCCCACTCTGAACCCGGTTTGTTGCTCATCGGAAAACCCCGGGTAAGGTACACCCAGCGAGCCCACTCTGAACCCGGTTTACTGCTCACCGGAAAACCCCGGGTAAGGTGCACCCAGCGAGCCCACTCTGAACCCGGTTGACTGCTCACCGGAAAACCCGGGTGAGGTACACCCAGCGAGCCCACTCTGAACCCGGTTTGCTGCTCATCGGAAAACCCCGGGTAAGGTACACCCAGCGAGCCCACTCTGAACCCGGTTTACTCATCGGAAAACCCTGGGTAAGGTGCACCCAGCGAGCCCACTCTGAACCCGGTTTACTCATCGGAAAACCCCGGGTAAGATGCACCCAGCGAGCCCACTCTGAACCCGGTTTGTTGCTCATCGGAAAACCCCGGGTAAGGTGCACCCAGCGAGCCCACTCTGAACCCGGTTTGCTGCTCATCGGAAAACCCCGGGTAAGGTACACCCAGCGAGCCCACTCTGAACCCGGTTTACTCATCGGAAAACCCCGGGTAAGGTGCACCCAGCGAGCCCACTCTGAACCCGGTTTACTGCTCATCGGAAAACCCCGGGTAAGGTGCACCCAGCGAGCCCACTCTGAACCCGGTTTACTGCTCATCGGAAAACCCCGGGTAAGGTGCACCCAGCGAGCCCACTCTGAACCCGGTTTACTGCTCATCGGAAAACCCCGGGTAAGGTAAACCCAGCGAGCCCACTCTGAACCCGGTTTGCTCATCGGAAAACCCCGGGTAAGGTGCACCCAGCGAGCCCACTCTGAACCCGGTTTGCTCATCGGAAAACCCCGGGTAAGGTACACCCAGCGAGCCCACTCTGAACCCGGTTTGCTCATCGGAAAACCCCGGCTAAGGTGCACCCAGCGAGCCCACTCTGAACCCGGTTTACTGCTCATCGGAAAACCCCGGGTGAGGTACACCCAGCGAGCCCACTCTGAACCCGGTTTACTGCTCATCGGAAAACCCCGGCTAAGGTGCACCCAGCGAGCCCACTCTGAACCCGGTTTACTGCTCATCGGAAAACCCCGGGTGAGGTACACCCAGCGAGCCCACTCTGAACCCGGTTTACTGCTCATCGGAAAACCCCGGGTAAGGTACACCCAGCGAGCCCACTCTGAACCCGGTTTGCTCATCGGAAAACCCCGGGTAAGGTAAACCCAGCGAGCCCACTCTGAACCCGGTTTGCTCATCGGAAAACCCTGGGTAAGGTACACCCAGCGAGCCCACTCTGAACCCGGTTTACTGCTCATCGGAAAACCCCGGGTAAGGGACACCCAGCGAGCCCTCTCTGAACCCGGTTTACTCATCGGAAAACCCCGGGTAAGGTACACCCAGCGAGCCCACTCTGAACCCGGTTTGTTGCTCATCGGAAAACCCCGGGTAAGGTGCACCCAGCGAGCCCACTCTGAACCCGGTTTACTGCTCATCGGAAAACCCCGGGTAAGGTACACCCAGCGAGCCCACTCTGAACCCGGTTTACTGCTCATCGGAAAACTCCGGGTAAGGTACACCCAGCGAGCCCACTCTGAACCCGGTTTACTGCTCATCGGAAAACCCCGGGTAAGGTACACCCAGCGAGCCCACGCGGAACCCGGTTTGCTGCTCATCGGAAAACCCGGGTAAGGTACACCCAGCGAGCCCACTCTGAACCTGGTTTACTGCTCATCGGAAAACCCCGGGTAAGGTACACCCAGCGAGCCCACTCTGAACCCGGTTTGTTGCTCATCGGAAAACCCCGGGTAAGGTACACCCAGCGAGCCCACTCTGAACCCGGTTTGTTGCTCATCGGAAAACCCCGGGTAAGGTACACCCAGCGAGCCCACTCTGAACCCGGTTTACTGCTCACCGGAAAACCCCGGGTAAGGTGCACCCAGCGAGCCCACTCTGAACCCGGTTTGCTGCTCATCGGAAAACCCCGGGTAAGGTACACGCAGCGAGCCCACTCTGAACCCGGTTTGCTGCTCATCGGAAAACCCCGGGTAAGGTACACCCAGCGAGCCCACTCTGAACCCGGTTTGCTGCTCATCGGAAAACCCCGGGTAAGGTACACCCAGCGAGCCCACGCGGTACCCGGTTTGCTGCTCATCGGAAAACCCGGGTAAGGTACACCCAGCGAGCCCACTCTGAACCTGGTTTACTGCTCATCGGAAAACCCCGGGTAAGGTACACCCAGCGAGCCCACTCTGAACCCAGTTTGTTGCTCATCGGAAAACCCCGGGTAAGGTACACCCAGCGAGCCCACTCTGAACCCGGTTTGTTGCTCATCGGAAAACCCCGGGTAAGGTACACCCAGCGAGCCCACTCTGAACCCGGTTTACTGCTCACCGGAAAACCCCGGGTAAGGTGCACCCAGCGAGCCCACTCTGAACCCGGTTTACTGCTCACCGGAAAACCCCGGGTGAGGTACACCCAGCGAGCCCACTCTGAACCCGGTTTGCTGCTCATCGGAAAACCCCGGGTAAGGTACACCCAGCGAGCCCACTCTGAACCCGGTTTACTGCTCATCAGAAAACCCCGGGTAAGGTACACCCAGCGAGCCCACTCTGAACCCGGTTTACTGCTCATCGGAAAACCCCGGGTAAGCTACAGCCAGCGAGCCCACTCTGAACACGGTTTATTGCTCATCGGAAAACCTTGGGTAAGGTACACCCAGCGAACGCAGTCTGAACCCAGTTTGCTCATCGGAAAACCCCAGGTAAGGTACACCCAGCGAGCCCACTCTGAACCCGGTTTGCTGCTCATCGGAAAACCCCGGGTAAGGTACACCCAGCGAGCCCACTCTGAACCCGGTTTGCTGCTCATCGGAAAACCCCGGGTAAGGTACACCCAGCGAGCCCACTCTGAACCCGGTTTGCTCATCGGAAAACCCCGGGTAAGGCACACCCAGCGAGCCCACTCTAAACCCGGTTTGCTCATCGGAAAACCCCGGGTAAGGTGCACCCAGCGAGCCCACTCTGAACCCGGTTTGCTCATCGGAAAACCCCGGGTAAGGTACACCCAGCGAGCCCGCTCTGAACCCGGTTTGCTCATCGGAAAACCCCGGCTAAGGTGCACCCAGCGAGCCCACTCTGAACCCGGTTTACTGCTCATCGGAAAACCCCGGGTGAGGTACACCCAGCGAGCCCACTCTGAACCCGGTTTACTGCTCATCGGAAAACCCCGGGTAAGGTGCACCCAGCGAGCCCACTCTGAACCCGGTTTGCTCATCGGAAAACCCCGGGTAAGGTAAACCCAGCGAGCCCACTCTGAACCCGGTTTGCTCATCGGAAAACCCTGGGTAAGGTACACCCAGCGAGCCCACTCTGAACCCGGTTTACTGCTCATCGGAAAACCCCGGGTAAGGGACACCCAGCGAGCCCTCTCTGAACCCGGTTTACTCATCGGAAAACCCCGGGTAAGGTACACCCAGCGAGCCCACTCTGAACCCGGTTTGTTGCTCATCGGAAAACCCCGGGTAAGGTGCACCCAGCGAGCCCACTCTGAACCCGGTTTACTGCTCATCGGAAAACCCCGAGTAAGGTACACCCAGCGAGCCCACTCTGAACCCGGTTTACTGCTCATCGGAAAACCCCAGGTAAGGTGCACCCAGCGAGCCCACTGTGAACCCGGTTTACTGCTCATCGGAAAACCCCGGGTAAGGTACACCCAGCGAGCCCACTCTGAACCCGGTTTACTGCTCATCGGAAAACTCCGGGTAAGGTACACCCAGCGAGCCCACTCTGAACCCGGTTTACTGCTCATCGGAAAACCCCGGGTAAGGTACACCCAGCGAGCCCACTCTGAACCTGGTTTACTGCTCATCGGAAAACCCCGGGTAGGGTACACCCAGCGAGCCCACTCTGAACCCAGTTTGTTGCTCATCGGAAAACCCCGGGTAAGGTACACCCAGCGAGCCCACTCTGAACCCGGTTTGTTGCTCATCGGAAAACCCCGGGTAAGGTACACCCAGCGAGCCCACTCTGAACCCGGTTTACTGCTCACCGGAAAACCCCGGGTAAGGTGCACCCAGCGAGCCCACTCTGAACCCGGTTGACTGCTCACCGGAAAACCCCGGGTGAGGTACACCCAGCGAGCCCACTCTGAACCCGGTTTGCTGCTCATCGGAAAACCCCGGGTAAGGTACACCCAGCGAGCCCACTCTGAACCCGGTTTACTCATCGGAAAACCCTGGGTAAGGTGCACCCAGCGAGCCCACTCTGAACCCGGTTTACTCATCGGAAAACCCCGGGTAAGATGCACCCAGCGAGCCCACTCTGAACCCGGTTTGTTGCTCATCGGAAAACCCCAGGTAAGGTGCACCCAGCGAGCCCACTCTGAACCCGGTTTGCTGCTCATCGGAAAACCCCGGGTAAGGTACACCCAGCGAGCCCACTCTGAACCCGGTTTACTCATCGGAAAACCCCGGGTAAGGTGCACCCAGCGAGCCCACTCTGAACCCGGTTTACTGCTCATCGGAAAACCCCGGGTAAGGTGCACCCAGCGAGCCCACTCTGAACCCGGTTTACTGCTCATCGGAAAACCCCGGGTAAGGTGCACCCAGCGAGCCCACTCTGAACCCGGTTTACTGCTCATCGGAAAACCCCGGGTAAGGTAAACCCAGCGAGCCCACTCTGAACCCGGTTTGCTCATCGGAAAACCCCGGGTAAGGTGCACCCAGCGAGCCCACTCTGAACCCGGTTTGCTCATCGGAAAACCCCGGGTAAGGTACACCCAGCGAGCCCACTCTGAACCCGGTTTGCTCATCGGAAAACCCCGGCTAAGGTGCACCCAGCGAGCCCACTCTGAACCCGGTTTACTGCTCATCGGAAAACCCCGGGTGAGGTACACCCAGCGAGCCCACTCTGAACCCGGTTTACTGCTCATCGGAAAACCCCGGGTAAGGTGCACCCAGCGAGCCCACTCTGAACCCGGTTTGCTCATCGGAAAACCCCGGGTAAGGTAAACCCAGCGAGCCCACTCTGAACCCGGTTTGCTCATCGGAAAACCCTGGGTAAGGTACACCCAGCGAGCCCACTCTGAACCCGGTTTACTGCTCATCGGAAAACCCCGGGTAAGGTACACCCAGCGAGCCCACTCTGAACCCGGTTTGTTGCTCATCGGAAAACCCCGGGTAAGGTGCACCCAGCGAGCCCACTCTGAACCCGGTTTACTGCTCATCGGAAAACCCCGGGTAAGGTACACCCAGCGAGCCCACTCTGAACCCGGTTTACTGCTCATCGGAAAACTCCGGGTAAGGTACACCCAGCGAGCCCTCTCTGAACCCGGTTTACTGCTCATCGGAAAACCCCGGGTAAGGTACACCCAGCGAGCCCACGCGGAACCCGGTTTGCTGCTCATCGGAAAACCCGGGTAAGGTACACCCAGCGAGCCCACTCTGAACCTGGTTTACTGCTCATCGGAAAACCCCGGGTAAGGTACACCCAGCGAGCCCACTCTGAACCCAGTTTGTTGCTCATCGGAAAACCCCGTGTAAGGTACACCCAGCGAGCCCACTCTGAACCCGGTTTGTTGCTCATCGGAAAACCCCGGGTAAGGTACACCCAGCGAGCCCACTCTGAACCCGGTTTACTGCTCACCGGAAAACCCCGGGTAAGGTGCACCCAGCGAGCCCACTCTGAACCCGGTTTACTGCTCACCGGAAAACCCCGGGTGAGGTACACCCAGCGAGCCCACTCTGAACCCGGTTTACTGCTCATCGGAAAACCCCGGGTAAGCTACACCCAGCGAGCCCACTCTGAACACGGTTTATTGCTCATCGGAAAACCTTGGGTAAGGTACACCCAGCGAGCCCACTCTGAACCCAGTTTGCTCATCGGAAAACCCCAGGTAAGGTACACCCAGCGAGCCCACTCTGAACCCGGTTTGCTGCTCATCGGAAAACCCCGGGTAAGGTACACCCAGCGAGCCCACTCTGAACCCGGTTTGCTGCTCATCGGAAAACCCCGGGTAAGGTACACCCAGCGAGCCCACTCTGAACCCGGTTTGCTCATCGGAAAACCCCGGGTAAGGCACACCCAGCGAGCCCACTCTAAACCCGGTTTGCTCATCGGAAAACCCCGGGTAAGGCACACCCAGCGAGCCCACTCTGAACCCGGTTTGCTCATCGGAAAACCCCGGGTAAGGTACACCCAGCGAGCCCACTCTGAACCCGGTTTGCTGCTCATCGGAAAACCCCGGGTAAGGTGCACCCAGCGAGCCCACGCTCAACCCGGTTTGCTGCTCATCGGAAAACCCCGGGTAAGGTGCACCCAGCGAGCCCACTCTGAACCCAGTTTGCTCATCGGAAAACCCCGGGTAAGGTACACCCAGCGAGCCTACTCTGAACCCGGTTTACTGCTCATCGGAAAAGCCCGGGTAAGGTACACCCAGTGAGCCCACTCTGAACCCGGTTTGCTCATCGGAAAACCCCGGGTAAGGTACACCCAGCGAACCCACTCTGAACCCGGTTTACTGTTCATCGGAAAACCCCGGGTAAGGTACACCCAGCGAGCCCTCTCTAAACCCGGTTTACTGCTCATCGGAAAACCCCGGGTAAGGTACACCCAGCGAGCCCAATCTGAACCCAGTTTGTTGCTCATCGGAAAACCCCGGGTAAGGTACACCCAGCGAGCCCACTCTGAACCCGGTTTGCTACGCATCGGAAAACCCCGGGTGAGGTGCACCCAGTGAGCCCACTCTGAACCCGGTTTGCTGCTCATCGGAAAACCCCGGGTAAGGTACATCCAGCGAGCCCACTCTGAACCCGGTTTGTTGCTCATCGGAAAACCCCGGGTAAGGGACACCCAGCGAGCCCACTCTGAACCCGGTTTGCTCATCGGAAAACCCCGGGTAAGGTGCACCCAGCGAGCCCACTCTGAACCCGGTTTGTTGCTCATCGGAAAACCCCGGGTAAGGTGCACCCAGCGAGCCCACTCTGAACCCGGTTTACTGCTCATCGGAAAACCCCGGGTAAGGTGCACCCAGCGAGCCCACTCTGAACCCGGTTTGTTGCTCATCGGAAAACCCCGGGTAACATACACCCAGCGAGCACACTCTGAACCCGGTTTGCTGCTCATCGGAAAACCCCGGGTAACATACACCCAGCGAGCCCACTCTGAACTCGGTTTGCTCATCGGAAAACCCCGGGTAAGGTACACCCAGCGAGCCCACTCTGAACCCGGTTTACTGCTCATCGGAAAACCCCGGGTAAGGTACACCCAGCGAGCCCACTCTGAATCCGGTTTACTGCTCATCAGAAAACCCCGGGTAAGGTGCACCCAGCGAGCCCACTCTGAACCCGGTTTACTGCTCATCGGAAAACCCCGGGTAAGGTACACCCAGCGAGCCCACTCTGAACCCGGTTTGCTCATCGGAAAACCCCGGGTAAGGTGCACCCAGCGAGCCCACTCTGAACCCGGATTACAGCTCATCGGAAAACCCCGGGTAAGGTACACCCAGCGAGCCCACTCTGAACCCGGTTTACCGCTCATCGGAAAACCCCGGGTAAGGTGCACCCAGCGAGCCCACTCTGAACCCGGTTTACAGCTCATCGGAAAACCCCGGGTAAGGTGCACCCAGCGAGCCCACTGTGAACCCGGTTTGCTGCTCATCGGAAAACCCCGGGTAAGGTATACCCAGCGAGCCCACTCTGAACCCAGTTTACTGCTCATCGGAAAACCCCGGGTAAGGTACACCCAGCGAGCCCACTCTGAACCCGGTTTGCTCATCGGAAAACCCCGGGAAAGGTGCACCCAGCGAGCCCACTCTGAACCCGGTTTACTGCTCATCGGAAAACCCCGGGTAAGGTGCACCCAATGAGCCCAATCTGAACCCGGTTTGCTCATCGGAAAACCCCGGGTAAGGTGCACCCAGCGAGCCCACTCTGAAACCGGTTTACTGCTCATCAGAAAATCCCGGGTAAGGTACACCCAGCGAGCCCACTCTGAACCCGGTTTACTGCTCATCGGAAAACCCCGGGTAAGGTACACCCAGCGAGCCCACTCTGAACCCGGTTTACTGCTCATCGAAAAACCCCGGGTAAGGTACACCCAGCGAGCCCACTCTGAACCCGGTTTGCTCATCGGAAAACCCCGGGTAATGTACACCCAGCGAGCCCACTCTGAACCCGGTTTACTGCTCATCGGAAAACCCCGGGTAAGGTACACCCAGCGAGCCCACTCTGAACCTGGTTTGCTCATCGGAAAACCCCGGGTAAGGTGCACCCAGCGAGCCCACTCTGAACCCGGTTTGCTGCTCATCGGAAAACCCCGGGTAAGGTACACCCAGCGAGCCCACTCTGAACCCGGTTTGTTGCTCATCGGAAAACCCCGGGTAAGATACACCCAGCGAGCCCACTCTGAACCCGGTTTGCTCATCGGAAAACCCCGGGTAAGGTGCACCCAGCGAGCCCACTCTGAACCCGGTTTACTGCTCATCAGAAAACCGCGGGTCAGGTGCACCCAGCGAGCCCACTCTGAACCCGGTTTGCTGCTCTTCGGAAAACCCCGGGTAAGGTACACCCAGCGAGCCCACTCTGAACCCGGTTTGCTGCTCATCGGAAAACCCCGGGTAAGGTACACCTGGCGAGCCCACTCTGAACCCGGTTTACTGCTCATCGGAAAACCCCGGGTAAGGTGCACCCAGCGAGCCCACTCTGAACCCAGTTTGCTCATCGGAAAACCCCGGGTAAGGTGCACCCAGCGAGCCCACTCTGAAACCGGTTTGCTGCTCATCGGAAAACCCCGGGTAAGGTACACCCAGCGAGCCCACTCTGAAACCGGTTTGCTGCTCTTCGGAAAACCCCGGGTAAGGTACACCCAGCGAGTCCACTCTGAACCCGGTTTACTGCTCATCGGAAAACCCCGGGTAAGGTACACCCAGCGAGCCCACTCTGAAACCGGTTTGCTGCTCTTCGGAAAACCCCGGGTAAGGTACACCCAGCGAGTGCACTCTGAACCCGGTTTACTGCTCATCGGAAAACCCCGGGTAAGGTACACCCAGCGAGCCCACTCTGAAACCAGTTTGCTGCTCTTCGGAAAACCCCGGGTAAGGTGCACCCAGCCAGCCCACTCTGAACCCGGTTTGTTGCTCATCGGAAAACCCCGGGTAAGGTACACCCAGCGAGCCCACTCTAAACCCGGTAGGACTGCAATAGTTTTCTCCGTGGTGATGGAGGACATTTTGATGACCTCTGGCCATTTCGAATGGGCGTCCACAGTGATTAGGAACATTGAGTCCATAAATGGACCAGCAAAATCAATGTGTACCCGTTGCCATGGAGATGAGGGCCACTCCCATGGATGTAGCGGGGCCTGTGGTGGAGCGTTTTGGACCTTCTGGCATCCTGTGCATCTCTTGGTCATATCCTCAATTTCTTTATCAATTCCCGGCCACCACACAAACGCCCTGGCTAGGCTCTTCATTTTTACCCCTCCCAGATGACCCTCATGAAGCTCATTGAGCACTCTATCTCTCAACTTGGGTGGAATTACCACTCGGGATCCACCCATCAAGGTCCCCCGGCACACTGACAGCTGTTCTCTCCTTGGCGAAAATGCTGGCAACAGTGAGTCGCCATATGCTGGCCATCCCTTCACCGTCAAATCATAGACCCGAGAGAGTGTTGGGTCATTTTGGGTTTCGTTCTCTATACTTGAGTTTGTAACAGGTAGACATTCAACTATGGTCGAATGGAATATCTCAACAGGGTCCACTGCAGGTGCTTCCTCTACCATAGGCAATGGTAGGCGCGACAGCCCATCAGCGTTTCCATGCTGTTTCGTACCCTTGTACTCTATGTCATACTGATGTGCCCCTAGGAGAAGTAACCATCTTTGCAGCCGTTGCGCCGTCATCACCGGAACGCCCTTCTTTGGGTTAAAAATGGAGACCAGGGGCTGATGATCAGTCATTAGGGTGAATTTCTGCCCGTGCAGATAGTGATTGAACTTCTTCACCCCCCACACCAGGCTGAGGCCCTCCCTGTCAATCTGGGCGTAGTTACGCTCGGCTGAGGTTAACGAGCGCGACGCAAAGGCTATTGGTCTCTCTGAACCGTCAGGGAATTTGTGTGACAGCACCGCTCTGATGCCGTAGGGAGATGCATCACATGCTAACCGAATCGGTAGTGTTGGATTGTAGTGGGCCAATACTTCTTTTGAAGTGATTAGGCATTTTCATTTCTGAAAGGCACGCTTACACTCATCACTCCATTTCCATGTTACTCCAGTTTGCAGCAGGGCGTTCAGTGAGTGCAGAATTGGAGATAAATTCGGCAAGAACTTATGGTAGTAGTTCACCAACCCGAGGAACGACCTCAGTTGCGACACATTTTCCGGTGCTGGAGTCTTGACTACAGCCTCAATCTTGTCCGGTGACTTATGCAACCCTTCCTCATCAATCATGTGGCCACAATACGAGATTTGTCTCCTGAAGAACTCGCATTTGGGGCGGTTGCCCGCGGTCGATGCCCGCCGTTCTGACTTCGACCTCCAAGAAGCTTCTCTTCAGGGAAAAGATCCCCGTGAGGTGATGCAGTACTGCAGGTGAGTTCAAACCTGCCCGTCGCCAGTGTAGATTCCGAGGATCAATAATACTCAGACTGCAGGAGAACAATAAAACAGGTATTTACTGAACAGAGAGTACTTCAAGACTAAAATACAGAAGCCTGCTATGGCTTTATATACAGGGGTGGTCACTGCTGGTACTGCAGTATAGAATCAGTTCTTCTCTTAAAGGCATATACACAACAACAACCATCCCCTGTATTTAGCTAATAGCTATCTGCCACTGATCCCCATCCCGTCTATTCCCCTTCAATTCAAGAAATAAAAAACCATGGTATGGTAGGCATCTTACAGATACTTCAGTTTTCAATAAGGGGTCTCATACCCCTACACGCTTGTAAAATTATACAATGTAAACCAAATTTACAAACACCTTTTACATTATAACTTATTACAAAATGTAATCAAAATGATCCCAAGCACGGAGAGGGTCCTACGTCTCTGCTCAACTTGGAGTTGTCACAAAATGATCCCAAGCACGGAGAGGATCCTACGCCTCTGTTCAACTTGGGGCTGTAACACGATACAAAAAAACATTAAACATTTGAAACAACATGCTTAAATAAAAACCTGACCATCATGTGCCGTTGATGGGTCGCGAAATTCGAGTGGGTATTGCCCCTCCCACCCGGGCAGTAAAAGTACCTTCCACCCCGCTGTTGATTGTCTTAAACTTTAAAACAGGCAGAATGGATTTACAGACCAGCCTGCTCCGCCAGCCCCGAGCCATTCCCTTGTCCTTTTGTGGAGGCGGGGTACCCCTCCTGTTTAAAATATACCTTAGCACAGACCGAGAAGCATGGGATCACGACTCCCAGTCCCTCCCCCTCCTGTCTTCCCTCGACTGGCTGCAGAAAATGATGGGTGCCTGTGTGGCAGCACTCCCTGGCCCCACACAAACTTGGATCCCAGATCCGGCCACCCACTCATCCTTCCCAGCCACACTTACTGTCTAACTTTGCCCGTGGGCCCCCGGGTGAGTTCCTCCCTTTCCCGAACGCACCCATGCGACTCTTGGGTCTCCCCCTCCCCTATACAATCTTTCCCGGGCCATCACCACCCACTCCCGGGGAACGCGTCCCTATGACCAGGTGCCCGTGCTTCCCCATCATGACTGGCTCATAGCCCATATTCCTGTAATCTCGTGAGCACCTGCTCCAGGTTGGCAAGATGTTCACTGTCATTTTCGCCCGTAACCAGGACGTCGTCCAAATAACACTGGGTCCCCGGGATCCCTTGCAGGACTTGTTCCATCGCCCTCTGCCAAATAGCCGGGGCTGATGCTACCCTGAATACCAGTCGATTGTACTGGTAAAGGCCTTTGTGAGTGTTTATCGTGAGGTATTTCCTAGATGCTTCTTTCACCTCCATTTGTAGATACGCTTGGGCCAGATCAATCTTTGTAAAGCGTTTCCCTCCAGATAGTGAGGCGAAAATATCTTCTATCCGTGGAAGTGGATATTGTACTGTGTGCAGGACTGGGTTCACAGTTACCTTGAAGTCCCCACAGATGCGAACCTTCTTCGGTTCCCCAGGCGTGCTGCTCAATGATTTCTTCATTACAGGAACGATGGGCGTGGCCCACTCGCTCCAGTCCACGTTGGACAGCACACCCGAACGCTCCAGACTCTCCAGCTCTGCTTCAACGGCTGGGCGGATTGCCTAAGGTACCGGTCTGGCCTTAAAAAATGTTGGGTTTACGTTATCTTCGATTTTTATCATTGCCGTTACTCCTTTTAGAGTCCCAAGTCCTTGTTGGAACACCTCTTTCGCGTCAGTTAGAATCTTTGACAGTCGTCCAGGTGTGACGTCATCATCCTTTTTATCGGTCACAGTTAGCGCCTGAATGGAATGCCAATCCAATTGTATTTTTCAGATCCATTCACATCCCAATAATGGTGGTCCTCCATCTGGTAGTATATATAGATAGAGTTTCTGTGTTTCCTTGCCGTTGTATTCAACTGGCACCCTTATTTTTCCTCTGGGGTAGACTTTTTGCCCCGTGTATGTCTTCAATACAATGGACGTGTCCTTCAAGGGTATGTGTGGGAATAGCCGCTCATAGTCTCGTCGATTCATGACAGTTAGGGCTGATCCTGTGTCCAATGCCATCTTTACTGGGGACCCTGCTATCATGAGGGTGACCCAAATGGTTCGGTGATCCTCCTTTGCGATCACGTTGTGTAACTTTAGACTACTTAGTCTCCTGCTCCCGGAGTCCTTATCACTCTCCTGATCTTCCGATCTACTGTCTGTCAATTTCTTTACTTTCTTGTACTTTTCCTTAGTAGTTCTTGTAGTGTTGGTTTTCTTTCCCGACCTGCAGACTCTTGCTATGTGTCCCATTTTCCCACATTGCCTGCATACTTTGTCCTTAAACCAGCAGTCCTTCTGATCATGGGTTGTTCTGCCGCAGCGATAGCACTTTTCTGCTCCATACGCCATTTCGTTAGCACTGTATTCTTGTGGTTTCTGTTGTATTTCCGCAGCTCCCCGTGCTGCTGCTTCATAGGATACTGCCACGCTGAAAGCCTGTTCTAGCGTCAGGTCCTTTTCCGAAAGTAGTTGTTTCTGGGTTCCTTCACCCTGGAGCCCGCAGACAAACTTATCCCGTAAGGTGTCTACCAGTCCTGCTCCGAACTGGCAGTGCTTCGATAACTTGCGTAGTTCCGTAAGATAGTCAGCATTGCTCTCATCTTTGTGCTGGTTTCTTTTATGGAACTTGAATCTTTCTGCTATCAGCAGCGGTGTAGGGTTTAGGTGTTCCTGTAAGATATTAACAATCTCTTCAAAACTTTTCTCCATTGGTTTAGCTGGGTTAATTAAATTCCGCAATAGGCCGTACGTTCTCGCGCCCATCAAATTTAATAATACCGACGCCTTCTTTCCATCGGCCACCTCATTTGCCTTGCAGTACACTTCAATTCTTTCCACATATGTGGTCCAGTCTTCTACCTCGTTGTCAAAAGCAGTGATACTGCCAGTTTTCAGCATCTTGGGTGATTTAAAATGGCGCCTCCCGCGCTTTTCCTTCTTCACCAATGGAATAAAATGGCGCCTCCCATGCTTTTCCTTCTTCCCCTTGCTGCCACGCTGCTCCTAGCGTTCTGCAGGGTAATGGCGGTGACCCGCGGCTTCGGCGCGTCTCACTTTTCCTTCCCCTTGTTTTATTTTCGCTACGCTGCCCGGTTCTTGAGCACCGACCGCGCCCTGTGCGCTCCACCCTCTCTCTCTCCCTTTTCCTCCCGACGACGCTGCACGGCCCCTTTGCAGAGCCGCTCGATCGAGCTCGAGCCCGCCGCAGTCCGGAAGGGTCAGCGCACTACCTGCTACCAGCACAATTTGCTGGAACACCTTGACTGGGGAGCCAAGCCCAGCTCTCCACTGCCTCTCCTGCAACTCTCCGAACTCCGATGGATCCTTGGGCGGTTGCCCGCGGTCGACGCCTGTTGTTCTGACTTCGACCTCCAAAAGCTTCTTCTCAGGGAAAGATCCCTGTGAGGTGATGCAGTACTGCAGGTGAGTTCGAACCTGTTCGTCGCCAATGTAGTGTCCGAGTATAAATAATACACAGACTGCAGGAGAACAATAATAACAGGTATTTACTGAACAGAGGGTACTCTTTTATTTGGACCCAAAAAAACCCAATTCGACTGTAAATAAACAAAAGTTCAACTAAAGCTTAACAAATCAAATTAAAATTTGGTTTTCCGTGTTGATGATGCACTCCAGTCCCCGCGGCGCCCACCGGTCGCGGAAATACTCAAGCGCACCGGCGGACACCGCGTGCTCCATCTCCAGGGCCACCCGGGCGCGAACATGGCCGCGGAAGAGATGCAGGCAATCCGGCTGGACGACCCCCTCGACCGCCCGCTGCCTGGACCAATTGATGGCTCTTTTAGCCAGGCCCAGGAGCAGGCCCACAAGGAGGTCCTCCAACCTGTCCGCTCCCCTCCGCACCGGGTGACCGTAGATCAAGAGCGTGGGACTGAAGTGCAACCAAAAATCGAGGAGCAGCCCCTTCAAGTAGTGAAAGAGGGGCTGCAACCTCTCACAATCCATATAAACGTGAAACACGGACTCCTCCAGGCCGCAAAAAATGCAGGCGGCCTGGGAGTCCGTGAACCTACTTAAAACCTTATTGCACGGGACCGCTCCATGCAACACCCTCCAGGCCAAGTCCCCGATGGAACAAGGGAGGACTCCCGCATAGAGAGCCCTCCATTGGGGACCTCCGCTACCGCCGGTCGGCAAAACGCCACGCCAAGGCGTGTCCGGACGGTAGACGAAGATGGCAAAGTGGAGAGTGTGCAGGAGCAGCCCGTACAGGAAACCCCTCCGCGCGGAATGAAAAGGCACGGAGGGTATTTCCTCGAGACGGCTCAAGTTGTGAGGCGCCGGTTCCCGAGGGGAGTTTCGGGGCCGGGCGCCGATGAGGAATTCCGTCCGAACGGGGGTAAGCTCGGACGGGATCGCCCCACATGCTTGAGCCGCCTCGATACACCTAGTGGAGTCGGGGCCCAGTGCCGCTTTTACCGATTCGATGGTTTCGACCGCGAGCTGGACGTTGGCCCAGGACAGGCGCCGCACCAGCTCCTCCGGCGCCATCCAGCCCGCTCCTCCGCCATCGAGCAGGTCCCCGACTCTGGTCACCTTGCCAGCCACAGCCCTACCCTCCGCCAGCCGCCCGAACCCGTGTTCGTGGAGGTGCGGATTCCTGAGCAGCGGCTCCCGAAGGAGAGCCGCCGCTCCTGACGGGGGAGAGCTCCGCCTGGAAGCGACGTAGTTCCAAACCCATAGTAGTTCCTGGTAGAAGACAGGCAGCTCCCGAAGGCCGGCACGCCTGCTGCCCACTTTCGCAAACAGGAGCTGCATGTCGTAATTGAGGCCATGCAGCTGGCGGAAGAAAAACGTCACCAGCGCACACCATCTCGGAGGATTCTCGACGTACAGGTATCTCTGCAGCGTCTGAAGACGGAAAGTCGCAGCCTGGGTGTGAAGGCACACCAGCGCCTGACCGCCCTCCCTAAGCGGGAGACACAGAACCGCGGCAGAGACCCAGTGCTTCCTTTTGTCCCAGAAGAAGTCGATGAGCTTCTTCTGAATCTTGGCGACAAACGCAGGGGGAGGGATCAAAGTGACCAACCGGTACCACAACATGGCGGCCACCAGCTGGTTTATGACCAGCGCTCGACCCCTGTAGGACAACACTCGGAGCAGTCCTGTCCAGCGTCCTAGGCGAGCGGTGACTTTGGCCTCCAGCTCTTGCCAGTTCGCCGGCCAAGCGTCCTCGGCAGGGCTAAGGTAGACTCCCAAATAGAGGAGGTGCGTGGTGCTCCAGGCGAAAGGCCTGAACTCCTCCGGCAGGGAGTCCACCCGCCACTGACCCACCAGGAGTCCGGAACATTTCTCCCAGTTGATCTTGGCGGAGGATGCGTCCGAGTAAATCTGCTGGCATTCCCGCATCCTCCGCAAGTCAGCGGGATCCGTGACCGTGAGGAGCACGTCATCGGCGTAAGCCGAGAGGACCACCTCCACGCCCGGCCCTTGCAGAGCCAGTCCCGTCAACCTCTTCCGCAAGAGGCGCAGGAAAGGCTCCACGCAAATGGCATATAACTGACCGGACATGGGGCATCCCTGACGCACCCCCCTCCCGAAGCGAAGGGGCGCCGTCAAGGACCCGTTAACTTTAATCAGACACTCCGCGGCGGCGTACAGAAGTCGGATCCGGGCGACGAAATGCGTCCCGAACCCGAATGCGCGCAGAGTCCCGAAGAGATACTCGTGATCCACCCTGTCGAACGCCTTCTCCTGATCCAGGGAAAGGAAGGCGACCGACAGACCAGCCCTCTGGGAGTGGTGGACCAGGTCCCGGACCAGATGGATGTTATCGTGGATGGTCCGGCCCGGGACCGTGTAGGACTGGTCGGGGTGGATCATGTGGGCCAGCACGGTGCCAAGGCGAGCAGACATGGCCCTGGCAAAGATTTTATAGTCCGTGCTGAGGAGGGAGACCGGGCGCCAGTTCTTAAGGAGGCGGAGATCGCCCTTCTTAGGCAGCAGGACAATGACCGCCCTGCGCCAAGAGAGGGGCATCTCCCCGGTCGCCAAACTTTCCCCCAGGACCCGCGCGTAGTCGCCCCCCAAGACGTCCCAGAACGCCCTGTGGAACTCCACGGTCAGCCCGTCCAGCCCCGGGGACTTTCCCCTAGAGAGCTGGCGGAGGGCGCCGGTCAGCTCCGCCAGACTTAGCGGAGCGTCCAATTTTTCGGCGCCCTCCGGGCCAACCTTCGTCAGGTCCTCCCACAAAACTTTGCGCGCATCCTCGCTGGACGGATCCGGAGAGAACAGAGCCCCGTAATAGGCGCGGGTCTCCGCGCTGATTCCCTCTGGATCCGAGACCAGAGATCCGTCGTCGGCCAGCAGCCCCAAGAGCTGCTTACGGACCCCCCGTCTTTTTTCCAGCGAGTAGAAGAAGGGGGAGCCACGGTCCAGGTCCCGCAGGAGCTGGATCCGCGACCTCACGTACGCGCCTCGGGACCCGACGAGCTGCAGGTCCTTCAGCGCGCCCTTCTTCTCTTCGTACACCTTCCGCAGGGCCGGGTCCTCGACGACCTGACCGAGACGGGACTCCAGGTCGAGCACCTCCTTCTCCAACCGCCCGACCCGGGCCTCCCGCCTCTTGGTCGACCCCTTCGCGTACTCCTGACAGAAGAGACGGATGTGAGCCTTGCCCACATCCCACCATAGCCTCAAGGAGGGGAAGCCCCCCTGCTTCCTTCTCCAGTCGGCCCAGAATCGACGAAACGAATCCCGGAACCGTGCGTCCTCCAGCAGCAGGTTGTTAAAATGCCAGTACACGGACCCCCCCCACGCGCGCAGCGGAGCGAGCTCCGCCCACACCAGGTGGTGGTCCGTGCACGGCACCGGCCGCATGGAAGCTGCCAGAACGCAGGAGACGAACGCCCGGGAAATGTAGAGGCGGTCGATTCTGGACCTTCCTCCCCCAGACCTCACGCTAGTGAAGGCGCTGGAGTCGGGGTGGAGATTTCGCCAGACGTCCACCAAGTCGAAGGACCCAACCAGGTCCCTCAACTTCTCCATCGCCGCCGGGCTTCGCGGGGGACCCGAACGGTCCCTCGCCTCGAGGGTGCAGTTAAAATCCCCCCCGAGGATGACGCACTCGCCCACGTCGATGGAGCCCAAGAGAGCGGACACTTCTTCGAAGAAGCGCACTTGCTGCGCACTGGTCTGAGGGGCGTACACGTTCACTAGATGGAGCGGCACGCCCCCCAGGCGAACAGTGACATGGAGCAAGTGGCCCGGCACGTGCTCCTTGACCCCCAAGATCTCCGGCTGAAAATGCGGGGCCAGCAAGATAGCCACCCCGCTGGAATTGTTGGAGAGGTGACTCATGCTGACCCCTCCTTGCCACTCCAGGAGCCACGTGGCTTCGTCTCCCGGAACGGTGTGGGTTTCTTGCAGGAAGCACACCGCATACTTCCCGTCCCGAAGGACCGAGAAGTTATTGAATCTGCGGCGCGCCTCCCTGCTGCCGTTGATGTTGAGGCTGGCTATGGTTATCTTCATGTCAGAAGCATAGTGCAACCTCTACCTACACCTAACGGGGCGAGGAAGCGCAGCCGCTGGTCCGCCGCCACTTCCTCAGCAGCCCAGTGAGAAACGTTGTGAGCCGACGCAGCTCGAGCGGGTTCACACCCTCGTCCGCGCCCAAGATCTTAACGGCAGCGCGGACGGAATCGATGAGCAGCGCCAGCTCCGACCACCTGTCGAGGGCCAGCCGGACCTTATTGCGCTGACCCAGGCACGTGGCCATAAAATCCCGGAGTTCCCTTACGGAAATGAGGGGAGACTCGGCAAGGGGCACGAGGTCATCCATCGCCACGTCGGCGCTGGAGTCCGAATCGTCCTCCGTGCCCATCACCGAGTCCCCATCCTCCTCCAGGGGGTCGTCACCAGCGGCCGACCCGTCCGCCGCGCAGTGCGAAGCGAACGACTCGGCCGCGCCAGCCAGCCCCGCCTCCGCCCGGATCCCACCCCCAGGATCGGCGGCAGAGGATTTCTCCCTGGGCTCCTCTAGGGATGCCGGGCCAGAAGACGGCGGCGGTTCAGAGCTCCCCTCTGCCTCAGACGCCGGAACGACCGGAGAAACCGGGGAGAGAACAATTTCCAGCTCCTCCAGTACGTCCGGCACCAGAGACGCAGCCAGGGGGCCATCCTCCTCCCCGCCACCAACCTCCGACCCAGCGGACGGGGGGTTTTGAATTAAAAGCTCTACCAGGACGAGCATCCCCTGGGAGACGTCCGGGTCGCATTGGGCGAGCTCATTATCCTCGAGCTCGCCCGACCCAGCCCCCAGGCTGCCCGACCCGGCGAGGGGTAACGACACCGATAAAAGGTCAACTTCAATTACTGCCGCGGGTTGTTCCGCAACCCCCCCCACGGGCAGGGTCTCATCCCCATCCCCGGGAGGCACGTGCTGGACAGACACATCTGCCTCAGCCTCCCGAGGGACAGGCGACCCCTGCCGATCGCTGGTGATGACGACAGCGCTGGGGGGGCGGGGGGGCGCAGTACCCGCGGCGGGCGACGACTCCCCCTGCTCGGAGGGACCTTCCTCCTCCCGGTCCTCCTCCTCATCCAGGGGGTCGCGCCTTCTTTTTAGCACGGAGGGAGCGAGGGAGACCTCCATGTCTGCAAAGGCCTCCTCCTCGACTCCCTCCGGCGGAGCAGGTTTGTCGGGTTCCTCGGGCCCGAGCCCGGCCGCAGGTATTGGCATTACCGCTGCGGCGGTTGCGGCCACAGGCTCGGGCACGGGGCCCCTCCCGCTCACATCTGCCCTGATCAACTCCGCGAGGAGCGTGGGTGTAAGGGGCTCAAGGGGCAAGGGCTCACCATCCACGGGGGGGCCTGCCCCAAGGTGCTCCTTTTTTCCCCGCGCCTTCTTTCCGGCCGGACATGCTCCCTCCCCCCCGCCGGAGGCCTTGGTGGCATCGGCCCCCGACGTCAACCGCGCATCAGACGTACTTGACGCGCGGGCAGATCCGGGGGGAAGGGCGGCGGCGGCGGCGCCAGCCTCGGCCGCACGAGATGATCCGGCGGCCTTGGAGGCAGGGCAGTTCCTCCTGATGTGCCCCACCTCCCTGCAGGCATGGCACCTCACACCGTCCGACGTCCAAAAGGCGCGGTAGGCGGTCCCCTCATGGAGGACGACGAATGCCCCTTCAGTGTCCTCCTCCCGCGCCAGCTGGATAAACAGCTGGCGCCGGAAGGAGAAGACGTGGCGAAGGCTGGCCTCCCGGAAGCCGAGCGGGATGGGCGTGATCCCCGACCTCACCTCCCCAAGTTGTCGCAAATGGGGAAGGAGGAGCTCACCAGGAACATAGGGCGGGACGTTGGAAATAATGATCCTCTGCGCGGTGGCCTCGAGAGGATCCACCGGCAGGAAGGTCCCGCCCACGGTGAGCCCCTTGGCGACAGCCAGGGACACCGCCCGCTCCGACCCCAGGAAGAACACAGCCTTCCCATACATTTTCGAGGCCGCGACGATGGCTGAGGGGCCGACAACCCCAGCCATGGCCTTGACGCAGGCCTCGATGGTCATAGTGGGGTGAGTGTAGCTCTTCACCCCAAGCTTTTTCGTTATTAATCGAAAAGGTGACGGGGCAGCAGGAACAGCGGGAGCAGCTGTGGCTGTGGCTACCACTCTCGCATAGGTCCCGGCTGGCCCCGCCACCGGCGAAGATGCAGTCGCCATTCTGGGGTGCTTTTTTTAAGGGCTACACTCACCCCAAGTCACAGGCCTGAAGGTGTTAATGGCCTCGGTGTATATATATATATATTTTTTTGTCCTCTATTGAGCAGAGGGAGCTGATTAAAATGAGGACACACCTCTCTCCTTATTGATTTAAATTGGGAGAGGAGCCCTCGCCCCTCTGCTCAATTGGCAATTAATAAAATAGATGAAACTAAGGTGCCTTAGAAAGACAGGCAGAGAGAGACAAAGAGAGAGAGAGAGAGGTGGGGGGGTGGGAAGGAGGGAGGCCGCAAAGGGCAGTGTTGCCACTCAGGATGGTGGGTGGGTGTAGGCAGGGTTGCACTCTCCGATGGAAAAAGTCTTTGGTGATGGTGGTCTTCTGGCAGGGGGAGAAGACGTCTTCACCTGGAAAAGCTGGAGAAGCCCAGGCTTAGTCCTGCAACAGGTCTTAACGATGTAATTAAATTAAATTAAGGACTTCACCTTGGGCAGCTCCAAGCTCTCCCAGGGCAGGCAATAGAAGGGATGCTAATTAGTGGTGTGTGTGGCCTAGCTTTTAACAAGAGCACACACACACACACACACTACACCCCTTGATGATCCGGCCTTGCTTCTTCTTTTCTCCCCCCACCTAAAATACAAAGTCTTGGGAGAGTGCCCCAAATAACACCCACCTGTAGATGTTCCGGATGAAGTTTTCTTCCCTCCTTTCAAGCAGTTGGTTTCTCTCCCTCTCCTGAAGTGGAGGCCAAATTGGGGAGGCAGTGATGGAAAGGCCTCTCCCCTGGTTGATGTTGATGTAGGCCTCCTTTCTCCTTTTCCTCCTCTGTCCTCTCTCTCCAGGCACCTCAGTTGATGTAATGATGGTGGAGTTGGTGGTGGTGGTCCAACGTTCTCCTCCTCTTCCTGGTCAGGGGACCACCACTTTAATCCACTCTCCAAAGTCTGGCTGCTCCCTCTGCTCGTGCTTGCAGCTGAACAGAGGGTAACTTAAGACTGAAATACAGAAGCCTGCTTTGGCTTTATATACAGGGGTGGTCACTGCCGGTACTGCAGTATAGAATCATTTCTTCTCTTAAAGGTACATACACAACAAGCAGTTAACAGGCTCCTGTGTTATTTTAATGCAGACTTTAATCAATTTATTTTAAATGGGTTTATTTTAAATGAGCTAACATCTGCCTTAAAATGGTAGACTGAGGACTGTCACACAAGCACATTAAGTCTTCATAGAATAATTACCACAGTCATTTTTAGACTGGAAATTTAAACCTGCCGTTTCACTTTCAGTCAGGAACAGATCGCAGTTTGACACCAATCTTTGATTTGACAGCACGTTTCCAGCATTCGCCGTTGTTCTTCCTGACTCTAAACACAGTTGTAAAGGAACCTTCTGCTCCATGCCTAGGAGTTCTGAACCATGGCAGAGAGCAGCTGGGACACATTTCTTACACGCCTCAAGATTAACCCGCACGGAGCCTTTGCTGTCAGTGAAGAGAGACGAGAAAGACCAAAGTGCCGTTTGCCCTCTCAGTGTGGCCCTGAAGGACTGTGTCCAGGCTGAAGTTCTGTTCCCGCCGTACGATCCTCCCCCAGATTGTCCTTTCTGAGCTCCAGCCAGGTGATGCTAAACACCCAAATGGGAAAGACAAAAATCTACAACAGTGTGTTGAAAACAAAGCTGATTTATTTGACATCCATCCAAAATGTTAAACTCCAGCCCAGTTAGGGAGTTATTAATATCAGCAGAAACAAACCCCAACTGTCACAATGAACATGGTTCAGTCCTGGATGTGATGAACAGCAGCAATAACAGCAGAATCCACCTTTGGCAGTAACGTGTGAACTCACTGGTGTCTCAGCAGGTTGGATTTCTGAATGAATTCCTTCCCACACTCAGAGCAGGTGAACAGCTTCTCCTCAGTGTGAACTCGCTGGTGCCCCAGCAGATCCTTTTTGCTTTTAAATCTCTTCTCACAGTCAGAACATGTAAAAGGTCTATCATCGGTGTGAACTCGCTGGTGTGCCAGCAGGGTGTATGACCGAATGAATCCCTTCCCACACACAGGGCAGGTGAACGGCCTCTCCCCAGTGTGAGTGCGCTGGTGTACAGTGAGGTCAAATGATCGCCTGAACCCAGTCCCACAGTGAGAGCACCTGAACGGCCTCTCGTCAGTGTGGACAGTTTGATGGCATGTCAGTTCCCAGGAACTTTTATAGCACTTCCCGCAGTCCGAGCATTTAAAAGGTCTCTCGTCAGTGTGAACTTGCCAGTGCTTCAGCAGATTGGATGAATTAATAAATCCTTTCCCACACTCGGAGCAGGTGAAGGGTCTGTGGTAAACCACTTTTATCGTTCACTATCGTTACACTATGGTTATCACTGTTTATATCGTTACACTATGGTTATCACTGTTTACACTGTTGTGCCACTACACAAGGTCACCTCTTGTCACGCTGTTATACCTGGGCTGACCACAGCTGACTCCGCCCATGGCTCCGCCTGCTTGCCCAGGTATAAAGGTGGTCGACTGGCTGGTATTCCTCCTTGTTGGACCCGATCGCCCACGAGGGTGGGCTCTGTTATTTAGCCAATAAAAACCTATAGTTACTATCTTAACTCGTCGCTTTTCATTGGATGAATTGATAGGTATATCAATTTTATTGGCTAAATTTTGAAATGAGTGGATCGGAGCAGCAAAACGACCAGCCAAACGGCCAGCTACAACAGCCACAGCAGCCGGCCTGGCTGCGAGCCCTCCAACCGCCGTACCTGGATCTAAACCCACAGGCAGCGAACTCAGCCCTCGACTTCAAACACTGGCTGAGCTGTTTCGAATCCTACCTGGGAGAATCCAGCGTGCCTCCGGGATCCAAACTAAGAGTTCTGACCGCCCAAGTGAGCCCTAAAGTATTTGCATTCATCCAGGACCTTACTACATACGAGGACGCCCTCAACCTGCTGAAAGAGCAGTACCGGAGCCCGGTAAACTCTATGTATGCCAGACATCTCCTAAGATCCCGCTCGCAACAGCCAGGAGAGTCTGTAGATGAATTTTTACGGGCGCTACAAACACTCGGCAGGGACTGTGACTTTAAAGCTGTAACGGCTGCAGAAAATACTGAAGGGAATATCCGCGATGCCTTCGTGAAAGGCCTTCGGTCCGACTACTCACGGCAAAGACTGCTCAAATCAAAGGACCTCGACCTGAATACAACTGCAGCCCTCGCTCGCTCTCTGGAAGTGGCCCATCGGGACCTCGAGGCGTACTCCAGGTACTGTGCTGCGCGACCCTGGGACTCCGGCCCGACCCCGGCCGCAATACCCCTCGTACCGCCGCCTCTGGGACCTACCTCAGCGTCGGCGTCCCAGAACCGATCGGGACCGCCACCCCCGGTACCGGCTGCGACATTGGAGCCCCGCGATCGGGCCGTCGGCTGCTTCTTCTGTGGCCAGGCGAAACACCCGAGGACACGCTGCCCTGCAAGAAACGCGACTTGCTCTGATTGCCACAAGAAAGGCCACTTCGCGAAGGCCTGCAGGGGGAGAGCCACAGACGCCAGCAGTGCCTCATGCGAGTTGTGGGGGCGGCCATCTTTCATCAAGGCCACAGATGCCAGTATCCCCTCGTGTGAGTCGTGGGGGTGGCCATCTTTGATCAAGGCCACCGACGCCAGCAATGCCTCATGTGAATTGTGGGGGCGGCCATCTTCTCCGCCATTTTATTCAACGTCGTGGGCGCCGCCATTTTGCCCACCACACTCGACCGCCACTTTGTCTCCAGACCCGACCACCGCCTCACCCGCAGACTACAGCAGCTCGCTCAGCCATACACTAGCCTCCGTCACACTGGACCAAGCTCGCCCACATCACCTGTCCAAGTCCATGATGGACATCAAAGTAAACGGCCACGCCACGACCTGCCTGTTCGACAGCGGAAGCACGGAGAGTTTCATCCATCCAGACACGGTGAGCCACTACTCCCTCACTGTCCGGCCAATGCGCAACCAGATCTCGATGGCGTCGAGGTCCCATTCTACAGACATCAGCGGCTACTGTGCAGTGACCCTGTCGGTTAGGGGCACGGAGTATAAACATTTTAAACTCCTCGTCCTGCCCCAGCTGTGCGCTGCCATCCTACTAGGGCTGGACTTCCAATCCCACCTTCAAAGTGTCACTTTGGCATACGGTGGACCCCTCCCTCCACTCACAGTCGACAACCAGCAGCCTTTAAACCGCCCACCGCGTACCACCTGCGGCCTATCCACCCTCAAGGTCCCGCCCCCCTCCCTGTTCGCTAACCTCACCCGCGACTGTAAACCCGTCGCCACCAAGAGCAGGCGGTACAGCGCCGGGGACAGAGCTTTTATTAGCTCTGAGGTGCAGCGTCTCCTGAAGGAGGGCATCATCGAGAGGAGCAACAGCCCCTGGCGTGCCCAGGTCGTAGTCGTTAAGACCGGCAATAAAAACCGCCTGGTCATCGACTACAGCCAAACCATAAACCGGTACACCCAGCTGGACGCATACCCCCTTCCCCGCATATCTGATATGGTCAATCAGATTGCACAGTACCAGGTATTCTCCACCATCGACCTTAAGTCGGCCTATCACCAACTCCCTATCCGCCCAGAGGACCGCCAGTATACCGCCTTCGAGGCGAATGGCCGCCTCTACCACTTCCTTAGGGTTCCCTTCGGCGTCACCAACGGGGTTTCGGTCTTCCAAAGGGAGATGGACCGGATGGTTGACCAGAACGGGCTGCAGGCCACGTTCCCTTATCTAGATAACATCACCATCTGCGGCCGCGACCGGCAGGACCACGATGTTAATCTGGAGAAATTCCTCCGTACGGCCGAACGGCTGAACCTCACTTACAATAAGGAGAAATGCGTGTTTAACACCTCGCGTCTCGCCATCCTCGGCTGCGTAGTAGAGAACGGAGTCATCGGCCCCGACCCCGAAAGAATGCGCCCCCTCATGGAGCTTCCCCTCCCCCACTGTCCAAAGGCGCTGAAGAGAACCCTGGGTCTCTTCGCCTACTATGCCCAATGGATGCCGAATTATGCGGACAAAGCCAGACCCCTCATGAAGTCAACCTCCTTCCCCCTGACGGCAGAAGCGTGCGCAGCCTTCTCCCTCATAAAGGGAGACATTGCTAAGGCCACAATGCATGCGGTGGATGAGTCCATCCCTTTCCAAGTGGAGAGCGATGCATCCGACTTCGCCCTAGCAGCAACCCTTAACCAGGCGGGGAGACCTGTGACCTTCTTCTCAAGGACCCTCCAGGGCCCTGAGATCTGACACTCTTCGGTCGAGAAGGAGGCCCAGGCGATCATGGAGGCAGTAAGACGCTGGAGGCATTACCTGGCAGGCAAACGATTTACCCTCCTCACCGACCAGCGTTCGGTCACTTTTATGTTTAATAACAAGCTGAGGGGCAAAATCAAGAACGACAAGATCTTGAGGTGGAGAATCGAGCTCTCCACCTATGATTATGATATCTTGTACCGGCCGGGTAAACTGAACGAACCCCCAGATGCTCTATCACGAAGTACATGCGCCAACACGCAAATTGATAGACTGCAGACCCTCCACAACGACCTCTGCCACCCCAGGGTCACCAGACTTTACCACTTCATTAAGGCCCGCAACCTGCCCTACTCCATCGAGGAGGTCAGGACCATGACCAGGAACTGCCAAACCTGTGCCGAATGCAAACCGCATTTCTTTAGGCCGGACAGAGCAAGCCTGATCAAGGCCACCCGCCCCTTTGAGCGCTTGAGCATCGATTTTAAGGGGCCCCTCCCGTCCTCTGACCGTAATGTGTACTTCCTCAACATTATTGATGAGTACTCCCGTTTCCCCTTTGCCTTCCCTTGCCCAGACATGACCAGTACCACGGTCATCAAATGCCTGAACGACCTCTTCGCCTTGTTCGGGTTCCCGAACTATATACATAGCGACCGGGGCTCATCCTTCATGAGCGAGGAACTTCACCAGTTCCTACTAGTGAGAGGCATTGCTGCAAGCAGGACCACCAGCTACAACCCCCGAGGGAACGGCCAGGTGGAAAGAGAGAACGCGACTGTCTGGAAGGCCGTTCTCTTAGCCTTAAAGTCTAAGGGCCTGCCAACCTCTCGCTGGCAGGAAGTCCTCCCGGCAGTGCTGCATTCCATCCGGTCACTACTCTGCACTGCCATTAACGCCACCCCCCATGAACGAATGTTTGTTTTCCCCAGGAAGTCGACTACGGGAACCTCGCTACCAACATGGCTGACTTCCCCGGGGCCCGTCTTGCTGCGAAAGCACGTGAGGGCCCATAAAACGGACCCCCTGGTCGAGAGGGTGGACCTCCTGCACGCCAACCCCCAGTACGCCTATGTGGCATACCCAGACGGGCGGGAGGACACAGTCTCCTTACAAGACCTTGCACCCTCGGGCACCCCTGAGACACCACCGTTACCCCCCACCACTCCCCCAAATCCAGCCCAGGTAGACGGCATGCCGGAACCCCACGAGCCTTCGCCGACCACGCAGACACCAGCATTAACATCGGATACTGCATCACCGCCGCCGGTGCTGCGCCGATCAGAAAGACTTACGAGGCCTCCGGACAGACTGACATACCCGAACTGGTAGTACACTTCACCCCGCCGGACTCAAATCTAAACAAGGGGTGAATGTGGTAAACCACTTTTATCGTTCACTATCATTACACTATGGTTATCACTGTTTATATCGTTACACTATGGTTATCACTGTTTACACTGTTGTGCCACTACACAAGGTCACCTCTTGTCACGCTGTTATACCTGGGCTGACCACAGCTGACTCCGCCCCATGGCTCCGCCTGCTTGCCCAGGTATAAAGGTGGTCGACTGGCTGGTATTCCTCCTTGTTGGACCCGATCGCCCACGAGGGTGGGCTCTGTTATTTAGCCAATAAAAACCTATAGTTACTATCTTAACTCGTCGCTTTTCATTGGATGAATTGATAGGTATATCAGGGTCTCGCCCCAGAGTTACTGCGCTGGTGTCTCAGCAGATCACTTCTGCTTTTAAATCTCTTCTCACAATCAGAACATTTAAAAGGTCTCTTATCAGTGTGAACAAGTTGGTGTGTCAGCAGGTGGGATGACTGAGTGAATCCCTTCCCACACACGGAGCAGGTGAATGGTCTCTCCCCCGTGTGAACTCGCTGGTGTGTCAGCAGAGTGGATGAATGAGTGAATCCCTTCCTACACATGGAGCAGGTGAACGGCATCTCACTGGTGTGAACTCGTGCAATGATGCCCTGAACCTCTTCCTACAGTGAGAGCAGTTGAACAACGTGTAAGTGCTGTGAATGTGCTGGTGCTCTCTCAGTGTCTCAGGGCATTTAAAGCTCTTCACCCACTCGATGCATTTAAACTCACTCTCGTTAGTGTGAACCCACTGATGTATCAGCAGGGCAGAGAAATAAGTGCATCTCTTGCCACACACGGAGCAGGTGAACAGCCTCTCCCCGGTCTGATTGTGCCGTTGAGTTTCCAGCTCAAATGGATATTTGAATCCCTTCTCACAATCCCCACATTGACTCTGTTTCTCCCCGGTGTGTCTGCGCTTGTGTCTCTCCAGGTTGGATGATCGGCTGAATCCTCGTCCACACACCGAACACGTGTACAGTTTCTCCCCGCTGTGAACGGTGCTTTTAGCTTCCACGTTCAAAGGCCGATGATATTCAGATCCGATGAATTGAATGGCTTCATCAGATCTTGACGTGATGTTTCGTTTGAGTTTCCCATCTGCTAATCCTATTCTTCGAATACCCTGTAAAATGAGTTTAAAACAGGAAAAAGGGAGCGTGAGAGAGAACCCACAAGAAAACAAAGGCAGGTTGTGAAATTGAGCTCAATGAATCTGGTCATTTGTGGGGCCGACAGCAGAAAAAAGTGACCATGAAAGCTGCCGGATTATCATAAAAACCCAACTGGTTCACTGATGTCCCTCAGGGAAGGGAATCCGCCACCTGGTCTGGGCCTACACACGACTCTGGCCTCTATGGGAGGAGAGAGAGAGAGGTGGGAGGGGGAGGGGTCGAAAGAGAGGAACTTTATACATCTGCAACTCGACCAGAACTTTGACAGAACCTCCAAAACCCGCAACCTCCAGCACCTAGAAGGACAAAGACAGCAGGTGTAGGGGAGCAACATCACCTCCCAGTTCTCCTCTAAGTCACACACCATCCTGACAGCACTGTGGGAGCACCTTCACCACATGGTGGTTCATGATGAAGGCCCACCATCACCTTCTCAAGGGGCAACTAGGGATGGGCAATAAATGCTGGCCTTACTAGTGACGCCCACACCCCAAGAATGAAACAAATCTGTATGTAAAATGGATTAAAAGCCTTTACAGAAATACTTGTAACTAAAACAATATTATTTTACATTGTAGGGACAGTGTCTGTTTAACAACCTAATCTCCCCCAGAATCCACCTCCCTTGACAGTCTCACATTGGAAATTGTTGGGTCCTCCTGGGCTCAGAAGTGCTGGGGGTTAAACCAAGCAGCTTCTCCTCCATCTCCACTCCAGCTCAAACTGAAGCAACAAAAAGACCTCCACAGGCGGCCAGGGAGCGACTTCCGCATCCAGCGCCCGCCCTGATACAAGCCGGCTCTGGATTGGCGGCTCTGCTGTGTCGATCCAGTTGTGCTTTCTCCTGTCTGGGGGAGGCGCTGCACCCTGGGTTTCCTGGTGCCGGGGCCCTGGCCGCACGTCCGCCGGGCCCGGCCGCTCTGATTCGGGGCCTGAGACGCGCACTCGGTGTTGCTGAGGCCGCGCTCGCCCCCGCTCAGTGTCCTGGAGCCGCACCGCGCATGCTCCGCGCAGGAAGGCGTTCTCCGGGGAACCAGCCCTTCCCGCGTCTGCGCGCTGCGCCCCTGCTGATGGAGATAGGCCGTATTCACCCGCGCGGGGCACTCTGGGTAAGGGCACCGCCATAATCAAAGAATGGTACAGCATAGGAGGAGGCCAAAATAACAACAGAAAATACTGGAAAAACTCAGCAGGCCAGGCAACATCCGTGGAGAGAGAAATAGAGTCAACGTTGCAGGTCGAAACCTTTTGTCAAGACTGAGAAAGCACAGGAAATGAAACAAATTAAAAGGCCAGTTTGGGGGCTGGGAAAGAACAAAAGAGAAGTGAAGAGACATTAAGAAACTGCTTTTTCAGTCTTAACAAAGGGTTTTGACCTGAAACGTTGACTCTATTTCTCTCTCCACGGATTTTGCCTGACCTGCTGAGTTTTTCCAGCATTTTGTGTTGTTATTTCGGATTTCCAGCATCTGCAGTATTTTGCTATCATAGGAGGAGGCCATTCGGCCCATGGTGCCTGTGTCGGTTCTTTGGTGGAGCTGTCCAACGAGTTTCGCTCCCCTGCTCTTTACCCACAGCTCTGTATAGTTTTCCCTTCAAGTATTTATCCAATTCCCTTTTGAAAGTTACTATTGACTCTGCCTCCACCACACTTTCAGGCAGTGCATTCCAGATCACAACAACTCACTACATTAAAAAATGATTCCACTTGTCGCCTCTGGTTCTTTTGCCAATCATCTTAATTCTGCCTCCTCTGGTTACCAACCCGTCTGCCACTGGAAGCACTTTCTCCATATTTACTCTATCAAAACTGTTCATGATTCTGAACACCTCTATCAAATCTCCTCTTAACCTTTTCTGCTCTAAGGGGAACAACCCCAGCTTCTCCAGTCTTTCCACATAACTGAAGTCCTTCATCCCTGGGACCATTCCAGTAAATCTCTTCTGCACCCTCTCCAAGGCTTTGACATTCTTCCTAAAGTGTGGTGCCCAGAATTGAACACAATACTCCAGCTGAGGTCTAGCCAGTGTTGTATTAAGGTTTAGCAGAACTAAACGCCAAATGCTGCTATTTGTGTGATGGGGTTTAGAAGGGGGAGGATAATCCAGTCAGTTGGATGTGTAAATGATACAGTGAGCTGAAAGAAACACACATGGAGCGGAGAGTCGGGGACACGCTGTGTAACTGGGCACAAACACACATGGAGCGGAGAGTCAGGGACACGCCGTGTAACTGGGCACAAACACACATGGAGCGGAGAGTCAGGGACACGCTGTGTAACTGGGCACAAACACACATGGAGCGGAGAGTCAGGGACACGCTGTGTAACTGGGTACAAACACACATGGAGCGGAGAGTCGGGGACACGCTGTGTAACTGGGCACAAACACACATGGAGCGGAGAGTCGGGGACACGCTGTGTAACTGGGCACAAACACACATGGAGCGGAGAGTCGGGGACACGCCGTGTAACTGGGTACAAACACACATGGAGCGGAGAGTCAGGGACACGCTGTGTAACTGGGCACAAACACACATGGAGTGGAGAGTCAGGGACACGCTGTGTAACTGGGCACAAACACACATGGAGCGGAGAGTCGGGGACACGCTGTGTAACTGGGCACAAACACACATGGAGCGGAGAGTCAGGGACACGCTGTGTAACTGGGCACAAACACACATGGAGCGGAGAGTCAGGGACACGCTGTGTAACTGGGCACAAACACACATGGAGCGGAGAGTCAGGGACACGCTGTGTAACTGGGCACAAACACACATGGAGCGGAGAGTCAGGGACACGCTGTGTAACTGGGCACAAACACACATGGAGCGGAGAGTCAGGGACACGCTGTGTAACTGGGCACAAACACACATGGAGCGGAGAGTCAGGGACACGCTGTGTAACTGGGCACAAACACACATGGAGTGGAGAGTCAGGGACACGCTGTGTAACTGGGCACAAACACACATGGAGCGGAGAGTCAGGGACACGCTGTGTAACTGGGCACAAACACTCCTGCACAGCCCAGACATCACTTGTTTTCCACACAAAACAAAAGGAATATATTAATCACGATTGATTCGATTTAGAAACATAGAAGATCGGAGCAGGAGTGGCCATTCGGCCCCTCGAGCCTGCTCCGCCATTCAATGAGATCATGGCTGATCATCCAAATTTAGTACCCTGTCCCTGCCTTCTCTCCATATCCCTTGATCCCTTTAGCCTTAAGAAATATATCTAATTCCTTCTTGAATATATTTAATGAATTGGCCTCTACTGCCTTCTGTGGTAGAGAATTCCACAGGTTCACAACTCTCGGGGTGAAGAAATTCCTCCTCATCTCTGTCCTAAATGGCTTACCCCTTATCCTTAGACTGTGACCCCTGGTTCTGGACTCCCCGGCCATCGGGAACATCCTTCCTGCATCTATTCTGTCCAGTCTTGTTAGAATTTTATAAGTTTCAATGAGATCCCCTCTCATTCTTCTAAACTCCAGCGAGTATAGAAACATAGAAGATAGGAGCAGGAGTAGGCCATTCGGCCCCTCGAACCTGCTCCGCCATTCATTGCGATCATGGCTGATCATCCAGATTCAGTACCCTGTCCCCGCTTTCTCCCCATACCCCTTGATCCCTTTAGCCTTAAGAAATATATCCAATTGACCCAATCTCTTCTCATACGTCATTCCTGCTATCCCAGGTATCAGCCTGGTGAATCTTCGCTGCACTCCCTCCATGGCAAGAACATCCTTCCTCAGATAAGGCGACCAAAACTGCACACAATACTCAAGATGTGGTCTCACCAAGGCCCTGTACAACTGCAGCAAGACATCCTTGTTCCTGTACTCCAACCCTCTCGCTACGAAGGCCAACATACCAATTGCCTTCTTAACCGCCTGCTGCACCTGCATGCTTACCTTCAGCGACTGGTGCACAAGGACACCCAGGTCTCATTGCACTTCCCCTTCTCCCAATCTATTGCCATTCAGATAATAATCTGCCTTCCTGTTTTTGCTTCCAAAGTGGATAACCTCGCATTTATCCACATTATATTGCATCTGCCATGCTTCTGCCCAATCACCCAACCTGTCCAAATCATACTGGAGTTTCTTGGCATCCTCCTCACAGCACACATGCCCACCCAGCTTTGTGTCGTCTGCAAATTTGGAGATATTACATCTAGTTCCCTCGTCTAGCTCATTAATGTAAATTGTGAATAGCTGGGGTCCTTGGACCGATCCCTGCAGTACCCCACTAGTCACTGCCTGCCACTCGGAAAAAGACCCGTTTATTCCAACTCTTTGCTTTCTGTCTGCCAACCAGTTCTCTATCCAAGTCAATACCTTGCCCCCAATCCCATGTGCCTTAACTTTACACTCTAATCTCTTATGTGGGACCTTATCAAAAGCCTTCTGAAAGTCCAAATACACCACATCCACTGGTTCTCCCTTATCTATTCTATCAGTTACATCCTCAAAAAATTCCAGTAGATTAGTCAAGCACGATTTACCTTTGGTAAATCCATGTTGACTTTGTCCGATCCTGTCACTGTTTTCCGAGTGCTCTGCTATTACATCTTTTATAATGGACTCTAGCATTTTCCCCACTACCGATGTCAGGCTTACCGGTTTATAATTCCCCGTTTTCTCTCTACCACCTTTTTTGAATAGTGGGGTAACATTAGCTACCCTCCAATCTATGGGTACTGTTCTGGAGTCTATCGAATTTTGGAAGATGACCAGCAATGCATCTACTATTTCTAGGGCCACTTCCTTAAGTACCCTAGGATGTAGATTATCAGGCCTTGGGGAGTTATCGGCCTTCAATCCCGTCAATTTCCCTAACACCATTTCCCTACAAATACTGATTTCTTTCAGTTCCTCCCTCTCAGTAGACCCTATGTTCCCCGACATCTCTGGGAGGTTATTTGTGTCCTCCTTTGTGAATACAGAACCAAAATATGTATTTAATTGGTCTGCCATTTCTTTGTTCCCCATTATAAATTCCCCTGATTCTGACTGCAAGGGACCTATGTTTGACTTCACCAATCTTTTTCTCTTCACATATCTATGAAAGCTTTTACAGTCAGTTTTTATGTTCTAGTTTGAAATAGTTTAGTTTAGAAATAGTTTAGTTTAGAAATTGAATCATGTTTCTCTAATTGTATTTCCCAACTCACATTCTTGGCCTCAATTTTTTCTTCCTCCGTCTACAGTCCCAACAATCCAGCCCTGGGACCGTATGTTGGGGGGGGGGCGGGGGGCGGCGCAGCTCTGATAGAACGAAAGATTTGAATTTCTATAGCACCTTTCACAACCACTGGATGTCCAAAGCACTTCACAGCCAATGAAGTAATTTTTGAAGTGTAGTCACTGTTGCAGTGTAGGACCAGCGGCAGCCGGTTTACACACAGCAAGCTCCCACAAACTGCAATGTGATAATGACCAGATAATCTGGGTTTTTTTTAGTGATGTTTATTGAGGGATAAATATTAGCCAGGACACCGGGGATAGCTCCCCTGTTCTTCTTCAAAATAGTGTCCTGGGATCTTTTACGTGCACCTGAGAGTACAGACTTGGTTTAACATCTCATCTGAAAAACGGCACCGCTGACAGTGCAGCACTCCCTCAGCACTGCACTGGAGCGTCAGTTTAGATTTTTGCGCTCAAGTCTCTGGAGTGGGTTTTGAACCCACAACCTTCTGGGCCTCTTCTTTTACAATTCGATAACATGTAAACTCTAAGCTTGGCAGTTACCAGCGCCTTCAGGAGAGATAGTGAGAAATGCCCTGTGTGGAGAGTGAGAATAAAATAACTGAGACATTGATTGTCTCTCCCGGGCACTGGGACCCGGATGGAAGCAGGCACCGAAGCCCCGCCCACTCTGGGGGAAGTTCCTGTACTAAGATGGCCATGCATGCATTCGGTTACACACTGAATCAAAATGGCGTCGTGAACTTTCCGCACTCCTTTACAAAGATGGCGGCAGTTAACCTGGGCCTGCTCGCAGAAGAAATCCCCGCAGCTGTAAACACGGGATCTCCAGGTTATTATTCGGGGCTTGCGGACTTTCCCAGTTGTTTATGAAGCCTCCCTATCCACCTACCAGTCCATTGCACCCCTGCGCAGCCGATTCTTACCCGATGCAGAAGCGTACTCCCGGCTTCTGTTCCTCTTTGTCTGTCTCCAGTACCGCACTGCGCATGCTCAATATACCCTCCCCCTACCGCGCCTGCGCGCTGGGCTCCTGCAGTCTGGGTGCGGCACATTCCCCACCACCGGGAATGCTGGATAAAAGCCCCCCCCCCCCCGCGGAAAGACCATGTTAGCTACTAGAACATGATTTAGTGTGATTGCATTGAGGACTGAACCATGTTCATTCGAGCAGTTATGGTTTGTTTCTTCTGATCTGTAACCCCTGTACCTGCGCTGGAGATTAATATTCTGTATAAATAGTGAATAAATCAGCTTTGTTTCAAACACACAGTGTGTCAAAAATTTGATGTCTCCATGATAAGAGAAGACTAATTGATGTTCTGTTACCGACTGTTTAATTTTTGGGCCTTTTGTTACTCTAGATTATTTCAGTTCTCACCTAGTTCGCCTTCAACCACATTAAACCCCAAGCTTGCTCCGTTTGAGTACACGACTTGTGGGTGTCATAGACTGAACTGTAGTGCCTCACTTACACTCATCTTCACACCACAGGGACTGGAGTGCATCATCACCACAGGTAATGAAATGTTAATTTAATTTATTAAGTTTCCATTAATGTTCTAAGTTAGGTTCCAGTTTATTTGTTTGCACAAACGAGTACACTCAGCTGCAATTCCTTTGAACCATAGCTTTATAGAACTATCTTGCTTAAGATATGAAATCTGTTATTATCTGTATCATTTAACCCTTTGTGGATTCGATATAGTAAAACTCTTCCACACGTACTGCATGTGATAACCTTTGAAAGGTTATGATCTTTGTAATATTAATTTTTGAGCTTGATAGTCTCGTTGATTTAATCTCTTGTTACTAACATACCTTGCACTATTTTTTTAATCGAGATAATTGTTTCAAATGCTTCCATTATCAGGTCTTTAGCTCCTCCATTGATCCCTGTCAATGATCCTTTGTTAGGGGCTGAGGTTAGGGTGTAGGATTGGGGTTAGTGATTGGGGCCAGTGGTTATTGGTTAGGATTGGGGTTAGTGGTTGGGGGCTGAGGTTAGGGTGTAGGATTGGGGTTAGTGATTGGGGCCAGTGGTTATTGGTTAGGATTGGGGTTAGTGGTTGGGGGCTGAGGTTAGGGTGCAGGATTGGGGTTAGTGATTGGGGCCAGTGGTTATTGGTTAGGATTGGGGTTAGTGGTTGGGGCTAGTGGTTATTGGTTAGGATTGGGGTTAGTGGTTATTGGTTAGGATTGGGGTTAGTGGTTGGGGCTAGTGGTTATTGGTTAGGATTGGGGTTAGTGGTTGGGGCTAGTGGTTATTGGTTAGGATTGGGGTTAGTGGTTGGGGCGAGTGGTTATTGGTTAGGATTGGGGTTAGTGGTTGGGGCTAGTGGTTATTGGTTAGGATTGGGGTTAGTGGTTGGGGCTAGTGGTTATTGGTTAGGATTGGGGTTAGTGGTTGTGGCTCCTGGTTATTGGTTAGGATTGGGGTTAGTGGTTGGGGCTCGTGGTTATTGGTTAGGATTGGGGTTAGTGGTTGGGGCCAGTGGTTATTGGTTAGGATTGGGGTTAGTGGTTGGGGCCAGTGGTTATTGGTTAGGATTGGGGTTAGTGGTTGGGGCCAGTGGTTATTGGTTAGGATTAGGGTTAGTGGTTGGGGCCAGTGGTTATTGGTTAGGATTGGGGTTAGTGGTTGGGGCCAGTGGTTATTGGTTAGGATTGGGGTTAGTGGTTGGGGCCAGTGGTTATTGGTTAGGATTGAGGTTAGTGGTTATTGGTTAGGATTGGGGTTAGTGGTTGGGGCTAGTGGTTATTGGTTAGGATTGGGGTTAGTGGTTGGGGCTCGTGGTTATTGGTTAGGATTGGGGTTAGTGGTTGGGGCTCATGGTTATTGGTTAGGATTGGGGTTAGTGGTTGGGGCTCGTGGTTATTGGTTAGGATTGGGGTTAGTGGTTGGGGCCAGTGGTTATTGGTCAGGATTGGGGTTAGTGGTTGGGGCTTGTGGTTATTGGTTAGGATTGGGGTTAGTGGTTGGGGCCAGTGGTTATTGGTTAGGATTGGGGTTAGTGGTTGGGGCCAGTGGTTATTGGTTAGGATTGGGGTTAGTGGTTGGGGCCAGTGGTTATTGGTTAGGATTGAGGTTAGTGGTTGGGGCTAGTGGTTATTGGTTAGGATTGGGGTTAGTGGTTGGGGCTAGTGGTTATTGGTTAGGATTGGGGTTAGTGGTTGGGGCTAGTGGTTATTGGTTAGGATTGGGGTTAGTGGTTGGGGCTCGTTGTTATTGGTTAGGATTGGGGTTAGTGGTTGGGGCTCGTGGTTATTGGTTAGGATTGGGGCTAGTGGTTATTGGTTATGATTGGGGTTAGTGGTTGAGGCTAGTGGTTATTGGTTGGATTGGGTTTAGTGGTTGGGGCCAGTGGTTATTGGTTAGGATTGGGGTTAGTGGTTTGGGGGTAGTCGATGGGATATTAAGCTTAGGAGGAAGTGGTTAAGGTTGGAAACCACTATCAATCAGCTTGTCTTATCATTGAGATATGAAGGACTCGACACATTTTTGTTCAAAAGGAAGCTGATTTGTTTGACACTTATATACAATAGTGTAAGATTATCATGGATTAGTTGGTCTTTAGAGTATTTGCTTTACTATCTTATAATCATCAGTATCTTATAATCATCAGTAATGGATTTATAATCGTGTGTAGGAATTAAATATAAAAGTCTCTAATCATCAACTGTCTGGAATGGTAACCTGAATTATGTATAACATGTAACCCTTTTTATGCTTAAAAGTCTGTGAGTAAGCTGTAGCCAGACCACCTGGGGTGAAGAAGAGGATTGCTATAGTCAAATAGTGAGGCTGTGGGTGAAGGTTAGATACCAGCCAACAGTGAGGATGGACACAGAGTACAGTTAGCCTGGGAGGAAGGCCAGGCGAGTCTGCCACTGTGTGGAATGTAATACATCCGCAGTGAACACACAGGCCAGGAGCAGGGACCCTGTCTCAACCAATGAGACAGCTTCCTTCTGTGTTGTCATAACTACCCCAGATATGAGACTTGATGGTAAAAAACAGATGATGTCAGAGTGTCAGCAGACTAAAGCCTGTGTAAACCAGGATGCTGCGAATGTGGCATCTTTACAATTGGATTTTGGGTTTGGGTGTCAGCCAGTGATTGGTTCAGGACTCCTCCATAGGTTTTGAATGAGAGTGAGGGTATAGGAAGGGGGTCTTAACAGCCACAAATTCTAGAGGATTTCAGGAGTAGAGGATATCAGGAGTAGAGGATTTCAGGAGTAGAGGATTTCAGGAGCAGAGGATTTCAGGAGCAGAGGATTTCAGGAGTAGAGGATTTCAGGAGCAAAAAATTTCAGGAGTAGAGGATTTCAGGAGTAGAGGATTTCAGGAGTAGAGGATTCAGGAGTAGAGGATTTCAGGAGAATAAGATTTCAGGAGTAGAGGATTTCAGGAGTAGAGGATTTCAGGAGTAGAGGATTTCAGGAGAAGAAGATTTCAGGAGTAGAGGATTTCAGGAGTAGAGGATTTCAGGAGTAGAGGATTTCAGGAGTAGAGGATTTCAGGAGCAGAGGATTTCAGGAGCAGAAAATTTCAGGAGCAGAAGATTTCAGGAGCAGAAGATTTCAGGAGTAGAAGATTTCAGGAGCAGAAGATTTCAGGAGCAGAAGATTTCAGGAGTAGAAGATTTCAGGAGCAGAGGATTTCAGGAGTAGAGGATTTCAGGAGTAGAGGATTTCAAGAGTAGAGGATTTCAGGAGTAGAAGATTTCAGGAGCAGAAGATTTCAGGAGTAGAGGATTTCAGGAGTAGAAGATTTCAGGAGTAGAGGATTTCAGGAGTAGAAGATTTCAGGAGCAGAAGATTTCAGGAGTAGAAGATTTCAGGAGTAGAAGATTTCAGGAGTAGAGGATTTCAGGAGTAGAAGATTTCAGGAGTAGAAGATTTCAGGAGTAGAAGATTTCAGGAGTAGAGGATTTCAGGAGTAGAAGATTTCAGGAGTAGAGGATTTCAGGAGTAGAAGATTTCAGCAGTAGAGGATTTCAGGAGTAGAAGATTTCAGGAGTAGAGGATTTCAGCAGTGGAGGATTTCAGGAGTAGAGGATTTCAGGAGTAGAGGATTTCAGGAGTAGAAGATTTCAGGAGTAGAAGATTTCAGGAGTAGAGGATTTCAGGAGTAGAAGATTTCAGGAGCAGAGGATTTCAGGAGTAGAGGATTTCAGGAGTAGAGGATTTCAGGAGTAGAAGATTTCAGGAGTAGAGGATTTCAGCAGTAGAAGATTTCAGGAGTAGAGGATTTCAGGAGTAGAAGATTTCAGGAGCAGAGGATTTCAGGAGTAGAAGATTTCAGGACTAGACGATTTCAGGAGTAGAAGATTTCAGGAGTGGAGGATTTCAGGAGTAGAGGATTTCAGCAGTAGAAGATTTCAGGAGTAGAGGATTTCAGGAGTAGAAGATTTCAGGACTAGACGATTTCAGGAGTAGAAGATTTCAGGAGTGGAGGATTTCAGGAGTAGAGGATTTCAGCAGTAGAAGATTTCAGGAGTAGAGGATTTCAGGAGTAGAGGATTTCAGGAATAGAAGATTTCAGGAGTAGAGGATTTCAGGAGTAGAGGATTTCAGGAGTAGAAGATTTCAGGAGTAGAAGATTTCAGGAGTAGAGGATTTCAGGAGTAGAGGATTTCAGGAGTCGAGGATTTCAGGAGTAGAAGATTTCAGGAGTAGAAGATTTCAGGAGTAGAGGGTTTCAGGAGGAGAGGATTTCAGGAGTAGAAGATTTCAGGAGTAGAGGATTTCAGGAGCAGAAGATTTCAGGAGTAGAAGATTTCAGGAGTAGAGGATTTCAGGAGCAGAAAATTTCAGGAGTAGAAGATTTCAGGAGTAGAAGATTTCAGGAGTAGAAGATTTCAGGAGTAGAGGATTTCAGGAGTAGAGGATTTCAGGAGTAGAGGATTTCAGGAGTAGAAGATTTCAGGAGTAGAGGATTTCAGGAGTAGAGGATTTCAGGAGTAGAAGATTTCAGGAGGTAGAAGATTTCAGGAGCAGAAGATTTCAGGAGTAGAAGATTTCAGGAGTAGAGGATTTCAGGAGTAGAGGATTTCAGGAGTAGAGGATTTCAGGAGTAGAAGATTTCAGGAGTAGAGGATTTCAGGAGTAGAGGATTTCAGGAGTAGAGGATTTCAGGAGTAGAAGATTTCAGGAGTAGAGGATTTCAGGAGTAGAAGATTTCAGGAGTAGAGGATTTCAGGAGTAGAGGATTTCAGGAGTAGAAGATTTCAGGAGTAGAGGATTTCAGGAGTAGAGGGTTTCAGGAGTAGAAGATTTCAGGAGTAGAAGATTTCAGGGAGTAGAAGATTTCAGGAGTAGATGATTTCAGGAGTAGAGGATTTCAGGAGTAGAGGATTTCATGAGTAGAAGATTTCAGGAGTAGAGGATATCAGGAGTAGAAGATTTCAGGAGTAGAGGATTTCAGGAGTAGAAGATTTCAGGAGTAGAGGATTTCAGGAGTAGAGGATTTCAGGAGTAGAAGATTTCAGGAGCAGAAGATTTCAGGAGTAGAGGATTTCAGGAGTAGAGGATTTCAGGAGTAGAAGATTTCAGGAGCAGAAGATTTCAGGAGCAGAAGATTTCAGGAGTGGAGGATTTCAGGAGTAGAGGATTTCAGCAGTAGAAGATTTCAGGAGTAGAGGATTTCAGGAGTAGAAGATTTCAGGACTAGACGATTTCAGGAGTAGAAGATTTCAGGAGTGGAGGATTTCAGGAGTAGAGGATTTCAGCAGTAGAAGATTTCAGGAGTAGAGGATTTCAGGAGTAGAGGATTTCAGGAATAGAAGATTTCAGGAGTAGAGGATTTCAGGAGTAGAGGATTTCAGGAGTAGAAGATTTCAGGAGTAGAAGATTTCAGGAGTAGAGGATTTCAGGAGTAGAAGATTTCAGGAGTAGAGGATTTCAGGAGTCGAGGATTTCAGGAGTAGAAGATTTCAGGAGTAGAAGATTTCAGGAGTAGAGGGTTTCAGGAGGAGAGGATTTCAGGAGTAGAAGATTTCAGGAGTAGAGGATTTCAGGAGTAGAGGATTTCAGGAGTAGAGGATTTCAGGAGCAGAAGATTTCAGGAGCAGAAGATTTCAGGAGTAGAAGATTTCAGGAGTAGAGGATTTCAGGAGCAGAAAATTTCAGGAGTAGAAGATTTCAGGAGTAGAAGATTTCAGGAGTAGAAGATTTCAGGAGTAGAGGATTTCAGGAGTAGAGGATTTCAGGAGTAGAGGATTTCAGGAGTAGAAGATTTCAGGAGTAGAGGATTTCAGGAGTAGAGGATTTCAGGAGTAGAAGATTTCAGGAGGTAGAAGATTTCAGGAGCAGAAGATTTCAGGAGTAGAAGATTTCAGGAGTAGAGGATTTCAGGAGTAGAGGATTTCAGGAGTAGAGGATTTCAGGAGTAGAAGATTTCAGGAGTAGAGGATTTCAGGAGTAGAGGATTTCAGGAGTAGAGGATTTCAGGAGTAGAAGATTTCAGGAGTAGAGGATTTCAGGAGCAGAGGATTTCAGGAGTAGAAGATTTCAGGAGTAGAGGATTTCAGGAGTAGAGGATTTCAGGAGTAGAAGATTTCAGGAGTAGAGGATTTCAGGAGTAGAGGGTTTCAGGAGTAGAAGATTTCAGGAGTAGAAGATTTCAGGGAGTAGAAGATTTCAGGAGTAGATGATTTCAGGAGCAGAGGATTTCAGGAGTAGAGGATTTCATGAGTAGAAGATTTCAGGAGTAGAGGATATCAGGAGTAGAAGATTTTAGGAGTAGAGGATTTCAGGAGTAGAAGATTTCAGGAGTAGAGGATTTCAGGAGTAGAGGATTTCAGGAGTAGAAGATTTCAGGAGCAGAAGATTTCAGGAGTAGAGGATTTCAGGAGTAGAGGATTTCAGGAGTAGAAGATTTCAGGAGCAGAAGATTTCAGGAGCAGAAGATTTCAGGAGCAGAAGATTTCAGGATTAGAGGATTTCAGGAGTAGAGGATTTCAGTAGTAGAAGATTTCAGGAGAAGATTTCAGGAGCAGAGGATTTCAGGAGTAGAGGATTTCAGGAGTAGAGGATTTCAGGAGTAGAGGATTTCAGGAGTAGAGGATTTCAGGAGTAGAGGATTTCAGGAGTAGATGATTTCAGGAGTAGATGATTTCAGGAGTGGAGGATTTCAGGAGTAGAGGATTTCAGGAGTAGAAGATATCAGGAGTAGAAGATTTCAGGAGTAGAAGATTTCAGGAGTAGAGGATTTCAAGAGTAGAAGATTTCAGGAGTAGAGGATTTCAGGAGTAGAGGATTTCAGGAGTAGAGGATTTCAGGAGTAGAAGATTTCAGGAGTAGAAGATTTCAGGAGTAGAAGATTTCAGGAGTCTAAGATTTCAGGAGTAGAAGATTTCAGGAGTAGAGGATTTCAGCATTAGAGGATTTCAGGAGTAGAAGATTTCAGGGAGTAGAAGATTTCAGGAGAAGATGATTTCAGGAGTAGAGGATTTCAGGAGTAGAGGATTTCAGGAGTAGAGGATTTCAGGAGTAGAAGATTTCAGGAGTAGAGGATATCAGGAGTAGAAGATTTCAGGAGTAGAGGATTTCAGGAGTAGAAGATTTCAGGAGTAGAGGATTTCAGGAGTAGAGGATTTCAGGAGTAGAGGATTTCAGGAGTAGAAGATTTCAGGAGTAGAGGATTTCAGGAGTAGAAGATTTCAGGAGTAGATGATTTCAGGAGTAGAGGATTTCAGGAGTAGAAGATTTCAGGAGTAGAGGATTTCAGGAGTAGAAGATTTCAGGAGTAGATGATTTCAGGAGTAGAGGATTTCAGGAGTAGAGGATTTCAGGAGTAGAAGATTTCAGGAGTAGAGGATTTCAGGAGTGGAAGATTTCAGGAGTAGAGGATTTCAGGAGTAGAGGATTTCAGGAGTAGAAGATTTCAGGAGTAGAGGATATCAGGAGTAGAAGATTTCAGGAGTAGAGGATTTCAGGAGAAGAGGATATCAGGAGTAGAAGATTTCAGGAGTAGAGGATTTCAGGAGTGGAAGATTTCAGGAGTAGAGGATTTCAGGAGTAGAGGATTTCAGGAGTAGAAGATTTCAGGAGTAGAAGATTTCAGGAGAAGATTTCAGGAGTAGAGGTTTTCTGGAGCAGAAGATTTCAGGAGCAGAAGATTTCAGGAGCAGAAGATTTCAGGAGTAGAAGATTTCAGGAGCAGAAGATTTCAGGAGCAGAAGATTTCAGGAGTAGAATATTTCAGGAGTAGAATATTTCAGGAGTAGAGGATTTCAGGAGTAGAGGATTTCAGGAGTAGAGGATTTCAGGAGGAGAGGATTTCAGGAGTAGAAGATTTCAGGAGCAGAAGATTTCAGGAGTAGAAGATTTCAGGAGTAGAAGATTTCAGGAGTAGAGGATTTCAGGAGTAGAAGATTTCAGGAGTAGAGGATTTCAGGAGCAGAGGATTTCAGGAGTAGAGGATTTCAGGAGTAGAAGATTTCAGGAGTAGAGGATTTCAGGAGTAGAGGATTTCAGGAGTAGAAGATTTCAGGAGTACAGGATTTCAGGAGTAGAGGATTTCAGGAGTAGAAGATTTCAGGGAGTAGAAGATTTCAGGAGTAGATGATTTCAGGAGTAGAGGATTTCAGGAGTAGAGGATTTCAGGAGTAGAAGATTTCAGGAGTAGAGGATATCAGGAGTAGAAGATTTCAGGAGTAGAGGATTTCAGGAGTAGAGGATTTCAGGAGTAGAGGATTTCAGGAGTAGCAGATTCCAGGAGTAGAAGATTTCAGGAGTAGAGGATTTCAGGAGCAGAGGATTTCAGCAGCAGAAGATTTCAGGAGCAGAAGATTTCAGGAGTAGAAGATTTCAGGAGCAGAAGATTTCAGGAGCAGAAGATTTCAGGAGTAGAAGATTTCAGGTGGAGAGGATTTCAGGAGTAGAAGATTTCAGGAGTAGAAGATTTCAGGAGTAGAGGATTTCAGGAGTAGAGGATTTCAGGAGTAGAGGATTTCAGGAGTAGAAGATTTCAGGAGTAGAAGATTTCAGGAGTAGAGGATTTCAGGAGTAGAAGATTTCAGGAGTAGAAGATTTCAGGAGTAGAAGATTTCAGGAGCAGAAGATTTCAGGAGCAGAAGATTTCAGGAGTAGAAGATTTCAGGAGTAGAAGATTTCAGGAGTAGAGGATTTCAGGAGTAGAAGATTTCAGGAGCAGAAGATTTCAGGAGCAGAAGATTTCAGTAGTAGAGGATTTCAGGAGGAGAGGATTTCAGGAGTAGAAGATTTCAGGAGTAGAAGATTCCAGGAGTAGAAGATTTCAGGAGTAGAAGATTTCAGGAGTAGAGGATTTCAGGAGAAGAGGATTTCAGGAGTAGAAGATTTCAGGAGTAGAAGATTCCAGGAGTAGAAGATTTCAGGAGTAGAGGATTTCAGGAGCAGAGGATTTCAGGAGCAGATGACTTCAGGAGCAGAAGATTTCAGGAGTAGAAGATTTCAGGAGCAGAAGATTTCAGAAGCAGAAGATTTCAGGTGGAGAGGATTTCAGGAGTAGAAGATTTCAGGAGTAGAAGATTTCAGGAGTAGAGGATTTCAGGAGTAGAGGATTTCAGGAGTAGAGGATTTCAGGAGTAGAGGATTTCAGGAGTAGAGGATTTCAGGAGTAGAAGATTTCAGGAGTAGAAGATTTCAGGAGTAGAAGATTTCAGGAGTAGAAGATTTCAGCAGTCGAGGATTTCAGGAGTAGAGGATTTCAGGAGTAGAAGATTTCAGGAGTAGAAGATTTCAGGACTAGAAGATTTCAGGAGTAGAAGATTTCAGGAGTAGAGGATTTCAGGAGTAGAGGATTTCAGCAGTAGAAGATTTCAGGAGTAGAGGATTTCAGGAGTAGAGGATTTCAGGAGTAGAAGATTTCAGGAGTAGAGGATTTCAGGAGTAGAGGATTTCAGGAGTAGAAGATTTCAGGAGTAGAGGATTTCAGGAGTAGAAGATTTCAGGAGCAGAGGATTTCAGGAGCAGAGGATTTCAGGAGTAGAGGATTTCAGGAGTAGAAGATTTCAGGAGTAGAAGATTCCAGGAGTAGAAGATTTCAGGAGTAGAGGATTTCAGGAGCAGAGGATTTCAGGAGCAGAAGATTTCAGGAGTAGAAGATTTCAGGAGCAGAAGATTTCAGGAGCAGAAGATTTCAGGTGGAGAGGATTTCAGGAGTAGAAGATTTCAGGAGTAGAAGATTTCAGGAGTAGAGGATTTCAGGAGTAGAGGATTTCAGGAGTAGAGGATTTCAGGAGTAGAAGATTTCAGGAGTAGAGGATTTCAGGAGGAGAAGATTTCAGGAGTAGAAGATTTCAGGAGTAGAGGATTTCAGGAGTAGAAGATTTCAGGAGCAGAAGATTTCAGGAGTAGAAGATTTCAGCAGTAGAGGATTTCAGGAGTAGAGGATTTCAGGAGTAGAAGATTTCAGGAGTAGAAGATTTCAGGACTGGAAGATTTCAGGAGTAGAAGATTTCAGGAGTAGAGGATTTCAGGAGTAGAGGATTTCAGCAGTAGAAGATTTCAGGAGTAGAGGATTTCAGGAGTAGAGGATTTCAGGAGTAGAAGATTTCAGGAGTAGAGGATTTCAGGAGTAGAAGATTTCAGGAGTAGAAGATTTCAGGAGTAGAAGATTTCAGGAGTAGAAGATTTCAGGAGTAGAGGATTTCAGGAGCAGAAGATTTCAGGAGCAGAAGATTTCAGGAGCAGAAGATTTCAGGAGTAGAAGATTTCAGGAGCAGAAGATTTCAGGATCAGAAGATTTCAGGAGTAGAAGATTTCAGGAGTAGAAGATTTCAGGAGCAGAAGATTTCAGGAGTAGAGGATTTCAGGAGTAGAAGATTTCAGGAGTGGAGGATTTCAGGAGTAGAAGATTTCAGGAGCAGAAGATTTCAGGAGGAGAAGATTTCAGTAGTAGAGGATTTCAGGAGGAGAGGATTTCAGCAGTAGAAGATTTCAGGAGTAGAAGGTTTGAGGAGTAGAGGATTTCAGGAGCAGGAGATTTCAAGAGTAGAGGATTTCAGGAGTAGAGGATTTCAGGAGTAGAAGATTTCAGGAGTAGAAGATTTCAGGAGTAGAAGATTTCAGGAGTAGAGGATTTCAGGAGTAGAAGATTTCAGGAGTAGAGGATTTCAGGAGTAGAAGATTTCAGGAGCAGAAGATTTCAGGAGCAGAAGATTTCAGTAGTAGAGGATTTCAGGAGGAGAGGATTTCAGCAGTAGAAGATTTCAGGAGTGGAAGATTTGAGGAGTAGAGGATTTCAGGAGCAGGAAATTTCAAGAGTGGAGGATTTCAGGAGTAGAGGATTTCAGGAGTAGAAGATTTCAGGAGTAGAAGATTTCAGGAGCAGAGGATTTCAGGAGTAGAGGATTTCAGGAGTAGAGGATTTCAGGAGTGGAGGATTTCAGGAATAGAAGATTTCAGGAGTAGAAGATTTCAGGAGTAGAGGATTTCAGGAGTAGAAGATTTCAGGAGTAGAGGATTTCAGGAGTAGAAGATTTCAGGAGTAGAGGATTTCAGGAGTAGAGGATTTCAGGAGTAGAGGATTTCAGGAGCAGAAGATTTCAGGAGCAGAAGATTTCAGGAGTAGAGGATTTCAGGAGCAGAGGATTTCAGGAGTAGAGGATTTCAGGAGTAGAGGATTTCATGAGTAGAGGATTTCAGGAGTAGAAGATTTCAGGAGTAGTGGATTTCAGGAGTAGAGGATTTCAGGAGTAGATGATTTCAGGAGTAGAAGATTTCAGGAGTGGAGGATTTCAGGAGTAGATGATATCAGGAGTAGATGATTTCAGGAGTGGAGGATTTCAGGAGTAGAAGATTTCAGGAGTAGAAGATTTCAGGAGTAGAGGATTTCAAGAGTAGAAGATTTCAGGAGTAGAGGATTTCAGGAGTAGAGGATTTCAGGAGTAGAGGATTTCAGGAGTAGAAGATTTCAGGAGTAGAAGATTTCAGGAGTAGATGATATCAGGAGTAGATGATTTCAGGAGTGGAGGATTTCAGGAGTAGAAGATTTCAGGAGTAGAAGATTTCAGGAGTAGAGGATTTCAAGAGTAGAAGATTTCAGGAGTAGAGGATTTCAGGAGTAGAGGATTTCAGGAGTAGAGGATTTCAGGAGTAGAAGATTTCAGGAGTAGAAGATTTCAGGAGTAGAAGATTTCAGGAGTAGAGGATTTCAGGAGTAGAGGATTTCAGGAGTAGAGGATTTCAGGAGTAGAAGATTTCAGGAGTAGAAGATTTCAGGAGTAGATGATATCAGGAGTAGATGATTTCAGGAGTGGAGGATTTCAGGAGTAGAAGATTTCAGGAGCAGAAGATTTCAGGAGTAGAGGATTTCAAGAGTAGAAGATTTCAGGAGTAGAGGATTTCAGGAGTAGAGGATTTCAGCAGTAGAAGATTTCAGGAGTGGAAGATTTGAGGAGTAGAGGATTTCAGGAGCAGGAAATTTCAAGAGTGGAGGATTTCAGGAGTAGAGGATTTCAGGAGTAGAAGATTTCAGGAGTAGAAGATTTCAGGAGTAGAAGATTTCAGGAGTAGATGATATCAGGAGTAGATGATTTCAGGAGTGGAGGATTTCAGGAGTAGAAGATTTCAGGAGTAGAAGATTTCAGGAGTAGAGGATTTCAAGAGTAGAAGATTTCAGGAGTAGAGGATTTCAGGAGTAGAGGATTTCAGCAGTAGAAGATTTCAGGAGTGGAAGATTTGAGGAGTAGAGGATTTCAGGAGCAGGAAATTTCAAGAGTGGAGGATTTCAGGAGTAGAGGATTTCAGGAGTAGAAGATTTCAGGAGTAGAAGATTTCAGGAGCAGAGGATTTCAGGAGTAGAGGATTTCAGGAGTAGAGGATTTCAGGAGTGGAGGATTTCAGGAATAGAAGATTTCAGGAGTAGAAGATTTCAGGAGTAGAGGATTTCAGGAGTAGAAGATTTCAGGAGTAGAGGATTTCAGGAGTAGAAGATTTCAGGAGTAGAGGATTTCAGGAGTAGAGGATTTCAGGAGTAGAGGATTTCAGGAGCAGAAGATTTCAGGAGCAGAAGATTTCAGGAGTAGAGGATTTCAGGAGCAGAGGATTTCAGGAGTAGAGGATTTCAGGAGTAGAGGATTTCATGAGTAGAGGATTTCAGGAGTAGAAGATTTCAGGAGTAGTGGATTTCAGGAGTAGAGGATTTCAGGAGTAGATGATTTCAGGAGTAGAAGATTTCAGGAGTGGAGGATTTCAGGAGTAGATTATATCAGGAGTAGATGATTTCAGGAGTGGAGGATTTCAGGAGTAGAAGATTTCAGGAGTAGAAGATTTCAGGAGTAGAGGATTTCAAGAGTAGAAGATTTCAGGAGTAGAGGATTTCAGGAGTAGAGGATTTCAGGAGTAGAGGATTTCAGGAGTAGAAGATTTCAGGAGTAGAAGATTTCAGGAGTAGAAGATTTCAGGAGTAGAAGATTTCAGGAGTAGAGGATTTCAAGAGTAGAAGATTTCAGGAGTAGAGGATTTCAGGAGTAGAGGATTTCAGGAGTAGAGGATTTCAGGAGTAGAAGATTTCAGGAGTAGAAGATTTCAGGAGTAGAAGATTTCAGGAGTCTAAGATTTCAGGAGTAGAAGATTTCAGGAGTAGAGGATTTCAGCATTAGAGGATTTCAGGAGTAGAAGATTTCAGGGAGTAGAAGATTTCAGGAGTAGATGATTTCAGGAGTAGAGGATTTCAGGAGTAGAGGATTTCAGGAGTAGAGGATTTCAGGAGTAGAAGATTTCAGGAGTAGAGGATATCAGGAGTAGAAGATTTCAGGAGTAGAGGATTTCAGGAGTAGAAGATTTCAGGAGTAGAGGATTTCAGGAGTAGAGGATTTCAGGAGTAGAGGATTTCAGGAGTAGAAGATTTCAGGAGTAGAGGATTTCAGGAGTAGAAGATTTCAGGAGTAGATGATTTCAGGAGTAGAGGATTTCAGGAGTAGAAGATTTCAGGAGTAGAGGATTTCAGGAGTAGAAGATTTCAGGAGTAGATGATTTCAGGAGTAGAGGATTTCAGGAGTAGAGGATTTCAGGAGTAGAAGATTTCAGGAGTAGAGGATTTCAGGAGTGGAAGATTTCAGGAGTAGAGGATTTCAGGAGTAGAGGATTTCAGGAGTAGAAGATTTCAGGAGTAGAGGATATCAGGAGTAGAAGATTTCAGGAGTAGAGGATTTCAGGAGAAGAGGATATCAGGAGTAGAAGATTTCAGGAGTAGAGGATTTCAGGAGTGGAAGATTTCAGGAGTAGAGGATTTCAGGAGTAGAGGATTTCAGGAGTAGAAGATTTCAGGAGTAGAAGATTTCAGGAGAAGATTTCAGGAGTAGAGGTTTTCTGGAGCAGAAGATTTCAGGAGCAGAAGATTTCAGGAGTAGAAGATTTCAGGAGCAGAAGATTTCAGGAGCAGAAGATTTCAGGAGTAGAATATTTCAGGAGTAGAATATTTCAGGAGTAGAGGATTTCAGGAGTAGAGGATTTCAGGAGGAGAGGATTTCAGGAGTAGAAGATTTCAGGAGCAGAAGATTTCAGGAGTAGAAGATTTCAGGAGTAGAAGATTTCAGGAGTAGAGGATTTCAGGAGTAGAAGATTTCAGGAGTAGAGGATTTCAGGAGCAGAGGATTTCAGGAGTAGAGGATTTCAGGAGTAGAAGATTTCAGGAGTAGAGGATTTCAGGAGTAGAAGATTTCAGGAGTACAGGATTTCAGGAGTAGAGGATTTCAGGAGTAGAAGATTTCAGGGAGTAGAAGATTTCAGGAGTAGATGATTTCAGGAGTAGAGGATTTCAGGAGTAGAGGATTTCAGGAGTAGAAGATTTCAGGAGTAGAGGATATCAGGAGTAGAAGATTTCAGGAGTAGAGGATTTCAGGAGTAGAGGATTTCAGGAGTAGAGGATTTCAGGAGTAGCAGATTCCAGGAGTAGAAGATTTCAGGAGTAGAGGATTTCAGGAGCAGAGGATTTCAGCAGCAGAAGATTTCAGGAGCAGAAGATTTCAGGAGTAGAAGATTTCAGGAGCAGAAGATTTCAGGAGCAGAAGATTTCAGGAGTAGAAGATTTCAGGTGGAGAGGATTTCAGGAGTAGAAGATTTCAGGAGTAGAAGATTTCAGGAGTAGAGGATTTCAGGAGTAGAGGATTTCAGGAGTAGAGGATTTCAGGAGTAGAAGATTTCAGGAGTAGAAGATTTCAGGAGTAGAGGATTTCAGGAGTAGAAGATTTCAGGAGTAGAAGATTTCAGGAGTAGAAGATTTCAGGAGCAGAAGATTTCAGGAGCAGAAGATTTCAGGAGCAGAAGATTTCAGGAGTAGAAGATTTCAGGAGTAGAAGATTTCAGGAGTAGAGGATTTCAGGAGTAGAAGATTTCAGGAGCAGAAGATTTCAGGAGCAGAAGATTTCAGTAGTAGAGGATTTCAGGAGGAGAGGATTTCAGGAGTAGAAGATTTCAGGAGTAGAAGATTCCAGGAGTAGAAGATTTCAGGAGTAGAAGATTTCAGGAGTAGAGGATTTCAGGAGTAGAGGATTTCAGGAGTAGAAGATTTCAGGAGTAGAAGATTCCAGGAGTAGAAGATTTCAGGAGTAGAGGATTTCAGGAGCAGAGGATTTCAGGAGCAGATGATTTCAGGAGCAGAAGATTTCAGGAGTAGAAGATTTCAGGAGCAGAAGATTTCAGAAGCAGAAGATTTCAGGTGGAGAGGATTTCAGGAGTAGAAGATTTCAGGAGTAGAAGATTTCAGGAGTAGAGGATTTCAGGAGTAGAGGATTTCAGGAGTAGAGGATTTCAGGAGTAGAGGATTTCAGGAGTAGAGGATTTCAGGAGTAGAGGATTTCAGGAGTAGAAGATTTCAGGAGTAGAAGATTTCAGGAGTAGAAGATTTCAGGAGTAGAAGATTTCAGCAGTAGAGGATTTCAGGAGTAGAGGATTTCAGGAGTAGAAGATTTCAGGAGTAGAAGATTTCAGGACTAGAAGATTTCAGGAGTAGAAGATTTCAGGAGTAGAGGATTTCAGGAGTAGAGGATTTCAGCAGTAGAAGATTTCAGGAGTAGAGGATTTCAGGAGTAGAGGATTTCAGGAGTAGAAGATTTCAGGAGTAGAGGATTTCAGGAGTAGAGGATTTCAGGAGTAGAAGATTTCAGGAGCAGAGGATTTCAGGAGCAGAGGATTTCAGGAGTAGAGGATTTCAGGAGTAGAAGATTTCAGGAGTAGAAGATTCCAGGAGTAGAAGATTTCAGGAGTAGAGGATTTCAGGAGCAGAGGATTTCAGGAGCAGAAGATTTCAGGAGCAGAAGATTTCAGGAGTAGAAGATTTCAGGAGCAGAAGATTTCAGGAGCAGAAGATTTCAGGTGGAGAGGATTTCAGGAGTAGAAGATTTCAGGAGTAGAGGATTTCAGGAGTAGAAGATTTCAGGACTGGAAGATTTCAGGAGTAGAAGATTTCAGGAGTAGAGGATTTCAGGAGTAGATGATTTCAGCAGTAGAAGATTTCAGGAGTAGAGGATTTCAGGAGTAGAGGATTTCAGGAGTAGAAGATTTCAGGAGTAGAGGATTTCAGGAGTAGAAGATTTCAGGAGTAGAAGATTTCAGGAGTAGAAGATTTCAGGAGTAGAAGATTTCAGGAGCAGAAGATTTCAGGAGCAGAAGATTTCAGGAGTAGAAGATTTCAGGAGCAGAAGATTTCAGAAGCAGAAGATTTCAGGTGGAGAGGATTTCAGGAGTAGAGGATTTCAGGAGTAGAGGATTTCAGGAGTAGAAGATTTCAGGAGTAGAGGATTTCAGGAGTAGAAGATTTCAGGAGTAGAAGATTTCAGGAGTAGAGGATTTCAGGAGTAGAAGATTTCAGGAGCAGAAGATTTCAGGAGTAGAAGATTTCAGCAGTAGAGGATTTCAGGAGTAGAGGATTTCAGGAGTAGAAGATTTCAGGAGTAGAAGATTTCAGGACTGGAAGATTTCAGGAGTAGAAGATTTCAGGAGTAGAGGATTTCAGGAGTAGATGATTTCAGCAGTAGAAGATTTCAGGAGTAGAGGATTTCAGGAGTAGAGGATTTCAGGAGTAGAAGATTTCAGGAGTAGAGGATTTCAGGAGTAGAAGATTTCAGGAGTAGAAGATTTCAGGAGTAGAAGATTTCAGGAGTAGAAGATTTCAGGAGCAGAAGATTTCAGGAGCAGAAGATTTCAGGAGTAGAAGATTTCAGGAGCAGAAGATTTCAGGAGCAGAAGATTTCAGGAGCAGAAGATTCCAGGAGTAGAAGATTTCAGGAGTAGAAGATTTCAGGAGTAGAAGATTTCAGGAGTAGAGGATTTCAGGAGTAGAAGATTTCAGGAGTGGAGGATTTCAGGAGTAGAAGATTTCAGGAGCAGAAGATTTCAGGAGGAGAAGATTTCAGTAGTAGAGGATTTCAGGAGGAGAGGATTTCAGCAGTAGAAGATTTCAGGAGTAGAAGGTTTGAGGAGTAGAGGATTTCAGGAGCAGGAGATTTCAAGAGTAGAGGATTTCAGGAGTAGAGGATTTCAGGAGTAGAAGATTTCAGGAGTAGAAGATTTCAGGAGTAGAGGATTTCAGGAGTAGAAGATTTCAGGAGTAGAGGATTTCAGGAGTAGAAGATTTCAGGAGCAGAAGATTTCAGGAGCAGAAGATTTCAGTAGTAGAGGATTTCAGGAGGAGAGGATTTCAGCAGTAGAAGATTTCAGGAGTGGAAGATTTGAGGAGTAGAGGATTTCAGGAGCAGGAAATTTCAAGAGTGGAGGATTTCAGGAGTAGAGGATTTCAGGAGTAGAAGATTTCAGGAGTAGAAGATTTCAGGAGCAGAGGATTTCAGGAGTAGAGGATTTCAGGAGTAGAGGATTTCAGGAGTGGAGGATTTCAGGAATAGAAGATTTCAGGAGTAGAAGATTTCAGGAGTAGAGGATTTCAGGAGTAGAAGATTTCAGGAGTAGAGGATTTCAGGAGTAGAGGATTTCAGGAGTAGAGGATTTCAGGAGCAGAAGATTTCAGGAGCAGAAGATTTCAGGAGTAGAGGATTTCAGGAGCAGAGGATTTCAGGAGTAGAGGATTTCAGGAGTAGAGGATTTCATGAGTAGAGGATTTCAGGAGTAGAAGATTTCAGGAGTAGTGGATTTCAGGAGTAGAGGATTTCAGGAGTAGATGATTTCAGGAGTAGAAGATTTCAGGAGTGGAGGATTTCAGGAGTAGATGATATCAGGAGTAGATGATTTCAGGAGTGGAGGATTTCAGGAGTAGAAGATTTCAGGAGTAGAAGATTTCAGGAGTAGAGGATTTCAAGAGTAGAAGATTTCAGGAGTAGAGGATTTCAGGAGTAGAGGATTTCAGGAGTAGAGGATTTCAGGAGTAGAAGATTTCAGGAGTAGAAGATTTCAGGAGTAGATGATATCAGGAGTAGATGATTTCAGGAGTGGAGGATTTCAGGAGTAGAAGATTTCAGGAGTAGAAGATTTCAGGAGTAGAGGATTTCAAGAGTAGAAGATTTCAGGAGTAGAGGATTTCAGGAGTAGAGGATTTCAGGAGTAGAGGATTTCAGGAGTAGAAGATTTCAGGAGTAGAAGATTTCAGGAGTAGAAGATTTCAGGAGTAGAAGATTTCAGGAGTAGAAGGTTTCAGCAGTAGAAGATTTCAGGAGTAGAGGATTTCAGGAGTAGAGGTTTTCAGGATGAATCAAGGAGACACCTGAGAGACAGAGAGAGAGACAAAAGACACAGGGTGCAGCTTACTCACAATTGTGCTTCTACCCAGAGTATAAGTGGTAATATAATTCTCAATTATACACTGTAAACTGCTGCTCAAATATTGTAATATATTAAGTCTAACTTGTGCTGAATAAAGTTAAATCACTGTCCCCAGTATGGGTCAACCTCGAATCATTTGGAACCAGGGTCCCGCTGGGATCTTACAATATTAATAACCCTATAACTGAGCTGGAGCTTAACAGCAACAGAATCAAATCCCAACTGTCAGAATGAACATTGTTCAGTCCTGGATGTGATTATCTCAGAAGGTGGGATGACTGAGTGAATCCTTTCCCACACACAGAGCAGGAGAATGGCCTCTCCAGAGTGTGACCTCGCTGGTGTGTCAGCAGGCTGGATGACTGAGTGAATCCCTTCCCACACACAGAGCAGATGAACGGCCTCTCCCCAGTGTGAACTCGCTGGTGCATCAGCAGATTGGATGAACAAGTGAATCCCTTCCCACACTCGGAGCAGGTGAACGGCCTCTCCCCAGTGTGAACTAGCTGGTGTCTCAGAAGATCGTTTGAGCTTTTAAAGCTCTTCTCACAATCAGAACATTTAAAAGTTCTCTTGTCAGTGTGAAAAAGTTGGTGTTCAGTGAGGCTGGATGAACAAGTGAATCCCTTCCCACACAGGGAGCAAGTGAACAGCTTGTCCCCAGTGTGAAATTGCTGGTGTGTCAACAGCTGGGATGACTGAATGAATCCCTTCCCACAGACGGAGCAGGTGAACAGCCTCTCCCCGGTGTGAATATGTTGGTGTTTCAGCAGTTCATGTGTGCTTTTAAAACTCTTCTCACAGGCAGAACATTTAAAAGGTCTCTTCTCAGTGTGAACAAGTTGGTGTTTCTGGAGACTGGATAACTGAGTGAATCCCTTCCTACACACGGAGCAGGTGAACGGCCTCTCCCCGGTGTGACTGCGTCGATGGATTTCTAGCAGGGATGGGTAACTGAATCCCATCCCACAGTCCTCACATTTATATGGCTTCTCTGTGGTGCGGGTGTCCTTGTGTCTCTCCAGGTTGGACGATCAGTTGAAGCCTCGTCCACACACAGAACACGTGTACGGTCTCTCCTCGCTGTGAATGGTGCGATTTTTTTGAGGCTGTGTAACCGGTTAAAGCTCTTTCCACAGTCCGTGCACTGGAACACTCTCACTCGGGTGTGTGTGTCTCGGTGCTTTTCCAGTCACACTGATGTTTGAAATCTTTCGCCACAGACAGAACAGACAAACATTTCTCCTTCCACATTCAAAGGCCGATGATATTCGGGTTCTGATGAATGGAGTGACTCTGTCAGATCTTGTTGTGATGTTTGGTTTGAGTTTCCCATCTGTAAATCCTCCCCTTCTAACAGCCTGTAAAAGGAGTTTACAAAAGACATCACTGTAAGTACAGGATAGAAGTTCAGAACAGACAATTCTAGTTGCTATGGAACATTCTTTGCTCCCAGTGTGTGGTTTGGAGTATTATATAGGCTTAATCTGTGAACCTTGACCTTAATGTTGCAAGAATCTTATTGATTTTGAGGAATAGAATAGACATCTAATCATATAAATAAATAAATGCGTCCTCCAACATCTCCACAGTAGCTGACCTGCTTTAACTACGTCCAGTCTATGTCTTTTATTTCTCTACTTTCTCCCATCATTCCTCCTTTTGTCTTTCACTATTAGAATTTCTGTCATTTACCCACCTCCTGTTCCCCACCTAACTTTTCAGTTTATTATTTTTGTTTTCTTGTGTACGTGGTCTCTCTCTCTCCTTTCCCTCACTCTATCCCCCTATAAGCTGTCCATCTGTCACATCTCCCAGTTCTGATGAAATGCTCTCCCTGACCCGTCACCATTTCTCCCTCCTTTACAGACAACAACAACAACTTGCATTTATATAGCACCTGTAACACTGTAAAATGGCCCATGGTGCTTCACAGGAGCATTATCATATAAAATTTGACACCAAGCCACATAAGGAAATATTAGGACAAGTGACCAAAAACTTGGTCAAAGAGGCAGGTTTTAAGGAGCGTCTTAAAGGAGTAGAGAGAGGAAGAGATGTGTAGAGGTTTAGGGAGGGAATTCCAGAGCTTAGGACCTGGGCAGCTGAAAGCATGGCTGCCAATGGTGGAACGATTAAAAAGGGGCTAAAATTGGGAGAGTGCAGAGATCTCGGAGGGTTGTAGGGCTGGAGGAAGGTACAGAGATAGCGAGCGGCGAGGCCAAGTTGGGATTTGGAAACAATGATGAGGATTTTAAATTGAGGTTCATGCCCAGTCACTATTTCTCCTTCCTTTACAGATGCTCCTGCACCAGTCACCATTTCTCCTACCTTTTTTGAAAACTTAAAAAAAAAAAAAATTTGAAGGTGGCAGGAAAGGTTAAGAAAGCAGTTAATAAAGCATAAAGATTATGGGCTTTATAAATAGAGGCATAGAGTACAAAAACCAGGAGGTTTATGCTAAACCAATATAAAACACGAGTTTGACCTCAGCTGGAGTATTGTGTCCAATTCTGGTCACCACACTTTAGGAAGGACGTGAAGGCTTTGGAGAGGGTACAGAGAGATTTACTAGACTGGTTCCAGGGATGAGGGATTACAGTTACGTGGGGAGACTGGAGAAGTTGGGGTTGTTCTACTTAGAGCAGAGAAGGCTAAGAGGCGATTTGATCGAGGTGTTTAAAATCATGAAGACTTGAGATAGAGTAAATAAAGAGAAACTGTTTCCAGTGGCTGAAGGGTCGATAACCAAAGGGCACAGATTTCAGGTGATGGGCAAAAGAACCAGAGGCGACATGAGGAAAAAGAATTCACGCAACGAGTGGTTAGGATTTGGAATGCACTGCCTGATCGGGGGGTGGATACAGATTCTATAGTAGCCTCAAAAGGGAATTGGATAAATACTGTAAGGAGACAAAATTGCAGAGATTTGGGGAAAGAGCCGGGGAGAGGGACTGACTGGATCGCTCTTTGAAATAGCCACAGACTCGATGGACCAAATGGCCTCCTTCTGTGCAGTACTATTCTTGGTAACCTTTTACAGACGCTCCCTGCTCAGTCACCATTCCTCTTTTATTTACAGACGCTCCCTGCTCAGTCACCATTCCTCTTTTATTTACAGACGCTCCCTGCTCAGTCACCATTCCGCTTTTATTTACAGACACTCCCTGCTCAGTCACCATTCCTCTTTTATTTAGACGCTCCCTGCTCAGTCACCATTCCTCTTTTATTTACAGACGCTCCCTGCTCAGTCACCATTCCTCTTTTATTTAGACACTCCCTGCTCAGTCACCATTCCTCTTTTATTTACAGACGCTCCCTGCTCAGTCACCATTCCTCTTTCATTTACAGACACTCCCTGCTCAGTCCCCATTCCTTTTATTTACAGACACTCCCTGCTCAGTCACCATTCCTCTTTTATTTACAGACACTCCCTGCTCAGTCACCATTCCTCTTTTATTTACAGACGCTCCCTGCTCAGTCACCATTCCTCTTTTATTTACAGACGCTCCCTGCTCAGTCACCATTCCTCTTTTATTTAGACACTCCCTGCTCAGTCACCATTCCTCTTTTATTTACAGACGCTCCCTGCTCAGTCACCATTCCTCTTTCATTTACAGACACTCCCTGCTCAGTCCCCATTCCTTTTATTTACAGACACTCCCTGCTCAGTCACCATTCCTTTTATTTAGACGCTCCCTGCTCAGTCACCATTCCTTTTATTTACAGACGCTCCCTGCTCAGTCACCATTCCTTTTATTTAGACGCTCCCTGCTCAGTCACCATTCCTTTTATTTACAGACGCTCCCTGCTCAGTCACCATTCCTCTTTCATTTAGACACTCCCTGCTCAGTCACCATTCCTCTTTTATTAACAGACACTCCCTGCTCAGTCACCAGTCCTCTTTTATTTACAGACGGTCCCTGCTCTGTCACCATTCCTCTTTTATTTACAGACACTCCCTGCTCACTCACCATTCCTCTTTTATTTACAGACGCTTCCTGCTCAGTTACCATTCCTCTTTTATTTACAGACGCTCCCTGCTCAGTTACCATTCCTCTTTTATTTACAAACGCTCCCTGCTCAGTCACCATTCCTCTATTATTTAGACGCTCCCTGCTCAGTCACCATTCCTTTTATTTACAGACGCTCCCTGCTCAGTCACCATTCCTCTTTTATTTAGACGCTCCCTGCTCAGTCACCATTCCTTTTATTTACCGATGCTCCCTGCTCAGTCACCATTCCTCTTTTATTTACAGACGTTCCCTGTTCAGTCACCATTCCTTTTTACAGATGCTCCCTGCTCAGTCACCATTCCTTTTATTTAGACGCTCCCTGCTCAGTTACCATTCCTCTTTTATTTAGACGCTCCCTGCTCAGTAACGATTCCTCTTTTATTTACAGACGCTCCCTGCTCAGTCACCATTCCTTTTATTTACAGACGCTCCCTGCTGAGTCACCATTCCTTTTATTTACAGACGCTCCCTGCTCAGTCACCATTCCTCTTTTATTTACAGACACTCCCTGCTCAGTCACCATTCCTTTCATTTACAGACGCTCCCTGCTCAGTCACCATTCCTTTTATTTACAGACGCTCCCTGACAGAATCTGATGCTGACGATGCGCATGCGCGGTGGCCACTTCTTCGGACGGAGCGAAACCGGGAAGCACTCGGGGTGTGAGCGGCCCGCGTCCCCCCGGGGTTCATGAACCCGCTCCCCGAGCTCGGGGTGTGAGCGGCCAGCGGCCCGCGTCCCCCCAGGGTTCATGAACCCGCTCCCTGACCTCTCACCTGATGTGTCAGCGGCTGCTGCCATGGCCCGCGCATGCTCAGCTCACACTGCCCGGGTGATTGACGGGAGCTCCGGACCAATAGGAAGAGCGGGGTGGGGCTGGAGGACCGAGCGGGCGACGGGTCCTCCAACTAATCGGAGTGTTCGAAGGGCGGGGCTTGCGCTACCCAGTGGGCGGGGCTCAGCCCAGAGCTCCCTCGTTGACTGAAACTCTGCATCATTTTCAAACCTGATTTCTCTCCAACTCCAGGAGAAGACTGGACCTTTCTGTTGTGGCTTTAAACAGATGAAACCCTGTGGGGTGGAGCAAACATTGCAACATTTGGTAGTGAAATGGATTCATTCAGGACAGACAGCAGGGACTATTTCAGGAAATAACTCAATGCAGTTGTTGTTTCTCTTTGAACTCTTCCCTTGGAGAACAGTGTGAAACAGTGGAAGGATATTTATTATTGAAGGATTCTCCGGCTGTTTAACGCTCCTTCCATGGCCGTTACCATTCTGATACCAGCTGATAGGCTGGTTAGTCCTTAACCGGGAGTGTTTTATGAGCTCCCACAACTCATACAATGGGGGTGGGCACCTACACCCACCGGACACGCCTGTCCGACCCGATACCAACCCAGAATGAGCTGGAGATCCGTCTCCACTCGCCAGGACAGTCTGCAGCGAGGCTCAAACTTTACACACTTCTGACTCAGAGGCGGGAATGTGAACAGTCATTGTTTATTACCCCAAAAACCTACAAGTGCCACCTAACTGACTGACTCTCTTCCTTTGTATATCCACCTCATTTTTTATAAAAGCTCTTGATTCTGTCTTCCACAGCTCAATGTTGGCACGTACGTCATCTAACGCCCTCCTTCTCCCTGACAGTGCGGAACTGCAGCTGCTGCAGAAACCACATCCTTCTCGACACTCTCCCAAGGTCGGCCTGATCCTCTCAGACTCAACTCATTCCCATCTTTCTCCAGTATTTTCATTACCCTGAAATTAATTGCATCAGTTTATTATTAATTGTGCTTTATGAATCGAATCCAGCTTCTCCAATGTTTATTCTCATTCAGTTTGCATTGTGGTCAATCATAGACTGTCACATCTGCTTCTGTTTCCGCCTTATCTTCCTGTTCCGTCTGGTTTTGCTCGGGAATGTGCTTTCTGTGGTCAGAATTCAGTTAATCAGTGTCGAGCTGCATGTATTCTCTCAGACTAACTTGATTGTGCCCATGGTGCCTGTGTTAGCTATTGTCACTGTTTAATTCTCAACCTCTGTAAAAGTGCTTTAATTTTCCAACAGGTGCTGTGTTCAGTTTTAAACAACAGACCTCAGGATGACATATTGGCCTTGTAGCTGATCCAGCACAGATTCACCAGGGCTGAACGGGTTAAATGATGAGGACAGGTTGCAGAGCCTTAGATTGCATTCCCTTGAGTTTAGGATGACGGGTGATCGAAGTGAGGTGTTTGAAATGATTAAACGGTTTCAATGGAGTAGATACAAAGAAACTATTTCTTCTGGTGGGGAAATCCAGAACAAGATTGGGGGGAACAAAATAAACTAGAATTGTCTGTTCTGAATTTCTATCCTGGACTCTCAGTGATAGCTTTTGTAAACTCCTTTTACAGGCTGTGAGAAGGGCAGCATTTACACACCGCAAACTCAAACCAAACATCACATCAAGATCTGACAGAGTCACTCCATTCATCAGGACCTGAATATCATCGGCCTTTGAATGTGGAAGGAGAAATGATTGTTCTGTCTGTGGGAAAAGATTTCAAACATCAGTGTGACTGGAAAAGCACCGAGACTCTCACACCCGAGTGAGAGTGTTCCAGTGCACTGACTGTGGAAAGAGCTTTAACCAGTTACACAGCCTGAGAAAACATCGCACCGTTCACAGCGGGGAGAAACCGTACATGTGTACTGTGTGTGGACGAGGCTTCAACCAATCGTCCAACCTGGAGAGTCACAAGGACATCCGCACCATGGAGAAACCGTGGAAATGTGGGGACTGTGGAAGGGATTCAATTACCCATCACAGCTGGAAATTCATAGGCGCAATCACACCAGGGAGAGGCCGTGTGTGGGAAGGGCTTCACTCGTTCACCCTACCTCATTGAACACCAACTTGTTCACACTGATGAGAGACATTTAAAATGTTTTTTTTAATTCATTCGTGGGGTCTGGGCGTCGCTGGCAAGGCCAGCATTTATTGCCCATCCCTAGTTGCCCTTGAGAAGGTGGTGGTGAGCCGCCTTCTTGAACCGCTGCAGTCCGTGTGGTGAAGTTTCTCCCACGGTGCTGTTAGGGAGGGAGTTCCAGGATTTTGACCCAGCGACGATGAAGGATCGGCGATATACTTCTAAGTCAGGATGGTGTGTGACTTGGAGGGGAACTTGTAAATGGTGGTGTTCCCCTGCACCTGCTGCCCTTCTAGATGGAAGAGGTCTCGGGTTTGGGAGGTGCTGCCGAAGAAGCCTTGGCGAGTTGCTGCAGTGCATCTTGTAGAGGGTACACAGTGCAGCCACGGTATGCCGGTGGTGGAGGGAGTGAATGTTTTCGGTGGTGGATGGGGTGCCAATCAAGTGGGCTGCTTTATCCTGGATGGTGTCGAGCTTCTCGAGTGTTGTTGGAGCTGCACTCATCCAGGTAAGTGGACAGTATTCCATCACACTCCTCACTTGTGCCTTGTAGATGGTGGAAAGGCTTTGGGGAGTCAGGAGGTGAGACACTCGCCGCAGAATACCGAGCCTCTGACCTGCTCTTGTTGCCACAGTATTTATGTGGCTGGTCCAGTGAAGTTTCTGGTGACCCCCAGGATGTTGATGGTGGGGGATTCGGCGATGGTAATGCCGTTGAATGTCATGGTGAGGTGGTTAGACTCTCACTTGTTGGAGATAGTCATTGCCTGGCACTTCTGTGGCGCGAATGTTACCTGTCACTTATCAGCCCAAGCCTGAACATCGTCCAGGTTCTGACTGTGAGAAGAGCTTTAAAAGCACTCATGGTCTGCTGCAGCACCAACGCACTCACACCGGTTAGAGGCTGGTCACCCGCACTCAGTGTGGAAGGAGATTCATTGCTTTATCCACCCTGCCGAAACACCAGCGACTTCACAATGAGGAGAATCCTCACACCTGCACTCAATGTGGAAAGAGACTCACTCAGTCATCCAGCCACTGAGACACCAGCAAGTTCACACTGGGGAGTGGCTATTCACCTGCACCATGTGGGGGACAGAATTCACTGAGCCCTCCAGCCTGCTGAGACACCAGCAAGTTCACACTGGAGAGAGCCTGTTCACCTGCTCCATGTGGGGGACAGGATTCACTGAGCGCTCCAACTTGGTGAGACACCAGCAAGTTCACACTGGGGAGAAGATGGTCACCTGCTCCGTGTGGGGGACAGGATTCACTGAGCGATCCAACCTGCTGAGACACCAGCAAGTTTACACTGGGGAGAGGCTGTTCACCTGCACCGTGTGGGGGAAAGGATTCACTGAGCGCAGCAGCCTACTGAGACACCAGCAAGTTCACACTGGGGCGAGGCTGTTCACCTGCTCTGTGTGGGGGACAGAATTCACTGAGCCCTCCAGCCTGCTGAGACACCAGCAAGTTCACACTGGGGAGCGGCTGTTCACCTGCTCTGTGCGGGGGACAGAATTCACTGAGCGATCCAACCTGCTGAGACACCAGCAAGTTTACACTGGGGAGAGGCTGTTCACCTGCACCGTGTGGGGGAAAGAATTCACTGAGCGCTGCAGCCTGCTGAGACACCAGCAAGTTCACACTGGGGCAAAGCTGTTCACCTGCTCCGTGTGGGGGACAGGATTCACTGAACTCTCCAGCCTGCTGAGACACCAGCAAGTTCACACTGGGGAGAGGCTGTTCACCTGCTCCGTGTGGGGGACAGGATTCACTGAGCCCTCCAGCCTGCTGAGACACCAGCAAGTTCACACTGGGGAGAGGCTGTTCACCTGCTCCGTGTGGGGGACAGGATTCACTGAGCCATCCAGCCTGCTGAGACACCAACAGTTTTACAAGTAAATGGCAGAGAGGTTGGATTCTGCTGTTGTTGCTGCTGTTAATCACATTGAAGACTGCAGTGTTCATTCTGACAGTTGGGGTTTGTTTCTGCTGATGTTAATAACTGGGCTGGAGGTTAATATTCGGGATATATCTATCTATATATATAAACGGATCGTTCTGTTTGTCTATCTGTCTGTCTGTCCTCACGTGTGCGTCTGTCCGGCTATGCGCTCGAAAGTTATAGAGCGTACCTACGCGTGCGTTACATCAAAAGAAAGCTTACCGTTCCGAAACGGTCGTAAGCGTATTTACGTTTCGGCCGGACAAAAATCGCGCCCGCGGTATCCAAAAAACGTTCAACATTCCGCTCATTAGCATCTCATTATCCGCTCATTAGCGATAGAGTGACCGCGAGGTCGACCAGTCGTACGCCGGGTTCCTGGCGCGTGCGGCCGGGCCCTCCTACGGTCGGGTGACGGGACGATTGACCAATCCTACGCTTCGGTCACCTGACGGTCGACCAATCGGTGCGTGTGTGGGCGGGCCTTATCGTTCTGAACCGAGGTGAGTCGCCGCCATCTTGATTCCAAACTTTTCCTTTCTTTTTCCCGCTTTCTGCGTCTTTAAAAAAAAAGTTGCTTTTACAACACATAGGCCTAGAAATTCAGTGGGCTGCACCACCAGTTAGCGCCCAAAGAGGGCACTCAGTGGCTTTAGCGCCACTGGCCACGCCTCCCGCGATATTTAGCGGGGCGCTAATGGCGGCGTTAGCTTGTAGCGCTGCGTCGCCACCGATGACGTCATTGGTGTGCGCAGCGCCCCGCTCCCGCCCCGATCACCATATTTGGTCGCACTCGCCTCTTTAACGCCGGTCGCAAATCGCGACCGGTTCACAGGGCCTACCTGTGGCGGTAGTGGCGCAAATTAAGGTGGAGGTGCGGGGCGGACATTTTTTCCGGTGGCCGCCTGCCAGCACCTCCTCGCACCTCCCTCCCCGGCCTCCTGATCCACACCCCGGGCAGTGCCGGCTGTGTCCCAAAAGCCCGGCACTTCTCCTCGGTGTCGGGCTCTTCTGCTGGCACTCGTGATCGGTGATCGCGCTGGTGCAGGCCCCTCCCCCTTAAGAAGGGGAGGAAGGCCTGCAGTACAGCAGCGCGCCGTGCCACAACATGTGGCGCTGTGGCCCGTAGCGCGGCGATATTCAGTGTGGGGCTTCCGTTTGGGGCGCTGAAACTGAATATCGGGCTGGCGCAAGTGGCTCCGCTCGCAGCGGTAATTCCGGCGCCCAGGCGAGTTTGGCGCCCCAAACGGGGCGCCACTGAATTTCTAGGCCATATTGTTTTTTAAAAAAGTTAATTACTTTCTAAATCTTTTATCTAATCTCATTAATTTTGCTACCTTTCCCCGTTTTTCCAGGTAGGCCTCGAAGCCTCGGCCTCTCCTCCGCACCCACACCCCAGCTAGACACCTCCCGGCCCCTGTCAACAAGCGGCCATCTTTGTGAAGGCTGGAGGGGCGGGCCTCAGCCGAGCGCTGCTACCGCTGCCATCTTAGTAAAGGCTGGTGCGGCGGGTGGCGTCACGGAGCTCCGTGGAGCAGGTGCGCGGCGGCGTCTAACTCTCCCCCCCCCCCAGTCTGTCTCTCTCTCTCTTCCCCGCGCCTCCTGAATGCGCGGGGGGAAGAGGCCCGGGGCAGCGTGGCCGCTTTCGGAGACTTCAAACTCATGCAACAAAAAGTTTATTTTTTTTTCCGTGACAGGTGAGGAGGGTCTTTGTTCACGCAATCGGCCGCTCAGGCCCAGGCCCGGAGATCGGGAGGCGGAGAGGGGAGGAGGGTTACCAAGGCAACTGGGGCTCGGGTGGGGGGCGGGGTCTCTCTGCTCTTGAAACCGGCTCGGGCGGGGGGCGGGGCTCCAGAGATCGGGCCTCCGGAGATCGGGGGGGGGCGAGCCTCGGGAGATCGGGGGGGGGCGAGCCTCGGGAGATCGGGGGGGCGAGCCTCGGGAGAGGGGGGGGGGGCGAGCCTCGGGAGATCGGGGGGGGGGGCGAGCCTCGGGAGATCGGGGGGGGGCGAGCCTCGGGAGATCGGGGGGGGCGAGCCTCGGGAGATCGGGGGGGGTGGGGGGCGAGCCTCGGGAGATCAGGGGGGGCGGGGCTCGGGGGGGGCGGGGCTCGATAGATCGGGGGGGGCTCGGGAGATCGGGGGCGGGGCTCGGGGGGCGGGGCTTGGGAGATCGGGGCGGGGGGAGCCTCGGGAGGGGGAGCCTCGGGGGGGGCGGGGCTCAGGGACTCCCCCCCCCGCCCCTCCCCCACCCTCCCCTCCCCCCCGCACCCTCTCCCCTCCCCCCGCCTCCTCTCCCCCTCCCCCCTGCTCCCCCTCCTCCTCCTCTCCCCTTCCCCCCCTCCCCTCCTCTTCTTCCCCCCCCTCTTCCCCCCAGTCGCTCTCTCTCTTCCCCCCCAGTCGCTCTCTCTCTTCCCCCAGTCGCTCTCTCTCTGCCCCCCAGTCGCTCTCTCTTCCCCCCAGTCACTCTCTCTTCCCCCCAGTCGCTCTCTCTCTCTTCCCCCCAGTTGCTCTCTCTTCCCCCCAGTTGCTCTCTCTCTTTTCCCCCCAGTCACTCTCTCTCTTCCCCCCGTCGCTCTTCCCCCCGTCGCTCTCTCTCTTCCCCCCCAGTCGCTCTCTCTCTTGCCCCCCAGTCGCTCTCTCTCTTGCCCCCCAGTCGCTCTCTCTCTTCCCCCCCAGTCGCTCTCTCTCTTTCCCCCCCCCTCCACCAGTCGCTCTCTCTCTCTCTCTTCCAACAACAACATGCCCTCGAAAAAGCCTCGGCACCGCCGGGCACTCCAGCTAGTATCTATATATATAAACGGATACTTGTGTCTATCTGTCTGTCTGTCCTTCTGTCTGTCCTTCTGTCTGTCCTCGGGTGTGCGTCTGTCCGGCTATGCGCTCAAAAGTTACAGAGCCTACCTACGCGTGCGTTACGTCGAAACAAAGCTTACCTTTCGAAAACGGTCTTAAGCGTATTTACGTTTCGGCCGGGCTAAAATCGCGCCCGCGGTATCCGAAAAACCTTCAACATTCCGCTCATTATCCACTCATTACCATAGAGTGACATTGAGGTCGACCAATCGTACGGTCGACCAACCCGATGGTAGACCAATCAATGCGTGGCGGGGGCGGGTTCGTCGCATGTGCAGCCGGGCCCTCCTACAGTCAAGTGACAGGACGATTGACCAATCCAATGCTTCGGTGACATGACGATCGACCAATCAGTGCGTGTGTGGGCGGGCCTTATCGTTCTGAACTGAGGTGAGTAGCCGCCATCTTTATTCTCACCTTCTGTGTGTATATTTGTTAGGACCGATTTTTTTTTTTAATGTGTAAAACGTAAAAACACAATGTCTAAAACGTTAAAACACAATGAAGATGGTGTCCCATCTTCTTAACAGCCGCTTAAAAAAAAATAACTTTTGGTGTTTTCAGCAAGAATGCGCGTTCCTTCTTCGTGGCAGCTTTTTAAAAACATGAAAACACTTTCAACATGGCCTCCCGTCTTCTTAACACCCGTTTTTGAAAAAATTTTTTTTTTGCTCTTTCGGTGACCCCCTCAAAACACTCCTCCCACTCTCCCTCCTCCTCCTCCCCCCCTTCTCACTCTCTCCCCCCCCTTCTCACTCTCTCCCCCCTTCTCTCTCTCTCTCTCTCTCTCCCGCCCCGGCGCCCCCACTCCCTCGCCCCCCCCTCCCTCGCCCCCCCTCCCTCGCCCTCTCCCTCGCCCCCTCTCCCCCCCGCCCTCACGCCCCCCCTCGCCGCCCCCTCTCCCTCGCCCCCCCTCCCTCGCCTCGCCCCCCCTCGCCCGCCCTCTCCCTCGCCCCCTCTCCCTCGCCCCCCCTCCCTCGCCCCCTCTCCCTCGCCCCCTCTCCCGCGCCCCCCCTCCCTCGCCCCCCCTCCCTCGCCCCCCCCTCGCACCCACCCCTCTCCCTCGCCCTCCCTCTCCCTCGCCCCCCCTCCCTCGCCCCCTCTCTCCCTCGCCCCCCTCTCTCCCTCGCCCCCCTCTCCCTCGCCCCCCCTCTCCCGCGCTCCCCCCTCTCCCTTGCCCCCCTCTCCCTCGCCCCCCCCTCCCTCGCCTCCCCTCTCGCCCCCCTCTCTCCCTCGCACCCCCTCTCCCTCGCCCCTCTCTCCCTCGCCCCCCTCTCTCCCTCGCTCCCCCTCTCCCTCGCTCTCTTCCCCCCCTCTCTCCCTCGCTCTCTTCCTCCCCTCTCCCTCGCTCTCTTCCCCCCCACAGTCGCTCGCTCTCTTCCCCCCCACAGTCGCTCGCTCTTCCCCCCCACAGTCGCTCGCTCTCTTCCCCCCCACAGTCGCTCGCTCTCTTCCCCCCCACAGTCGTTCGCTCTCTTCCCCCCCACAGTCGCTCGCTCTCTTCCCCCTCCCCTCACAGTCGCTCGCTGTCTTCCTTCCCCCCCCCCACAGTCGCTCGCTCTCTTTCCCCCCCCCACAGTCGCTCTCTCTCTCTCTTCCAACAACATGTCCTCGAAAAAGCCTCGGCACCGCCGGGCACTCTAGCTAGTATATATATATAAAACATTATGTCTTTCTGTCTCTCTGTCCGGCTATACAATCAAAAGTTATAGAGCGTACCTACACATGGGTAACATCAAAAGAAAGCTTACGATTCCAGAACGGTCGTAAGCGTATTTACGTTTCGGTGAGACAAAAATTGCTCCCGCGGTATCCAAAAAACATTCAAAATTCCGCTCATTATCTGCTCATTAGCATTGAGTGACGTCGAGGTCGACCAATCGTACGGTCGAGCAACCCGACGGACGACCAATCGCTGCGTGGCGGGGGCGGGTTCCTGGCGCGTGCAGGCGGGCCCTCCTAGAGTCGAGTGACGGGACGATTGACCAATCCTACGCTTCGGTGACCTGACGGTCGACCAATCGGTGCATGTGTGGGCGGGCCTTATCGTTCTGAACCGAGGTGAGTCGCCGCCATCTTGATTCCAAACTTTTCATTTCTTTTTCCCGCTTTCTGCGTGTTTCTTTTCAAATCTACATTTCCACCAAAAAAAAAGTTGCTTTTAAAACACAAATTGTTTTTTAAAAAGTTAATTCATTTGTAAATCTTTTTTCTAACCTCTATAATTTTCCTACCTTTCACCGTTTTTGCAGGCAGGCCTCGAAGCCTGGGCGTCTGTTGCCCAGCCACGCCCGAGCTAAGCACCGGCCATCCCGCTGGGCCCGATTCCTAACCAGCGGCCAGCCATCTTGGTAAAGGCTGGCTGGGCTCACTGCAAGCTTCTCGCGCTTCTGCACGGCGCACGCGCACCTCCACACAGAGCGTGGCCCAGAGGGAAGCGAGCAGGTTAGCGGGGGCGGAAGAGGGTTACCCCGGCAACCGGTCTCGCCAGCCGCAATCGGCCGTCTCAAGCCGCGTCAGGCCCGCTTCTGGTGAGGGCGGGGCTCGGGCTCACCGGGGCGCTGCGCTCGGCATGTCAGTGCGTGGGGTGTCACCGGAGCTCAGCGGAGCCATCGCCGGCAGAGGGGAGAGGGTCTGCTGGCTCCCCCCCTCCTTCCCCCACACCTCCTCTCCACCTCTCTCCCACTCCCCGCTCCCCCTATCAAAACCCCGCCCGGAAGTCCCCCTCCCCGGCCGGTCCCCCTCGCCCCATCCACGTCATGCCCCCCCACCGTCCTCACCCGCCTTCCTTCCCCCCCCCGCCCCTTCCTCCCCCCATTCCCCCCCTGCCCTCCCTCCCCTCCTTCCCTCCCTCCCCTCTTCCATCCCCCCCTCCCTCCCTCCCCTCGCCACCTGCCCCTCCCTCCACCTCCCCTTCCTCCCCCTGCCTCCCCCCTCCCCTTCCTCCCCCTCCCCTTCCTCCCCTCCCCTTCCTCCCCCTCGCCTTCCTCCCCCCTTCCTCCCCCTCCCCCTCCCCTTCCTCCCCTCCCCATCCTCCCCCCTCCCCTTCCCCACCTCCCCTCCCCCTCCCCCACCTCCCCTCCCCCTCCCCTCCCCCCCAGTCGCGCTCTCTCTTTCCCCCCCTTCCCCCCAGTCGCGCTCTCTCTTCCCCCCAGTCGCGCTCTCTCTTCGCCCCAGTCGCTCTCTCTCTTCCCCCCAGTCGCTCTCTCTCTCCCCCCCAGTCGCGCTCTCTCTTCCCCCCAGTCGCGCTCTCTCTCTCTCTTCCAACAACAACATGCCCTCAAAAATCCCTCGGCACAGCCGGGCACTTCAGCTAGTGTCAAATAAATTAACTATGTTTGAAACACACGGTGGGTCAAGTCCTTGATTTTCCCAAGATAAGTGGCGACTAATTGATGTCCTGTTACAAACTGTTCCATTTTGAGCCTTTTCTCCCGTCTTACTCTCGATTATTTCAGTTGTTATTACCTTCAGTTACAGTTCCAGCTCCCAATACATAACATAAGAACATAAGAAATAGTAGCAGGAGTAGGCCAATCGGCCCCTCGAGCCTGCTCCGCCATTTAATAAGATCATGGCTGATCTGATCCTAACCGCCAATCTACTGTCACAGAACCATCTCCTGAATCTAACAGAATTAGACACACGAAATAGGAGCAGGATCAGGCTACACGGCCCCTGGGCCCACTCCGCTACCCACAGGGCCATGTCCGATCCGAACCTAGACTCATGTTCAAATTCCTGCCCGCTCCCTGTAACCCTTAATTCCCTTTACTTCTAGGAAACTGTCTATTTCTGTTTTAAATTTATGTAATGATGTGGCTTCGACAGCTTTTTGGGGCAGCATATTCCATGGACGTACCACCCTCTGAGTGAAGTAGTTCCTCCTCATCTCAGTTTTGAAAGAGCAGCCCCTTATTCTAAGACTATGCCCCCTAGTTCTAGTTTCACCCATCATCGGGAACATCCTCCCCTCATCCACCCGATCCAACCCCTTCACAATCTTATATGTTTCAATAAGATCGCCTCTCATTCTTCTGAACTCCAATGAGTAGAGTCCCAACCTACTCAACCTCTCCTCATATGACCACCCCCTCATCCCCGGGATTAACCGAGTGAACCTTCTTTGTACTGACTCGAGAGCAAGTATGTCTTTTCTTAAAGATGGACACCAAAACTGTACGCAATATTCCAGGTGCGGTCTCACCAATACCTTGTACAACTGAAGCAATACCTCCCTATTTTTATATTCTATCCCCCTAGCAATGAAAGCCAACATTCCATTGGCCTTCTTAATCACTTGCTGCACCTGCATACTAACCTATTGAGTTTCGTGCACCAGGACCCCCAGATCCCTTTGTACTTCAGTACTTTCTAGTTTCTTGCCATTAAGATAATAGCTTGCTCTATGATTTTTCCTGCCAAAGTGCATAACCTCACACTTTCCAGTATTGTATTCCATCTGCCAAATCTCTGCCCACTTACTTAGCCTGTCTATGTCCCCTTGCAGGTTTTTTATGTCCTCCTCACTCACTACTTTCCCTCCCATCTTAGTATCATCTGCAAACTTTGATATGTTACACTCGCTCCCCTCCTCCAAATCGTTAATATAGATTGTAGAGTTGGGGACCCAGCACCAACCCCTGCGGAACACCACTAGTTACTGATTGCCATTCTGAGAATGAACCATTTACCCCAACTCTCTGCCTTCTGTTAGATAGCCAATCCTCTATCCATGCCAGAATATTACCCCCAATCCCGTGATTTTTTATCTTAAGCAATAATCTTTTGTGTGGCACCTTGTCAAATGCCTTTTGGAAGTCTAAATACATTACGTCCACTGGTTCCCCTTTAACCACCCTATATGTTACTTCCTCAAAGAACTCCAGCAAATTTGTCAAACATGACTTCCCCTTCATAAAACCATGCTGACTTTGTCCTATTAAATGATGATTATCCAAATGTCCTGTTACTGTCTCCTTAATAATGGACTCCAAAATTTTACCTACCACAGATGTTAGGCTAACCGGTCTATAGTTTCCAGCCTTCTGTCTACTGCCCTTTTTAAATAAGGGTGTTACATTAGCAGTTTTCCAGTCTGCCGGGACCTTTGCTGAGTCCAGGGAGTTTTGGAAAATTATTACCAATGCATCCACAATCCCAACCGCCACTTCCCTCAAGACCCTAGGATGTAAGCCATCAGGTCCAGGTGATTTATCCACCTTGAGTCCCATTATTTTACCGAGTACCACTTCCTTAGTGATTTTGATCGTGTTTAGCTCCTCCCCCCCTATAGCCCCCTGTTTGTCCAGTGTTGGGATATTCTTAGTGTCTTCTACTGTAAAGACTGATACAAAATATTCATTCAGTGTTTTTGCCATCTCCATATTTCCCACCATTAATTTCCCGGTCTCATCCTCTAAGGGACCAACATTTACTTTAGCCACCCTTTTTCTTTTTATATAACTATAAAAACTCTTACTATCTGTTTTTTACTTTCATAATCTATCTTCCCTTTCTTAATCAATCTTTTTGTTATATTTTGCTGTCTTTTAAAGTTTTCCCAATCCTCTATCCTCCCACTAGATTTGGCTACCTTATATGCCCTTGTTTTTAGTCGCATACTATCCTTAATTTCTTTACTTAGCCACGGATGGCTGTCTTTTCTTTTACACCCTTTTCATCTCAGTGGAATATATATTTTTTTGGAAGTTGTAAAATAACTCCTTAAATGTATACCACTGATCATGTATCGTCTTACCCTTTAATCTATTTTCCCAATCCACTCTACTCAATTCCGCTCTCATACCTTCAGTCTCCTTTATTCAAGCTTAGCACGCTTGTTTGAGATCCAACCTTCTTACCCTCTAATTGAATATGGAATTCAACCATGTTATGGTCACTCATTCCAAGGGGATCCTTTACTAGGACATTTTAATTAATCCTGTCTCGTTACACAGGACCAGATCTAAGATTGCTTGCCCCCTGGTCGGTTCAGTTACATACTGCTCAAGAAACCCATCCCTAATACACTCAATGAACTCATCCTCAAGGCAGCCCTGCCCAATTTGATTTGTCCAATTAATATGATAGTTAAAATCCCCCATAATTATAGATGTTCCCTTATTACAAGCCTCAACTATTTCCTGATTGATACTCCGTCCAACATAGTTGCAACTGTTCGGAGGCCTATAGACTACGCCCACTAGTGTTTTTTTCCCCTTATTATTCCTTACCTCCACCCAAACTGTTTCATTATCCTGATCTTTTGACCCAATATCATTTCTCTGTATTACAGTGATTCCTTCCTTTATTAACATAGCCACCCCACCTCCCCTTCCTTCCTGCCTGTCCTTCCTGATCGTTAAATAACCTGGTATGTTTAATTCCCAGGCATTGTCACCCTGCAGCCATGTTTCTGTAATGGCCACAAGATCATACCCATATATAGTTATTTGTGCCATTAACTCGTCTATTTTGTTACGAATGCTACGTGCATTCAGATAGAGAACTTTCAAATATGTTTTGTGACACTTAGTTCCTGCTTTTGCCCTTTTTATTACTTTACCTTTTACTCCATACCTTCTGCCCCTTCCTGACACGCTCTGGTTTTTAATTTCCCCACTGCTACCTAAGTCTATGACCTTCTCTGTTGTCATTTTTATTATTTGCTCTCTAGGAACCTCCCCCCCACTAGTTAGTTTAAAGCCCTCTCTACAGCCCTAGTTATATGATCCGCCAGGACTCCAGTCCCAGCACTGGCCAAGTGAAGCCCGTCCCAACGGAACAGCTCCCTCCTGCCCCAGTACTGGTGCCAGTGTCCCAGGAAGCAAAACCTATTTCTCCCACACCAGTCTTTGAGCCACGCATTTAACTCTCTAATTTTATTTGTCCTAGCCAAATTCGCTCGTGGCTCAGGTAATAATCCAGAGATTATTACCCTTGAGGTTCTGTCTTTTAATTTGACCCCTAGCTGCTCATACTCCTTTAACAGAACCGGCTTCCTAGTCCTATCTACATCGTTTGTACCAACATGGACCACAACAACTGGATCCACCCCCTCCCACTGCAAGTTTCTTTCCAGCACAGAGGAGATGTCCTTAACCCTGGCACCGGGTAGGCAACACAGCCTTCGGGACTCTCGCTCTCGGCTGCAGAGAACTCTATCTATCCCCCTAATAATACTATCCCCTACCACTACAACATTTCTAGTTACTCCCCCCTCTTGAATGGCCCCCCGTTCCACGGTGCTGTGGCCAGGTTGCTCATCCTCCCTACAGTCCCTGCTCCCGTCCCCACAGGGAGTAAGAACATCGAACCTGCTGGACAAGAGCAAGGGCTGCGGCTCCTCCAGCTCTACCTCCTGGATCCCCGTACCTGCCTCACTTGTAGTCACACCGTCCTGTCCCTGACCATGAGCTACATCTGAATTAATTAACTTCATAGGTGTGATCACCTCCTGATACACAGAGTCCAGGTACTTCTCCCCCTCCCTGATGTGTCGCAGTGTCTGAAGCTCAGACTCCAGCTCATCAACACGGAGCTGGAGTTCCTGTAGCAGCAGACACTTGTCACAGACATAATCACCGTGAGCCTCAATGGGGTTCACCGGCTCCCACATCTCGCAACAGTAACACATCACTTGCTCCATTCTATGTAATTAATTAAATTTTTTATTGTTAGTTATGGACACCCTCTGCCCGATTATAGATGCTAGTATCCCCTTTAATTAATTGGATTTAATTTAAATCAATCCCTCTAATTACACCAGTTAAATGGTTTACCAACAGTCACTCTGCACCAGAAAGGCCTTATTAACTACAACCCACAGTTAAAGTTTGAAAAGAGCACCTAACACCCCACTTACCCTAACTCACACACTTACCCAAACTCACAGCACTCTCTGCTGACTCGCACTCAGCGCTTGCTCGCACTAGGACTGGTCTTTTTATACTGTTTGCTTGTTTACAGCCAAATGAGTCACCCCTGCTGATTGGTTAGAAAACTGGTTTCCACTGCCTGCTGTGCCAATTTACTCCTACTGCAGTGTAACCTTGTTTTACTCTTCTTAAACCAACAGAATCCCGAATATTTAACTTTTCCCCTTTACTTAAACTGCTTAAGTAATCTTATCAAGAATGATTTAAAGAGAAATAACAATTAAAGAACTCACACACTTACCCAAACTCACAGCACTCTCTGCTGACTCGCACTTCCGGAGTGCCTGTCCTAGCCTTGGTATCCAGGGATCACTAAACACAAAGCCCAGTCTGTTAATCACTTTCCCCAGCCCCAAACTGTAACATCATAGCCATATCACCCTAACCCAAACCATTAGTGCAGGTCATCCACTTTGGACCTAAAAAGGATAGAACAGAGTACTTTCTAAATGATGAAAAGCACCGGTAGGAGAGGGCGGGGCACAGTGGGGCAATAAAACACAAGGCAGGTTTATGAACACGGGGTGCGGCCTTAGGCCCGAATAACAGCCCACAAGGCCGGTGTGATTCCATTAGGGTGGCTAATCCTGGGCCTTCTCCTCGGGGAGCAACCCTGGTTACCGAAGGAACTGACCGCCACCTTCGTAGAGGAAGATGGGAAGAGTTCAGCGAGCAGTAGGGCACATTCGCCGCCATCTTGGTACAGGAACAGAGAGTGGGCAGGGCTTCAGGGTCCCACAGAGGGTTTCTCTCTATTTTCTCCCCTCCTCTCCTGAAGGTGCCGACTCGCCCTGGGGTTACAGTTCCACCGTTTCCGCCCAATCTCAAGGACCAGTAAAGGGGCCACTCTTCACTAGTGAGCCCGGACAGTGAGTGTTAGCAGGATATTTGACCGCAGAAGCGTCACACTTTGGTTGAGGAGGAGATCACACTCAACTGTTAGGGCCGACCACCAGCAATTGTGCACCATCTTCTTTTCTAAAGATTTCTTAGCTTCTCTAAAGGCTGCTTTTGCCTCCCTCAATTGATATTTGTCTCTATTCTCCTGTAAACTGAATTAATCTTGATCTGAACTGGGTTAAATGTAAGACAGTTCAGGGAGTCAGACATCATTCTCCCCTAGACCTACGCTGGCCGGTAAAACCCCAGACGGTTCCTCAGTAAGGATTCCTCTGGTTCCTCAGCATATATTTGTCAGGATACTGAAGCCCAGCTTTCTTACCGTCCACTCCTGGAGGCCCCACTCCCTGAGCCTACAACCTTCAGCAGGGTCAGTGGTGGAGTTCCACAGCGGGAGTGATCTCAGAGTAACTGTCGGGATCACATCCCCGTGGATGTTCCGGGTTGTGTATTTTTAGTTATCCTGGTGTCTAACACACATATCAATAAAACAGGGAATTCCTGGAAATACTCTGCAGGTCCTTCTTTATCTGGAGATCAAATGTCTGTTGTATAATTGTACCAGCAGTTAACAGGCTCCTGTGAACTCCTCCATCTGCTATTTTAATGCAGACTTTAACCAATTTATTTTAAACGGGTTTATTTTAAATGGGTTAATGCCTGCCTTAAAATGATAGACTCAGGACAGTCAGAAAAAACACGTTAAATCTTCACAGAATAATTACCACCGTCATTTTTTTACTATAATCTCAAACCTGCCGTTCCACTTTCAGTCAGGAACAGATCGCAGTTTGACACCAATCTCTGATTTGACAGCACGTTTCCAGCATTCACCGTTGTTCTTCCCGACTCTAAACACAGTTGTAAAGCAGCCTTCTGTTCTGTGCCTAGGAGCTCTGGACCATGGAAGAGAGTGGCTGGGACACATTTCTTACAGGCCTCAAGATAAACCCTCACGGCGACTTTGCTGTCAGTGCAGAGAGACGAGAAAGACCAAAGTGCCGTTTGCCCCTCTCAGTGTGGCCCTGAAGGACTGTGCCCAGGCTGAAGTTCTGTTCCCGCCGTACGATCCTCCCCCAGATTGTCCTTTCTGAGCTCCAGCCAGGTGATGCTAAACACCCAGATGGGAAAGACAAAAATCTACAACAATGTGTATAAAACAAAGCTGATTTATTTGGCATCTATCCAGAATATTAAACTCCAACTCAGTTATAGGGGTTATTAACATCAGCAGAAACAAATCCCAACTGTCAGAATGAGCATGGTTCAGTCCTGGATGTGATTAACAGCAGCAATAACAGCAGAATCCAACCTCTGTCGTCACTTGAGAACTCGCTGGTGTGTCAGAGAGTGGGATGACCGAGTGAATCCCTTCCCACACATGGAGCAGGTGAACGGCCTCTCCGCAGTGTGAGTATGTTTGTGTTTCAGCAGGTTGGATGAATCAGTGAATCCTTTCCCACACACATAGCAGGTGAATGTTCAGAGTGAACTCGCTGGTGTCTCAGAAGATCAGATGATTGTGTGAATCCCTTCCCACACATGGAGCAGGTGAATGGTCTCTCACCAGTGTGAACTCGCTGGTGTCTCAGCAGATCATTTTTGCTTTTAAATCTCTTCTCACAGTCAGAACATGTAAAAGGCCTCATATCAGTGTGAACTCGCTGGTGTCTCAGTAGGTGGGATGACTGAGTGAATCCCTTCTCGCACACAGGGCAGGTGAATGGCCTCTCCCCAGTGTGAACTCGTTGGTGTATCAGCAGGTAGGATAACTGAGTGAATCCCTTCCCACAGACAGAGCAGGTGAACGGCCTCTCCCCAGTGTGAACACGCTGGTGCGTCAGTAGGTGGGATGAACGGGAGAATCCCTTCCCACATTCAGAGCAGGTGAACGGCCTCTCCTCTGAGTGATTATGCTGGTGTGTCAACAGATCATTTCTACTTTTAAAGCTCTTCTCACAGTCGGAACATTTAAAAGGTCGCTTATCAGAGTGAACAAGTTGATGTGTAGTGAGGTGGGATGAACGAGTGAATCTCTTCCCACATACGGAGCAGGTGAACGGCCTCTCTCCAGTGTGAGTGCGCTGGTGTATAGTGAGTTCAGATGATCGCCTGAACCCAGTCCCGCAGTGAGAGCAGCTGAACGGTCTCTCCCCGGTGTGAACACGTTGATGGCACGTCAGTTCCCCAGAACTTTTACAGCACTTCCCACAGTCCGGGCATTTAAAAGGTCTCTCATCAGTGTGAACTCGACCGTGCTTCAGCAGATTGGAAGAATTAGTGAATCCCTTCCCACACTCGGAGCAGGTGAACGGCCTCTCCCCAGAGTGACTGCGCTGGTGTGTCAGCAGATCCTTTTTGCTTTTAAATCTCTTCCCACAGTCAGAACATGCAAAAGGTCTCATATCAGTGTGAACTCGCTGGTGTGTCAGCAGGTGGGATGACTGAGTGAATCCCTTATCACACACGGAGCAGGTGAACGGTCTCTCCCCAGTGTGAACTCGCTGGTGTGTCAACAGGTGGGATGATCTCTTGAACCTCTTCCCGCAGTGAGAGCAGCTGAACAGTTTGTAACCGGTGTGAATGTGCTGGTGCTCCATCAGTGCCTCAGGGTGCTTAAAGATCTTCTCACAAACGGATCATTTAAACTCGCTCTTGTCAGTGTGAACTCGCTGGTGTCTCAGCAGGGCAGATGACTGAGTGAATCCCTTCCCACATACTGACCAGGTGAACGTCCTCTCCCCGGTGTGAATTCACCGATGAATTTCCAGTTCAAACAGGTAACTGAATAGTGCTTCTTGCTTCTATGTTCAAAGTCCGATTATATTCAGGTCCCGATAAATCGAGTGACTCGGTCAGATCTTGATGTGCTGTTTGGTTTGAGCTTCCTGTCTGCAAATCCTCCCCTTCCCTGTACCCTGTAAAATGAATTTAAAACAAGAAAAAGTGAGCGTGAGAGAAAACCCAGAAAAAAACAGGGACAGATGGTGAAATTGAGCTTAATGAATCTGGTCATTTGTGGGGCCGGCACTAGAAAAAAAGTGACTATGAAAGCTGTCAGATTGTTGTAAAAACCGACCTGGTTCATTAATGTCCTTCAGGGATGGGAACCCGCCACCCGGTCTGGGCCGACACAAGACTCTGGCCTTTATGGGAGGAAAGAGATACAAGCCGGCTCTGGATTGGCTTCTCCTCCATCTCCACTCCAGCTCAAACTGAAGCAACAAAAAGACCTCCACAGGCGGCCAGGGAGCGACTTCCGCATCCAGCGCCCGCCCTGATACAAGCCGGCTCTGGATTGGCGGCTCTGCTGTGTCGATCCAGTTGTGGTTTCTCCTGTCTGGGGGAGGCGCTGCACCCTGGGTTTCCTGGTGCCGGGGCCCTGGCCGCACGTCCGCCGGGCCCGGCCGCTCTGATTCGGGGTCTGAGACGCGCACTCGGTGTTGCTGAGGCCGCGCTCGCCCCCGCTCAGTGTCCTGGAGCCGCACCGCGCATGCTCCGCGCAGGAAGGCGCTCTCCGGAAGGCCCTTCCCGCGCCTGCGCGCTGCGCCCCTGCTGATGGAGATAGGCCGTATTCACCCGCGTGAGGCACTCTGGATAAGAGCATCTGCCATGTTCAGTATTGTGTTTCCCTGGAGTTCCGGTTCTGAATTTCGGACGCTTCAGTGCCAAGTGGACCAGGTGTTTAAAGCTCATTCATTGCCCTCGCTCCATGTCGCCGTTTCTTAAAGGTACAGAGATTGATTTCCCTTATTGTGCATCTGTTTGTGATATTTAGAGAAAGAAAGACTTGCATTCATATAGCGCCTTTCATGACCAGCGGACCTCCCAAAGCGCTTTACAGCCAATGACGTACTTTTTGAAGTGTCGCCACTGTTGTAATGTAGGAAACGCGGCACCCAGTTTATGCACAGCAAGCTCCCACAACAGCAATATGATAATGACCAGATCATCTGTTTCTGTGATGTTGATTGAGGGATAAATATTGGCCAGGACAACGGGGATAACTGCCCTGCTCTTCTTCAAAATAGTGCCTTGGGATCTTTTACGCCCACCTGAAAGAGCAGACAGGACCTCGGTTTAACATCTCATCTGAAAGGCAGCACCTCCGACAGTGTAGCACTCCCTCAGTACTGCACTGGAGTGTCAGCCTACATTTTTGAGCTCAAGTCTCTGGAGCAGGGACTTGAACCTACAAGCCCTTACTGACTCAAAGGTGAGGGTGCTACCAACTGAGCCCACAGCCTGACACAAAGACCTCTCTACACCTATCGTAGTTAAAGTAACATCCTTCCTGTTAGTAGTGAGCCACATTCTGTACTGGGGGGGACTGCTTTCTATTTTGGTGGCTTCAGCTTTTAAAATTCTCATCCTCCTGCCATACAACCCTCCGAGACCCCTATGCTCCTCCAACTCTGGCCTCTTGTGCAACCCCCACTTCCTTTGCTCCACCATTGGCGGCCATTCCAACAGTTGCTGAGGCCATAAGATCTTTGACCAAGCTTTTAGGCACCAGTTCTGAGGTCTCCTTCTTTGGCTTGGTGTCAATTTTTGACTGACTCCACTCTTGTGAAGCACCTTGGAACATTTTACTGTGTTAAAGGCGCTATGTAAATGCAAGTTGTTGATGCTCCGCTATGTTAGACTCGAATTTTCGGAGCAAAACCAGATGGATACGGCACTGCTGACAAAGTTAAAGTTTATTAGAAAACAGCCGGGAGGCCTTGTGCACAAAGGGAAAGTAGTTAGCTTCCTCAAGCTCGCACCTAACTCTCAAAGGAAAAGCAGCAATACAAGCATGTTTATACCTTTCAATAGACAATGCCCACCAGTTATGAAATGTGGGCATACACGTACAAACAGCGTCACTACAGTTACTCTCTATTGGTTGACGTGGTTAGTCACTCAATTGTCGGGGCCCACCTTGAGGCGTCCTGTGACACTAAACATCCCACATTAGTTGTAGTTACCCTTATCAGTAAGCGCATAGTCTTCAGACATTGAGACTCCACAAAGTAGCTTCAAGCAAGGCCGCAACCGGGCTTATCACCCCCTGGTGCTACTGTGCTAGCCTTGGAGATGCATGGTTACTTCATTAATGTCCCGAGAAAAGCTTGTTGGGATAAACAATGTCAGCTCAGGCTTTGAGCAAACATTCCAAAGGGAGATAAGGGGGTAGATTTTCCCGAACCTGTCGGGAAGAAGGCGGGACTTCCCCTTTCGGGTTTTTGACCCACCTACTTCGACGTCCGGCCAATCCACGTGATTTTCCCTTGATTGACCTTGTTGAGCCCGCCCAGTGGGCTCAGCAGGCCAATTAAGGGCCACCCGGCAACAGGTGATGTCACAGACTGCAATTTCATCTGTCAAGAGTTCTTGACAGATGAAATATCAGTGTCTCACAGCTGTTTGAAGCTGTGAAACACTGACACTCTGAGTTCTGACATGAGTCCTTCTGCACAGACTCAGTTAGAACTCTCACCAGCACTCAAAGCTGAAGGCTGTCACTTTTGACAAATCGCAGCTGTTCAGCTTTAAGTGCTGGCTGAGTGATGCGCTCCCGACAGCTACAGGAAGAAAGGCTGTTAAGGTAAGTACAGGTAAGTAAAAGTTCTTTACACACTTTAGACACACCAAACACACTTACCTTTACACTCATGCACCCATCACTCACCTGAGCACCGACATCGCGACCTCTCCAACTCCTTCAACCCAACGGCCCACCTGCTCTAACCTGGCGTGGTTTGGAGCCATCGGGAAACCCACACGAAACCCCTCAAAATAGAGATTAGGCTAGAAACTGCCTGTTAACTACCTGTTAACAGGCAGTTAATTGGCACTAATCCCTTCCCGCCTGGTTTTGGCGGGTCCCAGTGCGGGACGGGTACCCGCCGCCCCTGAAACTTACGTGGGGCGGGGTGTTGGGAGGGATGGTGTCGGGATCCCCAAATTCAGGATTTCCCCGCCCCCCTCCACATGCCTGAAACCCCGCCTGATGGCTCCACGAAAATCTAGCCCAAGGTGTTTGAAGCAAGGATTGTCTTGGAAATGGCCGATTCCTTTTAGTGTTCATCTTGGTGGCCACAACTTGTTGTGGGATTTTAAAGACTTCTCTTATAGATGTTTAATAGCCCAACTCTACAGTAGGAGCCAGTGTCTGAAGGTTTGTAACTTCAAAGGACATGTGTCTCCCCTAACTATCGAGCAAGCAAATCACAAAGCCACATACTCTGTGGTTATTAGCCCTTATCTCTAAAAAGGACAAACTATGTTGAACACTGCTTCTGTGAAGCTGATAACAACATTCCGAAATGTTTGGAGATACGTGGGGTGGTGTCCAGCAGTCTGGCAAATCTGCTTTGGTCAGCTATTCTACAGTACCAGTTAAAATAGTTAATATAATGGTCAAGCAACCCATCATGCTTTGCAGCTATCTAGATGCTACATGTATGCTTTAATACATATATATCTCAATAATGTAAAGCTAATCATCCTTTAAATATGATTTCTAGTAATCCAGCCTAATGGTTAATGTATTAGAGACTGGCGGATTCAGGCTTCGGTTCACAGGCCTATTTTTGCAATCCGACAGTTACTATAGGTCTCAACTTTGCCAGACAGAATCAGCCAAGGATGGTGGCTGTGATGCTCCCCATGGTCGAAATGCTGGCAGCTCACTGTATGGGCTAACAAGCTCAGAATTACCACTTGGCAAAGTACTGGCGGGCAAACAGTGACTGGGGCTGAACCCCACCATCACACAGCACCTTCAGTATTGGCTCACAGCTCACAATTACCACTTGGTGAGGTACTGGAGGGCAGACAGTGACTGGGGCCGAACCCCACCATCACACAGCACCTTCAGTATAGGCTCACAGCTCACAATTACCACTTGGTGAGGTACTGGAGGGCAGACAGTGACTGGGGCCGAACCCCACCATCACACAGCACCTTCAGTATAGGCTCACTGCTCAGAATTATCACTTGGTGAGGTACTGGAGGGCAGACAGTGACTGGAGCCGAACCCCACCATCACACAGCACCTTCAGTATAGGCTCACTGCTCAGAATTATCACTTGGTGAGGTACTGGAGGGCAGATAGTGACAGGGGCCGAACCCCACCATCACACAGCACCTTCAGTAAAGGCTCACAGCTCAGAATTACCACTTGGTGAGGTACTGGAGGGCAGACAGTGACTGGGGCCGAACCCCACCATCACACAGCACCTTCAGTATAGGTTCACAGCTCAGAATTACCACTTGGCAAGGTACTGGAGGGCAGACAGTGACTGGGGCCGAACCCCACCATCACACAGTACCTTCAGTATAGGCTCACAGCTCAGAATTACCATTCAGTGAGGTACTGGAGGGCAGACAGTGACTGGGGCCGAACCCCACCATCACACAGCACCTTCAGTATAGGCTCACAGCTCAGAATTACCACTTGGTGAGGTACTGGAGGGCAGACAGTGACTGGGGCCGAACCCCACCATCACACAGCACCTTCAGTATAGGCTCACAGCTCAGAATTACCACTTGGTGAGGTACTGGAGGGCAGACAGTGACTGGGGCCGAACCCCACCATCACACAGCAGCTTCAGGAGAAAAAGGGAGAAAATTCAGAGCCTGCGATGAATCTGGATTTCAAACAGTGAGGATGAGGGTATGAGAGGGTGTGGGATGGGGGAGAGTGTGTGGGACGGGGGAGAGTGTGTGGGACGGGGGAGGGTGTGTGGGACAGGGGAGAGTGTGTGGGACAGGGGAGAGTGTGTGGGACGGTGGATTTACAGCTTAGGAGGGGCAAGAGAGGAAAGAATGTTCCTGAGAAACAAAAACTGTCTTCAGAATTTCTATCCTGTACTTCCAGAGATGACATTTGTAAATTATGAGGACAGGCTGCACAGACTGGGCTTGTATTCCCTTGAATATAGAAGATTAAGGGGTGATCTAATTGAGGTGTTTAACATGATTGTAATGAAATCTGTTTGTCTTGATCCTGTATTCGTTTTGCACTCATGTATATTACCCTCCCCCACTGTGTATAGTTTCACTTCCTCTTTCCCGACTAACCTGGGAGGTTCCAGGTCTTGGCTCTTGGCTCCAACCCTGACTTCTCTTACATAAAGATCCCAGGATCTGTATGACTCATTCCTGTGAACCAGTCGGCGTGTTGAGATGTTAGCTCTGATCTTAGTGATTAAAAGCCAACTTGTTTAAGTCTATAACTTCTAGTTTTGTGGTTATTGAAGGCCCATCAATTTTAATCACTAAAGAATACTAGGATGGATCGACTCCTAAAACCAGAGCGTCTGGACTTGGATCCACATTCTGCTGAAGCATCAAATCAATTTGAACACTGGCTCAAATGCTTCGAACTCTTCGCGGGGGCCTCATCCGCTAGCGAGGTAGATAAACTGAGTCTACTGACTACTCGCGTAAGTCATCGGATTTATTCGTTCATCCGGGACGCCACCTCTTACACGGAGGCCATCACTATCCTGAAGGCCCAATACCAGAGGCCGGGAAACGAAGTGTACGCCAGGCATCTGCTGGCTACACGCAGGCAGCGACCAGAGGAATCAATGGACGATTTCTTACAGGGCCTAAAGGACCTGGTCCGGGACTGTAACTTCAACGCCGTGATGGCCAACGCGTACTCTGACGAATTGGTCCGCGATTCCCTCATCACGGGCCTCAAATCGAATTATATCCGGCAGAGACTGCTGGAGAAGGAGGTCCTGGACTTAAAAAAGGCAGTGGCAACTGCGCGATCGCTGGACGTGGCCCAGAAAAACTCTGACTCTTATTCTTCCGGCCATGCGGCCCTCACCGCCTCGTGCGCGCCGAGGGGGCCGCCATCTTGGAATCAGCCATCTTCCCCATCCAGGTCTCAGACCAGCTCTACGCCGCCGGAGTCCCCACGCAGAAGTTCACCCAGGAGTCCTACTACAGCGGCAATGTCTCGAGGCCTGAAATGCTACTTCTGCGGCCAGGCCAAGCACCCCAGACAACGATGCCCAGCGAAGGACGCTGCATGCTTCAAATGTAAGAAAAAGGGGCATTTTAGCAAAGTCTGCAGGGGGAATCCAATTTCCAACTCCGTCACCGCCTCGTGCGTGCTGTGCGGGCCGCCATCTTGGGATCCGCCATCTTTTCCCGACTCAACGGCCGCCCAGGGCCCAACAGTGGCTTCGATCATGGTGGATCAATCCAGGCCACACCCGTTGACAAAATCCATGATGGACATACAGGTAAATGGGAATTTAACGAAATGTTTAATTGACTGTGGGAGTACCGAGAGTTTTATCCACCCTAGCCTGGTACGGCGGCACTCATTAACGGTAACCCCTACATGGAGCAGAATTGCTATGGCTGCTAAGCCCCACACTTCGGACATTTTGGGCTACTGTGTGGTAACACTGACTGTAAAAGGCACGGACTACAAGGATTTTAAACTCCTCATGATGCCAGAACTCTGTGTTAATGTAATCTTGGGCCTGGACTTCCAGTGCCACCACGAAAGTGTCACGCTAGCATATGGCGGGTCCCAGCCGCCACTCACAGTCTGTGGCCTATCAACCTTAAAAATCAGCCCGCCCTCTTTATTCGCTAATCTCGCTCCGAACTGTAGGCCCATAGCGACCAAAAGTAGACGGTACAGTCTGGAAGACAGACACTTTATCAAGGCGGAAGTGGACAGACTCCTGCGGGAAGGCATTATTGAATGCAGTACCAGTCCGTGGCGTGCCCAAGTAGTCATAGTTAAAAATAGTGAAAAGAAACGGATGGTAATTGACTACAGCCAGACTGTTAATATTTATACCCAGCTGGACGCCTACCCTTTACCCCGCATATCAGAAATGGTCAACCAGATTGCGCAATACTGAGTCTTCTCGACTATCGACCTCAAATCCGCACATCACCAGCTCCCCATTAGAACGGAGGACCGCCCATACACCACCTTCGAGGCGAATGGGCGCCTCTACCATTTTCTCAGAGTGCCCTTCGGGGTAACAAATGGGGTCTCGGTCTTCCAACGTGAGATGGACCGCATGGTTGACAAGAATAAACTACAAGCTACCTACCCCTATCTGGACAATGCCACTATCTGCGGGCACAACCAGCAAGACCACGATCTAAATCTTGCGAGATTTTTAAAAACTGCCCTAAAGCTGAATCTAACCTACAACGAAGACAAATGTGTCTTCAACACAACCCGTCTCTGTATCCTCGGCTGTGTGGTGGAAGATGGGGTAATTGGACCGGACCCTGACCGATTACGCCCCCTAAAGGAACTGCCCCTGCCACACAATCCCAAAGCTTTAAAAAGGTGCCTGGGATTTTTTTTGTATTATGCCCAATGGGTGCCCAATTACTCTGATAAGGCCTGACCCCTCATTAAATCGACGTCCTTCCCACTATCAGCTGAAGCTTGGGAGGCTTTCACCAGTATTAAACAGGACATTGAAAGGGCTGCAGTGTGTGCAGTGGACGAATGCATTCCCTTTCAAGTCGAAAGCGATGCATCAGACTTTGCCTTAGCTGCGACCCTCAATCAGGCTGGGAGACCTGTGGCCTTCTTCTCCCGAATCCTTCAGGGACCTGAAATCAGGCACTCTTCTGTCGAGAAGGAGGCACAGGCTATAGTGGAGGCAGTGCGGCACTGGAGACACTACCTAGCCGGCAAACGTTTCACCCTGCTCACCGACCAGCGGTCGGTGGCTTTCATGTTTAATAACAAACAAAGGGGGAAAATCAAGAATGACAAAATACTCAGGTGGAGGATCGAACTATCCACGTTCGACTATGATATTATGTACAGGCCGGGAGCCCTTAATGAACCCCCAGACGCCCTATCGCGGGGAATGTGTGCCAGCATTCATACGGACAAATTACAGGGTCTCCACAACGACCTCTGTCACCCAGGGGTCACCCGACTATACCATTTTATACAGTCCCGCAATCTGCCCCACTCCATCGAGGAGGTCAGGGCAATGACCAGAGCCTGCCGCATCTGTGCGGAATGGAAGCCTCGTTTCTACAGGCCTGACCGTGCACACCTTATCAAAGCCACACGGCCATTCGAGCGCCTAAGTTTGGACTTCAAGGGACCCCTTCCCTCTGCCGACCGTAACGTATACTTCCTCAATATCATTGATGAATATTCCCGCTTCCCCTTCACCATTCCCTGCCCAGACATGACCAGTGCCACGGTCATCAAGTGTCTCTGTAATCTATTCTGCATGTTTGGCATGCCGAACTACATACACAGCGATAGGGGGACGTCATTCATGAGTGACGAGCTGCGCCAGTTCTTGCTCTCGAAGGGGATAGCCACTAGCAGAACCACTAGCTACAACCCCCGGGGTAATGGGCAAGTGGAAAGGGAGAATGCTACTGTTTGGCAGGCTGTCATGTTAGCCTTAAAGTCAAAAGGCCTTCCGACCTCCCGCTGGCAGGAAGTCCTCCCAGACGTGCTCCACTCCATAAGGTCTCTGTTATGTACTGCCACTAACGCTACCCCTCACGAAAAGATGTTTGTTTTCCCCCGGAAATCCACCTCGGGCATATCGCTACCCGCGTGGCTGACGTCTCCGGGGGCAGTGCTATTGCGGAAGCACGTGAGAGGCCATAAAACGGACCCCCTTGTGGAAAAGGTACAGCTCCTCCAGGCAAACCCTCAGTACGCCTATATCGAATACTCTGACGGGCGAGAGGACACTGTTTCCATAAAAGACCTCGTTCCCTCGGGGAATGGAGAGAACGATGGGAGACTACCCGATGAAGACCTACACTACAAAGAGACAGGATGCCCAGAGGTATCAATACCCAACTTTAACCTGGAGGACACTGCAGATAACCTGGAAGACACTGCGGAGGCCCGGACAGCGGAGGAACCAGAATCCACTCCCCTAGAGGCACCCCAACCGGCTTTGCGCCGATCACTGAGAACTGCAAAACGTCCTGACAGACTCACTTATACCAACTTTTAAGAAACATCACCCCGATGGACTAAATCTATAGAAGGGGTGAATGTAATGAAATCTGTTTGTCTTGATCCTGTATTCGTTTTGCACTCATGTATATTACCCTCCCCCACTGTGTATAGTTTCACTTCCTCTTTCCCGACTAACCTGGGAGGTTCCAGGTCTTGGCTCTTGGCTCCACCCCTGACTTCTCTTACATAAAGATCCCAGGATCTGTATGACTCATTCCTGTGAACCAGTCGGCGTGTTGAGATGTTAGCTCTGATCTTAGTGATTAAAAGCCAACTTGTTTAAGTCTATAACTTCTAGTTTTGTGGTTATTGAAGGCCCATCAATGATTAAAGGAGTTGACAGGGTAGATAGAGAGAAACTGTTTCCTCTGATCAGGGAGTCCACAACAAGGGGACACAACCTTGAAATTAGACCCAGGCCATTCAGGAGTGATGTCAGGAAGCACAACTTCACCCAAATGCTGAGAGGCTGTTTCCCCTGGCTGGAGAGTCTAGAACTAGGGGTCACAGTCTCAGGATAAGGGGTCGGCCATTTAGGACTGAGATGAGGCATGTGAATCTTTGGAATTCTCTACCCAGAGGGCTGTGGGTGCTCAGTCATTGAGAATAACCAAGACTCAGATCGAATTTTGGAAACTAAAGTAATCGAGGGATATGGGGATAGGGCGGGAAAGAGCAGGCTCCAGGGACCCTATAGCCGACTCCTGCTCCTATTTCTTATATTCATAAAGGGTAGCGGAAATCTGGAATTCTCTCCCCCAAAAGCTGTTGAGGTTGGGGAACCAACTGAAAATGTCAAAACTGTGTGTGTGAGATTTTTGTTAAGCGAGGATAGTAAAGATTACAGAATGTGTGGAAGACGGGAAGATGGAGTTAGGATACAGATCAGCCATGATCACATTGAATGGTGGAAAAGGCTCGAGGGGCTGAATGATCTGCTCCTGTTCCTATGTTCCTACTTACTGTGATGACTTTTGTAAACAGCTTTTACCGGGAATTAGATGGGGAGGATACACAGACAGGTTATAACTGGGCCCCTCCTGTTACTGTGACTCAGTCGCACTGGGCGGTGCCTTTACCCACTGAGCCATTGGGAGGAGGGCCCAGTGACCCTGCTGGAAAATGCATGTGTGAGGCCTCAGGTGAGGACAGTGGAACAGCCTGTCGACACTCACTGTCGAGGTTCACACATGGAGATTGGGCACATGGGTCACATATTGGAGAGAAACTGGTGAGTGTAGAACTGAACCCAGCCAGAGTCAGCACCGTCAGGGGAGGAGAGGGATGGGAACCAGTGAGTGTGGAACTGAACACAGCGAGAGTCAGCACCTTCAAGGGAGGAGAGGGAGGTGTTGTGTATGTACCTTTAAGGGAATAACTGGTCTTAGACTGCAGTACCGGCAGTGACCACCCCTGTATAAAAGGCCCTAGCAGGCTTCTGTAGTTTCAGTTTCAAGCTGCCTCTTGTTCAGTAAAGTACCTGTTAAACTGTTCTCCCGAAGTCCGTGTATTACTGAGGCGCAGACTTTACAGTGGCGACGAGTAAGTTCGAACTCACCTGCAGTGTGGCATCATCTCACGGGGATCTCGCCTGAAAGGAAGGTCCTGGAAGGCCATAGTCTGAGCAACGGGCGTCGACTGAGGGCAACCGCCCAAAGAATCCATCGGTGTTTGAAGAATTGCGGGAGAGACTGTGGTTCCAGCGAATCGTGCTGGTAGCAGGTAGCGCGCTAACCCTTCCGGACTGCGGCGGGCTCAAGCTCGATCGAGCGGCTCTACAAATCGGGCCGCGCAGCGTCGCCGGGAAAAGAAAACAAGAGAGAGAGGGTGGAGCGCACAGGGCGCGGTCGGTGCTCGAGAACAGGACAGCGGAGAGAAACTAAACGGGGGGGGAAGGAAAGCAAGACACGCCGAAGCTGCGGGTCACCGCCATTACCCCGTGGGACGCTAGGAGCAGCGTGGCAGTAAGGGGAAGAAGCAAAAGCGTGGGAGGCGCCATTTTATCCCATTCGGGAAGAAGCAAAAGCGGGAGGCGCCATTTTAAATCGCCCAAGATGCCAAAAAGTGGCAGTATCACTGCTTTCGACAACGAGGCAGAAGACTGGACCACATATGTGGAAAGAATTGAAGTGTACTGCAAGGCAAATGAGGTGGCTGATGGAAAGAGGGCGTCGGTATTGTCGTGTATGTACCTTTAAGAGCCCCTGTGTACTGCAATACCGGTAGTGACCACTCGGGTATATAAGCCTGTATAGTGTCTTGTATCTTTTAGTTCACCTTCAGACTTTGTTCAGTAAACACCTGTTAAACCAACTCCTGCATTCCATGTCTCCATTAACACACGGATACAACAGTGGCGACGAATTGGAAACGGACTTACCTGCAATTCGGCAGCACCTCAAGGAGATCGATTCCTCAGACGAAGGTCGAAGAAAAAAAAAAGAAAAAACTGTGGTTTCACCAGTTAGCCGGGCTGGTGGCAGGTACTGCAGTAATCCTTCCTGGTCGGTGGGCTGGGGCTCGATCGGGTGGCTCTGCAGCGGGGGCCGAGCAGCGAGTCGGAAGGCGGAGGCAAACAGAGGTGGAGGGTGGAGCACTCGGGAGACGGCCGGTGCTGCAAAGCAGGTCAGCGTTCGGACCAAGCAGAGGGAGGGAAAAGCCCCAGAGAGTCCAGCGGGAACGAGTCTCCAACTATTAAAAATATCTGTGTAAATAAAAACTGCGGCGAACAGCATTGTCAGCAGCAGCAGCGGCGGGAAAGCACGGGAGGCGCCATTTTTTTCTCGGCAGGGAAGAAAGGAAAGCGCGGGAGGCGCCATTTTTGATTTTCAGGATGCCTAAGACTGGCAATATTACTGCTTTCGATAGTAATATAGAGGATTGGACCACATATGTGGAAAGAGTGGAGGTATATTGCACAGCGAATGAAGTAGAGGATGATAAAAAGGCATCGGTACTTCTAAATCTGATGGGCGCAAGGACATACGGGCCATTACGAAACTTAATCACCCCAGCCAAACCGATGGACAAGAATTTTAAGGAGATTGTTGATACCCTACAGGAGCACTTAAACCCAACATCGCTGCTGATAGCGGAACGATTCAAATTCTTCAGGAGGAATCAGCACAAGAATGAAAGTAATGCTGATTACCTCACCGAATTAAGAAAGCTGTCAAAGCACTGCCAATTCGGGGCAGGACTGGCAGATTCTCTACGAGACAAATTCGTCTGCGGTCTCCTAAGTGAAGGAACACAGAAAAGGCTACTTTCTGAGAAAGATTTGACACTGGACAAGGCTTTCAGTGTGGCTGTATCATATGAAGCAGCAGCAAGAGGAGCTGCAGAGATACAGCAAAAGCCACAGGACTTCGGCACCCATGAAATGACACGGGGTTTCGAGAGATGTTATCGCTGCGGCAGATCCACCCATGACCAGAGGGACTGCTGGTTCAAGGACAAAGCATGCAGGCAATGCGGAAAGATGGGACACATTGCACGTGTATGCCGATCTGGAAACAAAAAATCCACTGACAGAAAAAAAATCAATAAGGAAAAGTACAGAAAGGTACAAATGATGACGGACAGTAGCTCCGAAGACCAGAAGAGTGATAGCGACTCCGGAAACAAGAGACTAAGCTGTCTCAAATTACATAATGTAATTGCCAAAGAAGATTACCAGACCATTTGGGTTACCCTCACGATAGCGGGGTCCCCAGTTAAAATGGAGCTAGATACAGGATCAGCTCTGACCGTCATAAGTCGACGGGATTATGAGCGGCCATTTCCGCATATACCTTTGAAAGACACATCCATTATCTTGAAGACATATACGGGGCAGAAAGTATACCCCAGAGGGAAAATAAGGGGGCCTGTTGTATACAATGGCAAGGAAATACAGAAGTTGTATTTATACATTCTGCAAGATGGTGGTCCACCGCTGTTAGGACGTGAATGGATCAGGAAGATACGTTTAGATTGGCACTCCATTCAGGCACTGACAGTGACCAGTAAGAAAAAAAATGATGATGATGTCATACCTGAACGATTAAAAGACATCTTGGCCAACGCCCAAGAAGTGTTTCAACAGGAACTAGGAACCTTGAAAGGCATCACCGCCTCAATAAAAGTGGAAGATGCGGCAATTCCCAAGTTTTTTAAGGCAAGGCCGGTGCCATACACAATTCGTCCAGCAGTCGAGGCAGAGCTGGAGAATTTGGAAAAGGCAGGTGTGTTATCCAAGGTAGATTGGAGCGAGTGGGCAACACCCATCGTCCCAGTCATGAAGAAAATGTTGAATAATGATAAATCTGAAGAACAGAAAAAAATTCGCATCTGTGGGGACTTCAAGGAGACTGTAAACCCGGTCCTTCACACGGTACAGTATCCTCTTCCGAGGATAGAAGATATTTTCGCCTCACTATCCGGAGGGAAACGATTCACCAAAATTGACTTGGCACAGGCATATCTACAGATGGAGGTTGAGGAGGCCTCTAAAAAGTATCTCACGATAAACGCACACAAAGGCCTGTACCAGTACAATCAACTGGTTTTCGGAGTAGCATCAGCTCCAGCTATCTGGCAAAGAGCTATGGAGCAAGTCCTGCAAGGGATTCCGGGGACTCAATGCTACCTAGACGACATCCTTGTATCAGGAGAAAACGACAACGAGCACCTTGCCAATTTGGAGCAGGTGCTCACTAGGCTGAGAGAACGGGGCCTACGAGCAAATCGCCCCAAGTGCGAATTTTTCCAGAAACAAATATCATATTGTGGCCATATAATTAACGAAGAAGGGTTGCATAAGTCACCTGAAAAAATTGAAGCTGTCCTAGAAGCCCCAGCACCTGAAAATGTTTCACAATTAAGGTCGTTCCTGGGATTGATAAATTACTATCATAAATTTTTACCGAACTTGTCAACTGTTCTGCACCCTCTTAACGCACTGCTACAAACGGGAGTAATTTGGAAATGGAGCGAAGACTGTAAACGTGCCTTCCATAAATGCAAAGGCTTGATCACGTCCAAGGAAGTGTTGGCTCATTACAACCCATCACTGCCAATCAGACTGGCGTGCGATGCATCCCCTTACGGCATAGGAGCGGTATTATCTCATAGATTCCCTGATGGCTCGGAGTGGCCGATAGCTTTTGCGTCACGCTCATTGAACTCAGCTGAGCGTAACTATGCCCAGATCGACAGGGAAGCACTCAGCCTGGTATGGGGAGTGAAGAAATTCAACCATTACCTACACGGACAAAAATTTACCTTGTTGACTAACCATCAACCCCTCGTCTCCATATTCAACCCTAAAAAGGGCGTTCCCATTATGACAGCGCAAAGGCTACAGAGGTGGTCCCTTTTCCTAGGGGCACACCAATATGACATAGAATACAAAGGATCAAAACAGCATGGGAACGCTGACGGTTTATCGCGCCTACCATTGCCAACGGTAGAAGAGGCACCTACAGTGGACCCAGTGGAGATGTTCCACTCAACCATAGTGGAATGTCTACCAGTAACAAATGCTACCATTGAAAAGGAAATGAGAAATGACCCGACTCTCTCACGAGTCTACGATTTAACAGTGAAGGGATGGCCAGCACATGGCGAACCACTGTTGCCAGCATTCTCGCAAAGAAGAGAACAGCTGTCAGTGTGCCGAGGAACCTTGATGTGTGGATCCAGAGTGGTGATTCCACCCAAACTCCAGGATAAAGTGCTAAAGGAGCTTCACGAGGGGCATCTGGGTGGAGTGAAAATGAAGAACCTAGCCAGAGCGTTTGTGCGGTGGCCAGGTATCGATGGAGACATTGAAGAAATTACTAAGAGCTGTCTAGGATGCCAGAAGGTCCAAAACGCCCCACCACAAGCCCCTCTGCATCCATGGGAGTGGCCCTCATCTCCATGGTAAAGGGTACATATCGACTTTGCTGGTCCATTTATGGACTCAATGTTCTTAATCGCGGTTGATGCACACTCCAAGTGGCCGGAGGTAATAAAGATGTCCTCCACCACCATGGAAAAAACCATCACAGTATTAAGGACCATATTTGCCAGGAATGGGCTGCCTGAACAGATCTGTCCTGATAATGGACCGCAATTTGTGTCCGAAGAATTCAGGAAGTTCTTAAAAAACAATGGGGTTAAGTACTACACGTCCGCCCCATACCATCCCGCCACCAATGGATTGGCTGAAAGGTTTGTCCAGACCTTGAAGAAGGCCATAAAGGCCATGGGTAATGAAGACATAAATCTACAACATAAGGTAGATAACTTCTTGTTTGCGTACAGGAATGCAACACATGTGGTTACAAACCAAACTCCCGCCATGATGTTTTTCAATAGAAGACTAAGATGCCGGCTGGATTTGATCAAGCCAAATATCAGAAGGGACGTAGAGAACTGGCAATTTCAAGGCATGAATGAAAGGCCAACTAGAACCTTCCAGATAGGTCAACAAGTTTTGGCCCGGGACTACCGTACCGAGAAATGGCAGCCTGGAACTATTTGCACACGACTAGGACCACTGATGTATACCGTGGACATTGGAGAAAGTATAATAAGGTGCCATGCTGACCAGATCATAGAGTCATCTGAAAAGGGACAACCTACACCACAACTCTATACGCCTAATGATGAAGCAGAGATACCCATAGTATCTACCTCCAATCCGGTGATACTGCAACCAGATGAACCCGACACTGGCATTCAAGCCGAATCGACCTTGCCAAAAGAACCTACTACACCACCAAAAACTACTACACCACCGATGCGTTATCCGGACCGAGTCAGGAAGCCTTCAGAGAGACTGACTTATAATTGATTAACTGCAGCAAATGTGAAGATTATTGTTCTTGTAAACATGTTAATTAATGATTACTTAAAATGTTATGTACCAATTATCTAAAAGGGGAGGAATTGTAGTGTATGTACCTTTAAGAGCCCCTGTGTACTGTAATACCGGTAGTGACCACTCGGGCATATAAGCCTGTATAGTGTCTTGTATCTTTTAGTTCACCTCCAGACTTTGTTCAGTAAACACCTGTTAAACCAACTCCTGCATTCCGTGTCTCCATTAACACACGGATACAACAGGTATTATTAAATCTGATGGGTGCGAGTATGTACGGCCTATTGCGGAATTTAATTACCCCAGCTAAACCAATGGAGAAAAGTTTTGAGGAGATTGTTCATATCTTACAGGAACATCTAAACCCTACACCACTGCTGATAGCAGAAAGATTCAAGTTCCATAAAAGAAACCAGCACAAAGATGAGAGCAATGCTGACTATCTTACGGAACTACGCAAGTTATCGAAGCACTGCCAGTTCGGAGCAGGACTTGCAGACACCTTACGGGATAAGTTTGTCTGCGGGCTCCAGAGTGAAGGAACCCAGAAATGACTACTTTCAAAAAAGGACCTGAAGCTAGAACAGGCTTTCAGCGTGGCAGTATCCTACGAAGCAGCAGCACGGGAAGCTGCGGAAATACAACAGAAACCACAAGAATACAGCGCTAACGAAATGGCGTATGGAGCCGAAAAGTGCTATCGCTGCGGCAGAACAACCCATGAGCAGAAGGACTGCTGGTTTAAAGATAAAATATGCGGGCAATGCGGGAAAATGGGACATATAGCAAGAGTCTGCAGGTCAGGAAAGAAGACCAACACGACAAGAACTACTAAGGAACAGTACAGGAAAGTAAAGAAACTGACAGATAGTAGTTCAGAAGATCAGGAGAGTGATAAGGACTCCGGGAGCAGGCGACTAAGTTTAAAGTTACACAACGTGATCGCAAAAGAAGATCACCGAATCATTTGGGTCACCCTCATGATAGCAGGGTCCCCAGTGAAGATGGAATTGGACACAGGATCAGCCCTAACTGTCATGAATCGACGAGACTATGAGCGGCTATTCTCACACATACCCTTAAAGGACATGTCCATTGTATTGGTGCCAGTTGAATATAACGGAAAGGAAACACAGAAACTATACATGTATATACTACGAGATGGAGGACCACCATTATTGGGATGTGAATGGATCCGAAGACTTCAATTGGATTGGCATTCCATTCTGGCACTAACTGTGACTGACAAAAAGGATGATGACGTCGCACCTGGACATCTGTCACAAATTCTATCTGACGCGGAAGAGGTGTTCCAACAAGGACTTGGGACTCTAAAAGGAGTAAAGGCAACCATAAAGATTGAGGATAACGCAACCCCAAAATTTTTCAAGGCCAGACCGGTTCCATACGCGATACGCCCAGCTGTGGAAGCTGAACTGGAGAGTCTGGAGCGTTCGGGGGTGCTGTCTAAGGTGGACTGGAGCGAGTGGGCCACACCCATCGTTCCTGTAATGAAGAAAGCATTGAGCAGCATGCCTGGGGAGCCAAGGAAGGTTGACCTGGCTCAAGCGTATCTACAAATGGAGGTGGAAGAAGCATCTAGGAAATACCTCACGATAAACACTCACAAAGGCCTTTCCCAGTACAATCGACTGGTATTTGGGGTAGCATTGGCCCCAGCTATGTGGCAGAAGGCAATGGAACAAGTCCTGCAAGGGATCCCGGGGACCCAGTGTTATTTGGACGACATCCTGGTTACGGGCAAAAATGACAATGAACACCTTGCCAACCTGGATCAGGTGCTCACGAGATTGCAGGAATATGGGCTATGAGCCAACCGCCCCAAATGCGAGTTCTTCAGGAGACAAATCTCGTATTGTGGCCACATGATTGATGAGGAAGGGTTGCATAAGTCGCCGGACAAGATTGAGGCTGTAGTCAAGGCTCCAGCACCAGAAAATGTGTCGCAACTGAGGTCGTTCCTCGGGCTGGTGAACTACTCGCATAAGTTCTTGCCGAACTTATCTACAATTCTGCACCCACTGAACGCCCTCCTTCAAACTGGTGTAACATGGAAATAGAGTGATGAGTGTAAGCGTGCCTTTCAGGAATGTAAATGCCAAATCACTTCAAAAGAAGTATTGGCCCACTACAACCCAACACTACCGATTCGGTTGACATGTGATGCGTCACCTTACGGCATTGGAGCGGTGCTGTCACACAAATTCCGTGATGGTTCAGAGAGGCCAATAGCCATTGCATCGCGCTCGCTAACCTCAGCCGAGCGTAACTACGCCCAGATTGACAGGGAGGCCCTCAGCCTGGTGTGGGGGGTGAAGAAGTTCAATCACTATCTGCACGGGCAGAAATTCACCCTACTGACTCATCATCAACCCCTGGTCTCAATTTTTAACCCAAAGAAGGGCGTTCCGGTGATGACGGCGCAACGGCTGCAAAGATGGTCACTTTTTCTAGTGGCACATCAGTATGACATAGAGTACAAAAGTACGAAACAACATGGAAACGCTGATGGGCTGTCACGCCTACCGTTGCCTACGGTGGAAGAAGCACCTGCAGTGGACCTGGTGGAGATATTCCATGCGACCATAGTCGAATGTTTGCCTGTTACAAACGCAAGTATAAAGAAGGAAACCCGAAATGACCCGACACTCTCTCGGGCCTATGATTTGACGGTGAAGGGATGGCCAGCATATGGCGACTCACTGTTGCCAGCATTCTCGCCAAGGAGGGAACAGCTGTCAGTGTGCCGGGGAACCTTGATATGTGGATCCCGAATGGTAATTCCACCCAAGTTGAGAGATAGAGTACTCAATGAGCTTCACGAGGGTCATCTGGGAGGGGTAAAAATGAAGAGCCTAGCCAGGGCGTTTGTGTGGTGGCCGGGAATCGACAAAGAAATCGAGGATATGACCAAGAGATGCACAGGATGCCAGAAGGTCCAAAATGCTCCACCACAGGCCCCGCTACATCCATGGGAGTGGCCCTCATCTCCATGGCAACGGGTACACATTGATTTTGCTGGTCCATTTATGGACTCAATGTTTCTAATCGCTGTGGACGCCCATTCAAAATGGCCAGAGGTCATTAAAGTGTCCTCCACCACCACGGAGAAAACTATTGCAGTCCTAAGGACCATCTTCGCCAGGAATGGGTTGCCAGAACAGATCTGTTCCGACAATGGCCCACAGTTTGTGTCTGAGGATTTCGGAGGTTCCTGAAGAATAATGGGGTGAAACATTACACATCTGCCCCATATCATCCAGCCACAAATGGATTGGCTGAGAGGTTTGTTCAGACCTTTAAAAAGGCCATAAAGGCAATGTATAATGATGACATACCACTGCAACACAAGGTGGATAACTTCCTGTTTGCTTACCGGAATGCGACACATGCAGTAACCAACCAAACTCCAGCCGTACTGTTTTTCAACTGGAGACTAAGATGTCGCTTGGATTTGCTCAAACCAAACATAAGACGAGATGTTGAGGATAAGCAGTTCCAGCACATAAATGAGAAGTCATTTCAAGATAGGGCACCAGTCTTGGCCCGCGACTACCGAACAGAAAAATGGCAGCCAGGCACGATATGCGCACAGCAGGGACCACTAATGTACACAGTGGAAGTTGGAGAGAGCATCGTGAGACGCCATGCTGACCAGATTCTAGGGTCACAGGAACAAGCCAAACCTGTACCACAAGCATGTGCACCTGGTAATGAGCCCGAAGTACAGAGTGCGTCTACCTCAGAAGCAGGGGTATTGGAAGCTGACAAACCAACCAATGACAATGAGCCAGAATTGACTCCACCGCCAGAACAGGATACTCGAGAAAGGCGCTATCCAGTCCGGATCAGGAAGCTTCCTCAAAGACTGAACTTATAAATGACTGTTTCAGTTGATGTATATATTACTGAGAAAATTGTAATTGTAATTAGTTATTATTTAGTTGTTAAATAAATGTTATGTACTGTTTATCTAAAAGGGGAGGAATTGTTGTGTATGTACCTTTAAGGGAATAACTGGTCTTAGACTGCAGTACCGGCAGTGACCACCCCTGTATAAAAGGCCCTAGCAGGCTTCTGTAGTTTCAGTTTCAAGCTGCCTCTTGTTCAGTAAAGTACCTGTTAAACTGTTCTCCCAAAGTCCGTGTATGATTGAGGCGCGGACTTTACAGGAGGGGGGGGCAACCAATGAGTGTAGAACTGAACCCAGCCAGAGTCAGCACCTTCAGGGGAGGAGAACGAGTGACTGTAGAACTGAACCCAGCCAGACTCAGCACCTTCAGGGGAGGAGAGGGAGGGGAACCAGTGAGTGTAGAACTGAATCCAGCCAGAGTCAGCACCTTCAGGGGAGGAGAGGGAGGGGAACCAGTGAGTGTAAAACTGAGCCCAGCCAGAGTCAGCACCTTCAGGGGAGGAGAGGGAGGGGCACCAGTGAGTGTGGAACTGAACCCAGCCAGAGTCAGCACCTTCAGGGGAGGAGAGGGAGGGGAACCAGTGAGTGTAGAACTGGACCCAGCCAGAGTCAGCACCTTCAGGGGAGGAGAGGGAGGGGAACCAGTGAGTGTAGAACTGAACCCAGCCAGAGTCAGCACCTAGAATTGTCTGTTCTGATTTTCTATCCTTGCTTTGCAGTGATGACTTTTGTAAACTTCTTTTACAGGCTGTGAGAAGGGCAGCATTTATAGACCACAAACTCTAATCAAACATCAGGTCAAGATCTGACAGTCACTTAATTGATCAGGACCCGAATATCATCGGCCTTTGAATGTGGAAGGAGAAATGTTTGTCTGTTCTGCCTGTGGGAGAAGCTTTCAAGCATCAGTGTGAGTGGTAAAGCACCGAGACACACACACCCGAGTGAGAGTGTTCCAGTGCACTGACTGTGGAAAGAGCTTTAAGCAGTTACACAGCCTGAAAAAACATCGCACCATTCACAGCGGGGAGAAACCATACACGTGTTTTGTGTGTGGATGAGGCTTCAACTGATCGTCCAACCTGGAGAGACACAAGGACACCTGCCCCATGGAGAAACCGTGGAAATGTGGGGATTGTGGGAAGCGATTCAATTACCCATCCCAGCTGGAAACTCAGCGACGCAGTCACACTGGGGAGAGATCGTTCAGTTGCTCTCACTGCCTGAAGACTTTCAAAGAATCATCAAACCTGCTGAAACACCAGCAAATTTACACTGGGGAGAGGCCGTTCACCTGCTCATTGTCTGGGAAGGGATTTTCTCAATCCAACCACCTGCTGACACACCAATGAGTTCACAGTGACGAGAGACCGTTCAGGTGCTCTAACTGTGCAGAGACATTTGCCCACTCATCCAACCTACTGAAACACAAGCGAGCTCACACCAGGGAGAGGTTATTCTCCTGCTCCGTATGTGGGAAAGAATTCACTCATTCATCCAACCTGCTGACACACAGCGAGTTCACACTGGGGAGACGGCGTTCTCCTGCTCTGAGTGTCGGAAAGGATTTGCTCATTCTTTCCACCTGCAGACACACCAGCGAGTTCACACTGAGGAGAAGCCATTCACCTGCTCTGTGTGTGGGATGAGATTCACTCAGTCATCCAACTTCTGGACACACCAACTTGCTCACACTAATAAGAGACCTTGTAAATGTTCTGAGTGTGAGGAGAGCTTTAAAAGCTCAAACGATCTGCTGACACACCAACTAATTAACACTGGGGAGAGGCCGTTCACCTACACCGAGTGTGGGATGAGATTCACTCATTTATCCAACCTGCGGACACACCAGCGAGTTCACACTGGGGAGAGGCCATTCACCTGCTCCGTGTGTGGGAAGGGATTCACTCAGTCATCCAGCCTGCGGACACCAGCGAGTTCACATGTGACTGCAGGGGTTGGATTCTGCTGTTATTGCTGCTGTTAATCACATCCAGGACTGAACCATGTTCATTCTGGCAGTTGGGGTTTGTTTCAGCTGATGTTAGTAACCTCTATAACTGGGCTGGAGCATAAACTGTATCAATGTCAAATAAATGAGCTTTGTTTCACACACACGCAGTGTGTCGAGTTCTTGATATCTCAACAATAAGACGAGCTGATTGAGGACTTGTTACAAACTGAGTGGAATCCATCTGAGAACTGAGATCCCACAACTTTTTAAAAGATGGATCTACAAGATGTCCAAGTCTGACAGGACAGAAAATTCTACTATATCACAGGGTCCACTTTAACCCTCCAGGGCAGTGAGTCCCTGTAATATTGGATTTTAACCTATGGGAAATATTCTGATAATCTGTTACTGTCACGGGGCAAAGCAGCCTTGTTACTTTAACGTCAATTTAATCAAACTCAATGGACAATCCGATCTCCAAAGGGAAACATCTCCTTAAAGCTGACGGTGTCGGCAGTTCTGCAGCTCATTTCTCAGTGTGAGCATCTCAGAATGAAAAGCTTTAACAACAGCTGATGTTTCACAAAGGGAGACCTCACCAGACCAAAGGCCATTGGTGGAGTTTAATGGGCTGTTTGTGTCACTGGGCTACAGGAGGCCATTTTAACAGAAGGAAAACTGGTCACAGCAAACAGAGAGTTTAACAGACTGTCCCTGGTCCACTCGAACCCCCACCTTCTCTCTCTCACTATTTATGGGCACTGCTGCAGTAATTGCTCCTCTGACCTTTCCTCTCTTGTCCCTCCTACACCCCTAATACACGGCCTGACACAATCTCCCTCCCCCTACATCCTCACTGTGCTGGAATCCACACCAGTCTCCCCATCTGCTCCTTGTTCTCTCCCGGGATCCTAAAACTACTGAACTCAGTCTTCCCCTCCTGAAGTCTACAGGCTCTAAAACTGAAGCTTGGTGTCCCTCAGTCCTGACTCCTTGATTTACCTCCCCTTCTCTCCTCCTCTTTCCCCCTTGGTTGTGTTCCACACTCTGGGCCTTGGGCCTTCCCCGGGGATTCTCAGTATGAACAGGTGGGATGTGTTTGGAGACAGGGTGTCCCGGCTCTCCACCTTTAAAGGGACAAGGAGACAACCTGCTGGGCTGAATGGCCCTGCTTTATGACATCACTGCAGTGCCTCGCAACCAGCCTCCCTTGAGCCCTGCTCATTATGGGCTGGGTTTAGCTCAGTGCTGTTACAGGAAGGGAAACAGGAGCAAGATTCGCCCCATGTGGAGCCCAGGATTAATGGGGAGAGGTACAGGATCAATTTATACCTTATTGAGTGAGAAATGTCATTGTCCCGGTCACTCCCTGTCCCTCGGTATCTGTGTCGGGGAGTGGCTGATGGGTTTACTCTGTATCTAACCCGTGCTGTACCCGACTGGAGAGTGTTTGATGCTGACACTCGGGGCTCAGCTCCACGAGCACAACATTTAACCCAAAGATGATCTGATAACCCATCAGCTTCTCCCCTGAACACAGGTCCTGTGGGACAGGGAGTGTCTCTGATATTTTGGTCGGTCTCGTTGATCAAGTTTAAACACCTCGCTCACATCTCCTCTCACCCTGCTTTGTTCTAATGAGAAGTGCCCCAGTTTCTCTCGTCTCTCCTCCTGGGAAAGAGAAGTTTGCCTCAGTTAGAAACTCAAACAGACTCTTCACTGCAGACAGGCCATCATGAGGAAACATTTCTTTACCCAGCGAGTTATTATGATCTGGAATGCACTGCCTGAAAGGGTGGAGGAAGCAGATTCAAGAGTAACTTTCAAAAGGGCCGCCTTTTGTGCTGTATCAGTCTATGATTCTCTGATAACTAAAGCCTCTCATCCGTGGTATAACCTCAGTGAATTTATTCTGCAGCCTCTCTGTGGCCCCGACATCCTTCCCAGTGTAAGATTCCCAAAACTTATTCTAACTGCAGCCGAACCGATGATTTTGTTTTCTACGCTCCATTTATAAAAAACCTCGGGAAACATTTTTAAACCACTTTATAAAGTTATCCTCCAACTTTTAAAGATTTGTGTATCTGATCTCTCTGTAGATTTTGCGTCTGCGCTCACTCAGAGGTCAAACTCCAAACCATCGTTAACACCTTCACCGAAGTGTACGAGAGCATAGGCCTTACACTAAACATCCGTAAGACAAAGGTCCTCTACCAACCTGCCCCCGCCACACAGTGCTGCCCCCTGATTATCAAAATCCACAACAAGGCCTTGGACAACGTGGACCACTTTCCATACCTCTGGAGCCTACTGTCAACAAGGGCAGACGTCGATGACAAAGTCCAACACCACCTTCAGTGTGCCAGTGCAGCCTTCAGCTGCCTGAGGAAGAGAGTGTTTGAAGACCAGGACCTCAAACCCGGCACCAAGCTCATGGTCTACAGAGCAGTAGTGATACCCGCCCTCCTGTATGCCTCAGAGACATGGACCATGTACAACCGGCACCTCAAAGCACTGGAGAGGTATCGCCAACGCTGCCTCCGCAAGATCCTGCAACTCCATTGGCAGGATAGGCGCACCAACGTCAGTGTTCTTGCTCAGGCCAACATCCCTAGAATATATCCTTTGGTTCTCGACCCTTCCGCCAATGGGAACAATTTCTCCCTATCTACTCTGTCGAGACCCCTCATGATTTTGAACACCTCCATCAAATCTCATCTCAACCTTCTCTGCTCAAAGGAGAACTGCCCCAGCTTCTCCAGCCTATCCACGTAACTGAAGTCCCTCATCCCTGGAATCATTCTCGTAAATCTTTTCTGCACCCTCTCTGAGGCTTTCACATCCTTCATAATGTGCGGTTCCCAGAATTGGACACAATACTCTAGTTGAGGCCGAACCAGTGTTTTGTTGTGGAGTATTTTAAACCAACAGTCGACACAAGGTTTTAGATCGATAGTCAAGTTGTCTTTATTGCACCGGTGGGGAAACAGTCTGCTCTGTCTTAGCCAGACCTTTCCAAATTGGTGCAGCAAACACTACATTTTTATACATTACAACACACATGTCAAAATTCATTCCTGCCACCTGATTGGACCTTGGCCCGTATGCATCTTCACTGATTGGTTGCCTATGCCGCATTACATTAAAGTACCGCCTTTATTATCTGAAAAGTATATGTCAAGCTGTTGTTGCACCTCTGACCTCTGTTTATGCCAAATGGGTCTCATCAACATTGTGCTTCTGACTCATTGTCCTCCTTTCCTGCCTCTCTAGGCCTCTTTCATTGTTTTACTTTCCTACCAGAACAGAACTTACATCCTCTTAGGCCTCTTATGGTTTCATGTCCGGCTATGTTATCTCTACTTAGAAAAAGCTTACCACTGCAAAATATGGTCTTTATTACACCATTCAGTGAAACTGCCAGCGCTGTCAGTTTAACTCTTTCCCCACTGCAAGCCCCCCTTTTGGTACTTGGTCCTTGCCCAAGTTAAACCACATGTATAAACATCGCTGTGCCTCCTGCCCCATGCGGTGATCAGGCGCTGGTTCGGGAGGCCCTGCATACCCATCATGTTTAGAGCAAACTTGTGTTTTCCGACTCGCTTTAGCTCTTTGTTTGGTCCGTTTCTTTTTACAAGCGGTGCATGCTGCTATTCCCCATCCTCTAGCCAAGACTAACTGTACTATCACTAATATATGAGAAATGATGCGGATCCATGGGTGTATGTTGACATTCATTCCCCAATCCCACAGCTTCTCATACCACGGGACTTCCTGTAGCTCTACCTCTATGTCCCTTTCTAATTCCCCAAGATTCCTTTGCAACATGATGTATTGTTTCACCATCTTACTTAAATCCTCTTTCATTTTTTGCAGATCCTCTTGCAGGCCGGGTATTGGGGCCCCTACCGGGTCTTCATAATTAACCAACTCGTCCTTTAGACTATCTGGCACATTTAGTTTTATCTCGTCCCTTGAATGCACATACACCAATCTGGTGTGTCCAATTGTCGCAGGAATCTTTGGCGTAAAGCAAAAGTTAGGCATTGTGATTGCACATACAAGATTTCTATATTGGTACTCAGTCTCTGTGGTGCCTATACAATACTCCCCTTCGCCTCTATATCCCGAGCGCGTGTGATGGTGATCAACATGTGATAATTCCAACACACACCCCTCTGTCTTATTATAGCCGCACTCATCCTTAGGGCCTTCTCCTACCGGATGTGGGCATATCGTAAGCGTGCCTTTCCCATGGCATCCGTTTAGGGAGACTCCTCTCATAGTACCATTCTTCCTGATGGCATAGGTATCAATTGGATAGTATTGGAGGTATGTCTCACCCCTCACTATGCCTGTTTCTTACCTGGTACTGTGGGTATGGAGTCGTGCCTAGTCCCACCACTAGTATCAGGAGTACCATGCCTATCATTGCTGTCACTTCTGCTTTACATTTTTGTATCACTGGATATACTCTGGTCATCCCTTTGAGGGTACAAGCACTCAGAGGGCCTGGATTCTGGCTCAGTCCATAGAGCTGTGTGCTGTTAATCCAGTCTGGTACCTCGCCTCGCGGTATCTGTGCCAGATTATGTTTTAACTGTCCGGTGATCCATTGGCCATAGGCATGACACAAGCCTCTCCCTACCCCGTCTTTTGCCTGTTCCTCATCTCTATGGTTTAGTTTGTTGATAATGCTGGCATGGTCCTCTATAACTTTGATTCCCTCGAGTAATTTCCTTATCGTATGTCCTCCTAACTCTGATCCTTGTCGAACCAAACCAGTTTCCTTCTCTAAAATCTGTTGTATTACCCTTTGTAGTCGTTCCACACTACTTTGGACTCCTTGTATATCTAGGGCATTAATGAATGATGTCCCCGTGTTTATTCCCGTGAGTATATCGGTTCCTAAGCTCCTCTTAATCCTTTGGTGGAATGCAGCATATCCCCTAAAATTAGTAGCCCCTGTCGCATCATCAGCTTGGTTAATTACATTCTTCATCATATATGCTTACAATTCTCTAGTTTTAGTAAACCTTTCACAATATCTTGGCCATTGTAACATGGTTAAGTTCATTAGCACCGGTACAATTTCGTGTCTCCCGTTACCATACAATTGTTCTCCCTCGGTAAATAATACTAGTCCATTCATAGGTCCAGGTTTCATATCTGGACATTGTAGCATCCTCGGTTCGCTTGTCTCTTCTTTCTGTGTATTGGGAGCCGTGGATGAGACTCCGAATGTGATTGTTCCATTAAAACATGGTGCTTCTTCATCATGTGCTTGTCGTGTAATGTGGGATGTCCCTTTGCTTATTTCGTGTCCCAGCAGTAATCCCACCTTCATGGTGAAGTTTCCCTGTAAATTAAGGAGAAGCCTGGTCGTCACCAGAGGTTAGTTTATCTCCGGTGTTTATTCCATTGTTCCTGTGGGATTTAAGATCAGATGGGTTATTGTTGTACCGTTTTAATTGGGTCCAATGTTTCCATCTACCCATTCTCCTCATATCTATACATGCACACGTATCGCTGGTCACGATAACCTCAAATGGTCCGGTCCATCTAGGTGAGAATCCCGATCTCTCTGTCAATATTTTAACAAATACCTGCTCGCCCACCTTGGGTAGGGGCTCCGAGGCCCCCTGCTTTTGTGTATTTTTATCTCTGATGTCTTGTTGTTCTTTAACTTCTTGTTTGAGCTCCTTCAATTGATTATCCAATGTTTGTACGTATTTCCTAATTTTATCTTTTAAGGGTCCCAGTCCCTCGCTACCAGATGCTACTCCTTCCGGCAGACACATTGCTCGTCCAGTCCTGAGTTCATATGGTATCAGTCCGGTCACCCTGTGATCCTTTTTCCATATTCCATCTCTACCTTTGGCTGCGCCTCTCTTTGTCCACTGCTCCTGCTCCTCCATTTCGGTCTCCTCTTGGATTCTTTTAATGTTCACTTCCTCTGCTGTTATTCTACCTGCTGCTCTTGCTGCCTGATCAGCTAGCATATTTCCTTTTTGTTGCTCACCCTCTGATAGCATTCCCTCTGCGGGGTTGACTCTATGTTCCCTTATAATCTGGACTGATCTGTCCTTGGGTATCAATACTGCTTCCCAAGCTGCCCTCCTTCTGTCTGATACAGCCTTCATTTTGCCTGTGTTTAGCAGGTCCACACTGTGTGTTTTGTGTGTGTAATATCAGCTGTCCTGACATAGTGACGGGCTCGCATATCCGCACCGCCCATGTGGCGCAGTCGAGGGCCGCCACGCATCTCGCCATTCCTTTAGCCACGGGGGTTTGTTGGGTGGAGTAATAGGCAATTGGCCTCATATCTCCCCCGTACTCTTGGGTGACTGCAGCGTTATAGAAGTTCCCGTCTATATATATATAGTATATATGGAATGGTTTGACTATATTTGGCAACCCTAGTACGGGTGCAGACGTCAGGGCTGCTTTTAATTTTGCATAAGCCTCGTCCTGCTCCGATTCCCATTCTATCTTATCAGTGGCGGGTCTCCCCCTTTAACTAACCATTGAATCGGCTCTGCTTTCCCTGCAAAGTCTGATATAAAATTCCTGCAGTAGTTAAACAGTCCCAACACTTTCCTCACTCCCCGGACCGTCACTGGCCTTGGCATGTCTTTTATGGCTGCCTTTCGTTCCTGCGGGGGTGCCTTATACCCCTGGCTCATTTCGTGCCCCAGATACTTTACTTTGGACAGTCCAACCTGTGCCTTTTTGGGTTTCAATTTAAAGCCAGCTTTCTGAAGTGCCTGGAGGGTGTCTAGTAATGCTCCCATGTGTCCTTTGGCATCCCCTGATGCAATCATTATGTCATCGACATATTGGAGTAGGGCGCTCTGGTACTTTGATAGGTCTAACCTGTCTAAGGCTTGACTCAGTACACGGTGGAATATATTTGGACTGTTGTGGAACCCCTGCGGGACCGTGGTCCATGTGTACTGTCTATCCCCGACAGTAAAGGCGAATTTCCCTTGTGATTCCTCTGCCAATGGTATGGACCAGAACCCGTTCGCTATATCCAAGACTGTGAATATTTTAAAGTCTGGTTTCAGACCAATAAATATCTTATTCAATGCGGTCCACACAAATTTACACCAATCAGAATTTCACCGTGGCCACAATAAAAGTCTGGTTTTAATAGGTTAATTAATCTCATAACTCCAATCCAATCCAGATCAATTTTTTTTAACTAACCAGTTTCACCTGAAAAAGAAAGAAACCATAGCGTTGTTTTCTTCCAGGCACATTGGCAACTGTGACTTCAAGGCTGAAGCTTATCTTTTGTAAAACAATTAACAAACTTAAAACAACACGCGCTTGTCCATCCTTCAAGACAAGTCTTCAAAGGGTTAAACAGCTTTTAGCTCTCTATACAAAAGAGTGGGTGGAGTTAAAACAAACACGACAGACATTTTCTTTCAAAGACAGAAAACTTCCCCACTTTTAACACACACTTTCACACAAACCGAGATTCCAGCATTCCTTTTAAGATTCCTTTCACTCAGGTATTTTACTTGTTTTGGATAGAAACTGATAGCATCTGTGTCGATAAAAACTTTAATTTTTTTCCTTATTCTCTTTCTTAAATTACTGGTACTCGGGTACAATTTTGGCACCGTTTTTGGTCTAAATTCGAGTCCGTCTACTCAACTCATAATATGTGTGAGCCACTAAAATGATGGCCTTTTCTTCCTTTAATTTTGTTTCTTTAGCCCACCATTCTCTTTGTTTGGCCGGTGGGTCGTTCGGTTGCCAATCGTTTTTAACCATTTTGTCAATTAATCTTTTATTTTTGTCACTAAATAGCATGTCAGAGACTCCACCGGTCCCCACTCGAGTTTTCCACTTTCCATGGTTAATTGTTGTCAGCAGTACGTCCCTTATTTTACTTTCGCAGAGTGAGACGGTTCTTGTAACTGCAGTTGTCAGAGGTACCTCCCTTACTTTACTCTCGCAGAGACGGTACTTGTAACTGCAGTTGTCAGAGGTACCTCCCTTGCTTTACTCTCGCAGAGTGAGACGGTACTTGTAACCACAGTTGTCAGAGGTACCTCCCTTACTTTACTCTCGCAGAGTGAGACGGTACTTGTAACCACAGTTGTCAGAGGTACCTCCCTTACTTTACTCTCGCAGAGTGAGATGGTACTTGTAACTGCAGTTGTCAGAGTTACGTCCCTTACTTTACTCTCGCAGAGTGAGATGGTTCTTGTAACTGCAGTTGTCAGAGTTACGTCCCTTACTTTACTCTCACAGAGTGAGACGGTACTTGTAACCGCAGTTGTCAGAGGTACCTCCCTTGCTTTACTCTCACAGAGTGAGACGGTACTTGTAACCGCAGTTGTCAGAGGTACCTCCCTTGCTTTACTCTCACAGAGTGAGGCCATACTTGCAACAATTTTGTTCGGGTAATTTGTTGTCAGAGGTATGCTTAAACTTTCTGCACTACTTGCAACTTGAGTTGTCAGAAGTATGCTTTAGACTTTTACTCCAAAGTTAATGCACTACTTGCAACTCATACCCCGCCTATTCTTCCACGCGTTTCACCCTAACCCCAAGACCGCTTGACTTATCGATTCAAACCTTTTAGTTCTTTGATTCCAAAGGGGGCAGTGGTCACCAGACAGTGTTGCCTTGCCCTAACTGTACGTGGTATTTAAAAATACTCACGTTTTTGGCTCAGCTTCACTCACCCGTGCCTCCCGTCCATGTGAAAAACCTGTTCGTGACGCCAATTGCTTTGGAGTATTTTAAACCAACACTTGACACAAGGTTTTAGATCGATAGTCAAGTTGTCTTTATTGCACCGGTGGGGAGACAGTCTGCTCTGTCTTAGCCAGACCTTTCCAAATTGGTACAGCAAACACTACATTTTTATACATTACAATACATGTCAAAATTCATTCCTGCCACCTGATTGGACCTTGGCCCGCATGCATCTTCACTGATTGGTTGCCTATGCCGCGTTACATTAAAGTACCGCCTTTATTATCGGCCGTTATCCCACAAGCTGTTGTTGCACCTCTGACCTTTGTTTATGCCAGATGGGTCTAACCAACATTGTATTTCTGACTCATTGTCCTCCTTTCCTGCCTCTAGGCCTCTTTACTTCCAACTCATTGTTTTACTTTCCTGCCAGAACAGAACCTACATCCTCTCGGCCTCTTATGGTTCCACGTTATACAGTTTGCAGTCATCAGTCATTCTAAACTACTGCTTAGGTTATGTCAACTGCCAGTTCAGCAATTTAGAAAAAACTTACTACTGCAAAGACCTATTAGATTATTGTCTTTATTTCACCATTCAGTGAAACTGCCAGCGATGTCAGTTTAACTCTTTCCCCACTGCAGCAGGAATGACGTATGAGGAGAGATTGGGTCGACTGGGCTTGTATTCGCTAGAGTTTAGAAGAATGAGAGGGGATCTCATTCAAACTTATAAAATTTTAACAGGACTAGACAGACTAGATGCAGGAAGGATGTTCCCGATGGCGGGGGAGTCCAGAACCAGGGGTCACAGTCTAAAGATCAGGGGTAAGCCATTTAGGACTGAGATGAGGAGGAATTTCTTCACCCAGAGAGTGGTGAACCTGTGGAATTCTCTACCACAGAAGGCAGTTGAGGCCAATTCATTAAATATATTCAAGAAGCAGTTAGATATATTTCTTAAGGCTAAAGGGATCAAGGGATATGGGGAGAAAGCAGGGACAGGGTACTGAATTTCGATGATCAGCCATGATCTCATTAAATGGCGGAACAGGCTCGAGGGGCCGAATGGCCTACTCCTGCTCCTATCTTCTATGTTTCTAATTGGTGGAAGGTTTAGAGGGGATTTGAGGGGAAATTTCTTCAGGGCTGTGGGGGTCTGGAACTCACTGCCTGAAAAGGTGGTAGAGGCAGGAACCCTAACCACATTTAAAAAGTACTTGAATGTGCACTTGGGATGCTCTAACCTACAGGGCTACGGACCAAGAGCTGGGAAGTGGGATTAGGCTGGATAGCTCTTTGGTGGCCGGCACGGACAGGATGGGCCGAAATGGCCTCCTTCTGTGCTGTAACTTTCTGTGATTCTATGAAAACGAAGTTTGCAGGCGTGATGCTCTATTCACACATCGGAGGTGAGAGAGATGCTGTGGGGCACACACTAAGTCTAGTAGCTGAAAGTGATTAACAGACTGGGTTTTGTGTTCAGTGACCCCGGGCGTGTTACCAATACCTTCCCTGGATACCAAGGCTGGGAGAGGCACTCTGGAATGTATGGGGAGCTGGTACTTGTCCATGAGAGTAACCGAAGGTATGAGAACTGAAATAATCTAGTTAGAAAGGAGAAAAGGCCCAAAAATGGCGGTCGGTAACAGGACATCAAATAGTCTCCTCTTATCTTGGGGAAATCAAATACTCGACACACTGTCTATTTCAAGCAAAGCTGAATAAGGTTGGTGAGTGTGGTAAACCACTTTTATCGTTCACTATCGTTACACTATGGTTATCACTGTTTATATCGTTACACTATGGTTATCACTGTTTACACTGTTGTATCACTACACAAGGTTACCTCTTGCCACGCTGTTATACCTGGGCTGACCACAGCTGACTCCGCCCATGGCTCCGCCTGCTTGCCCAGGTATAAAGGTGGTCGACTGGCTGGTATTCCTCCTTGTTGGATCCGATCACCCACGAGGGTGGGCTCTGTTATTTAGCCAATAAAAACCTATAGTTACTAACTTAACTCGTCGCTTTTCATGAACTGAATTGATAGGTATATCAATTTTATTGGCTAAATTTTGAAATGTCTGTACCGGAGCAGCCAAACGACCAGCCAAACGGCCAGCTACAACAGCCCCAGCAGCCGGCCTGGCTGCGAGCCCTCCGACCGCTGTACCTGGATCTAAACCCACAGGCTGCGAATTCAGCCCTCGACTTCGAACACTGGCTGAGCTGCTTCGAAGCCTACCTGGGAGAATCCGGCGTGCCTCCGGTATCCAAACTAAGAGTTCTGACCGCCCAGGTGAGCCCTAAAGTATTTGCACTCATCCGGGACATTGCTACATACGAGGACGCCCTCAACCTGCTAAAAGAGCAGTACCGGAGTCCTGTAAACTCAATGTACGCCAGGCATCTCCTAAGATCCCGCTCGCAACAGCCAGGAGAGTCGGTTGATGATTTCTTACGGGCGCTGCAAATACTCGGCAGGGACTGTGACTTTAAAGCCGTAACAGCTGCAGAACATACCAATGGAAATATCCGCGATGCCTTCGTGAAAGGCCTTCGGTCAGACTACTCACGGCAAAGACTGCTGGAATGAAAGGACCTCGACCTGAAAACAGCTGCTATCCTTGCTCGCTCCTTGGAAGTGGCCCATCGGGACCTCGAGGCGTACTCCAGGTACTGTGCTGCGCGACGCTGGGACTCTGGCCCGACTCCGGCCGCAATACCCCTCGCACCGCCGCCCCTGGGGCCTACCACAGCGTCGGTGTCCCGGAACCGATCGGGACCGCCACCCCCGGTACCGGCTGCAACATCGGAGCCCCGCGATCGGGCCGCCGGCTGCTTCTTCTGTGGCCAGGCGAAACACCCGAGGGCGCGCTGCCCTGCAAGAAACGCGACCTGCTCCGACTGCCACAAGAAAGGCCACTTCGCGAAGGCCTGCAGGGGGAAAGCCACAGACGCCAGCAGTGCCTCATGCGAGTTGTGGGGGCGGCCATCTTTCATCAAGGCCACAGATGCCAGCATCACCTCGTGTGAGTCGTGGGGGCGGCCATCTTTGATCAAGGCCACCGACGCCGGCAGTGCCTCATGTGAGTTGTGGGGGCGGCCATCTTCTCCGCCATTTTGTTCAACGTCGTGGGCGCCGCCATTTTGTTCACCACACTCGACCGCCACCTTGTCTCCAGACCCGACCACCGCCTCACCCGCAGACTACAGCAGCTCGCTCAGCCATACACTAGCCTCCGTCACACTTGACCAAGCTCGCCCGCATCACCTGTCCAAGTCCATGATGGACATCAAAGTAAACGGCCACGCCACGACCTGCCTGTTCGACAGCGGAAGCACGGAGAGTTTCATCCATCCAGACACGGTGAGCCGCTACTCCCTCACTGTCCGGCCAACGCGCAACCGGATCTCGATGGCGTTGAGGTCCCATTCAACAGACATCAGCGGCTACTGTGTTGTGACCCTGTCGGTTAGGGGCACGGAGTATAAAAATTTTAAACTTCTCGTCCTGCCCCAGCTCTGCGCTGCCGTCCTACTAGGGCTGGATTTCCAATGCCACCTCCAAAGTGTCACCTTGGCATACGGTGGATCCCTCCCCCCCCTCAGTCTACAACCAGCAATTCCTAAACCGCCCACCGCGTACCACCTGCGGCCTATCCACCCTCAAAGTCCCGCCCCCCTCCCTGTTCGCTAACCTCACCCGCGACTGTAAACCCGTCGCTACCAAGAGCAGGCGGTACAGCGCCGGGGACAGAGCTTTTATTAGCTCCGAGGTGCAGCGACTCCTGAAGGAGGGCATCATCGAGGGAAGCAACAGCCCCTGGCGTGCCCAGGTCGTAGTCGTTAAGACCGGAGATAAACACCGCCTAGTCATCAACTACAGCCAAACCATAAACCGGTACACCCAGCTGGACGCATACCCCGTTCCCCGCATATCTGATATGGTCAATCAGATTGCACAATACCGGGTATTCTCTACCATCGACCTTAAGTCGGCCTATTACCAACTCCCTATCCGCCCTGAGGACCGCCAGTATACCGCCTGCAAGGCGAATGGCCGCCTCTACCACTTCCTTAGGGTTCCCTTTGGCGTCACCAACGGGGTTTCGGTCTTCCAAAGGGAGATGGACCGGATGGTTGACCAGAACGGGCTGCACGCCACGTTCCCTTATCTAGATAACGTCACCATCTGCGGCCGCGACCGGCAGGACCATGATGTTAATCTGGAGAAATTCCTCCGTATGGCCCAATGGCTGAACCTCACCTACAATAAGGAGAAATGTGTGTTTAACACCTCGCGCCTTGCCATCCTCGGCTGCGTAGTAGAGAACGGAGTCATCGGCCCCGACCCCGAAAGAATGCGCCCCCTCATGGAGCTTCCCCTCCCCCACTGTCCAAAGGCGCTGAAGAGAACCCTGGGGCTCTTCGCTTACTATGCCCAATGGGTGCCCAATTATGCGGACAAAGCCAGACCCCTCATGAAGTCCACCTCCTTCCCCGACAGCAGAAGCATGCGCAGCCTTCTCCCTCATAAAGGGAGACATTGCTAAGGCCACAATGCACGCGGTGGATGAGTCTATCCCTTTCCAAGTGGAGATCGATGCATCCGACTTCGCCCTAGCTGCAACCCTTAACCAGGCGGGGAGACCTGTGGCCTTCTTCTCAAGGACCCTCCAGGGCCCTGAGATCCGACACTCTTCTGTCGAGAAGGAGGCCCAGGCGATCGTGGAGGCAGTACGATGCTGGAGGCATTACCTGGCAGGCAAACGATTTGCCCTCCTCACCGACCAGCGTTCGGTCGCTTTTATGTTTAATAAGAAGCTGAGGGGCAAAATCAAGAATGACAAGATCTTGAGGTGGAGAATTGAGCTCTCCACCTACGATTACGATATCTTGTACCGGCCTGGTAAACTGAACGAACCCCCAGATGCTCTATCACGAAGTACATGCGCCAACGCGCAAATTGATAGACTGCAGACCCTCCACAACGACCTCTGCCACCCCGGGGTCATCAGACTTTACCACTTCATTAAGGCCCGCAATCTGCCCTACTCCATCGAGGAGGTCAGGACCATGACCAGGAACTGCCAAACCTGTGCCGAATGCAAACCGCATTTCTATAGGCCGGACAGAGCAAACCTGATCAAGGCCACCCGCCCCTTCGAGCGCTTGAGCATCGATTTTAAGGGGCCCCTCCCGTCCTCTGACCGTAATGTGTACTTCCTCAACATTATTGACGAGTACTCCCGTTTCCCCTTTGCCTTCCCCTGCCCAGACATGACCAGTACCACGTGATTGGTCGATGACCAAGCGATTTTTATCGCCGGTCTTAACGACCACGACCTGGGCACGCCAGGGGCTGCTGCTCCCCTCGATGATGCCCTCTTTCAGGAGGCGCCGCACCTCATAGCTAATGAAGGCCCTGTCCCCGGCGCTGTACCGCCTGCTCTTGGTAGCGACGGGTTTGCAGTCGGGGGTTAGGTTAGCGAACAGGGAAGGTGGCGGGACCTTGAGGGTGGATAGGCTGCAGGTGTTACGCGGTGGGCGGTTTAACATCCGCTGGTTGTCGACTGTGAGTGGGGGGAGGGGTCCACCGTATGCTAGGGTGACACTTTGGAGGTGGGATTGGAAGTCCAGCCCTAGTAGGACGGCAGCGCAGAGCTGGGGGAGGACGAGGAGTTTAAAGTTTTTATACTCCGTACCCTTAACCGACAGGGTCACAACACAGTAGCCGCTGATGTTCGTGGCGTGGGACCTTGATGCCATCGAGATTCGGTTGCGCGTTGGCAGGACGGGGAGGGAGTAGTGGCTCACCGTGTCTGGGTGGATGAAGCTCTCCGTGCTTCCGCTGTCGAGCAGGCAGGTCGTGGCGTGGCCGTTTACTTTGATGTCCATCATCGACTTGGACAGGTGATGCGGGCGGGCTTGATCCAGAGTGACGGAGGCTAGTGTGTAGCTGAGCGAGTCATTGTCGTCTGCGGGTGAGGCGGTCGTCGGGTCTGGAGGCACGGTGGCAGTCGAGCGTGGTGGGTAAAATGGCGTCTCCCACGAGGTTGGACAAAATGGCTGCCCCCATAACTCACATGAGGCACTATTGGGGTCGGTTGCCTTGATCAAAGATGGCCGCCCCCATGACTCACGTGTGGGGATGCTGGCCTCTGTTGCCTTGAAGGAAGATGGCCGCCCCCACAGTTCGCATGAGGCACTGCTGGCCTCTGAAGATCCACTTCTGCAGGCCTTAGCAAGGTGGCCTTTCTTCCTGCAGGTTGAGCAGGTGGAGTTCCTAGCTGGGCAGTGCGACCTCGGGTGTTTCTCCTGGCCGCAGAAAAAGCAGCCGCGGGGGTCCGATGTCGGAGCCGGTACCGGGGGTGGCGGTCCCGATCGGGTCCGGGACGCCGACGCTGAGGTAGGTCTCGGGGGCGGCGCGGTGAAGGGTATTGCGGTAGGGGTCGGGCCCGAGTCCCAGGGTCGCGAACAGTACCTGGAGAACGCCTCCTGGTCCCGATGGGCCACCTCCAGGGAGAGAGCGAGGGCTGCAGCTTTGTCCAGGTCGAGGTCCTTTGCTTCCAGTAATCGCTGCCGTGAGTAGTCGGACTGTAGGCCTTTCACGAAGGCATCGCGGACGTTGTCTTCCGTATTTTCTGCCGCGGTTACTGCTTTAAAGTTACAGTCTCTGCCGAGTGCTTGTAGCACCCGTAAAAATTCCTCCACCGGCTCCCCTGGCAGTTGCGGGCGGGACCTTAGGAGGTGCCTGGTATACATGGGGTTTACCGGGGTTTGGTACTGTCTTTTCAGCCGGTTGATGGCGTCCTCGTATGTTTTAAGGTCCCGGATGAGCGCGAATACTTTAGGGCTCAGTTGGGCGTTCAGAACTCTTAGCTTGGATCTCTGAGGCACGTTGGATTCTTCCAGGTAGGCTTCAAAGCAGCCCAGCCAGTGATCGAAGTCGAGGGCTGCGTTCGCTGCCCGTGGATTTAGATCCAGGTACGGTGGTCTGAGGGCTCGCAGCCAAGCCGGCTGTTGTGATTGTTGCGGCTCGGCGTCTGAAGGCTGCTGCGGCTGTTGTGGCGGGGCGTCTGGATGAGACATCTTAAAATTTCGTCAATAAAATTGATATACCTATCAATTCGTCCAATGAAAAGCGACGAGTTAGGAAAGTAACTATAGGTTTTTATTGACTAAATAACAGAGTCCACCCTCATGGGTGATCGGATCCAACAAGGAGGAATACCAGCCAGTCGACTACCTTTATACCTGGGCAGGTAGGTGGAGCCATGGGCGGAGTCAGTGATGGTCAGCCCAGGTATAACAGTGTGACAAGAGGCGACCTCATATAGTGATACAACAGTGAGAACAGTGAGAACAATATAGTGTAACGATAGTGAACGATAAAAGTGGTTTACCACACCACGGTCATCAAATGCCTGAACGACCTCTTCGCCTTGTTCGGGTTCCCGAACTATATACATAGCGACCGGGGCTCATCCTTCATGAGCGAGGAACTTCGCCAGTTCCTACTAGCGAGAGGTATTGCTGCAAGCAGGACCACCAGCTACAGCCCCCGAGGGAACGGCCAGGTGGAAAGAGAGAACGCGACAGTCTGGAAGGCCGTTCTCTTAGCCTTAAAGTCTAAGGGCCTCCCAACCTCTCGCTGGCAGGAAGTCCTCCCGGCAGCGCTGCATTCCATCCGGTCACTGCTTTGCACTGCCATTAACGCCACCCCCCATGAACGAATGTTTGTTTTCCCCAGGAAGTCGACTACGGGAACCTCGCTACCAACATGGCTGACTTCTCCGGGGCCCGTCTTGCTGCGGAAGCACGGGAGGGCCCATAAAATGGACCCCCTGGTCGAGAGGGTGGACCTCCTGCACGCCAACCCCCAGTACGCCTATGTGGCATACCCAGACGGGCGGGAGGACACAGTCTCCTTACGAGACCTCGCACCCTCGGGCACCCCTGAGACACCACCATTACCCCCCACCACTCCTCCAAATCCAGCCCCGGTAGACGGCATGCCGGAACCCCATGAGCCTTCGCCGACCACGCAGACACCAGCCTTAACTTCAAATACTACACCTCCACCGCCGCTGCTGCGCCGATCAGAAAGGCTTACGAGGCCTCCGGATAGACTGACATACCCGAACTGGTAGTACACTTCACCCCGCCGGACTCAAATTTAAACAAGGGGTGAATGTGGTAAACCACTTTTATCGTTCACTATCGTTACACTATGGTTATCACTGTTTATATCGTTACACTATGGTTATCACTGTTTACACTGTTGTATCACTACACAAGGTTACCTCTTGCCACGCTGTTATACCTGGGCTGACCACAGCTGACTCCGCCCATGGCTCCGCCTGCTTGCCCAGGTATAAAGGTGGTCGACTGGCTGGTATTCCTCCTTGTTGGATCCGATCACCCACGAGGGTGGGCTCTGTTATTTAGCCAATAAAAACCTATAGTTACTAACTTAACTCGTCGCTTTTCATGAACTGAATTGATAGGTATATCAGTGAGCAACAAGCACAATTAGCTGTGTGGCAATATGTTGTGGCAATAATGGAAACGTGGCTTAAAAACGGTGAGGACTGGGCACTTAATATTCAAGGGTACAAGGTGTTCAGAAAAGATAGGGAAGGAGGAAAGGGCAGTGGGGTGGCAGTGCTGATTAAAGAAGACATTGTAGTGTTGGAAAGGGAGGATGTTCTTGAGGGGACAAGGACAGAATCCATTTGGTTAGAGTCGAGGAGCAAAAAGGGTATGATCACACTATTGGGGGTATTCTACAGGCCTCCAAATAGTGAGAGGGAGGTAGAGGAGCAAATCTGCAGGGAAATCGCAGAGATATGCAAGAGCTATAGAGTGGTGATATTGGGGGACTTTAATTACCCAAATATCGATTGGGATAATGCTCGGTAAAGGGAAAGGAGGGGGAGGAATTTCTGAAATGTGTTCAGGAGAATTTCCTTGACCAACATGTTCTTGGCCCAACTAGGAAGGGGGCATTGCTGGATCTGGTGGTGGGGAATGAGGTGGGCCAGGTTGACCAAGTGTCTGTGGGAGAACACTTGGGTACGAGTGATCATCGTATCATAAGATTTAGATTAGCAATGGAGAGGAGCAAGGAACAATCTAGAGTGGAACTTCTAAACTGGAATAGGGCTAACTTCAATGGGATGCAAATGGATCTAGCCAGGGTAAAATGGAACCAAAGACTGACAGGAAAAACTGTAACGGAACAATGGGTGATCTTTAAGGAGGAGATGGTTCCAAGTACAGGCTAGGTACATTCCAACAAGAGGGAAGGGTAAGGGAACCAAAGCAAGGGCTCCTTGGATGATGAAGGAGATAGAGAAGATGATGAAACAAAAAAAGAGGGTGTATGATGCATGTCAGGTGAATTCTTCAAGGGAGAACCAGACCAAATACAATAAATTGAGAGGGGATGTGAATATGAGAGTAGAATGGCGATTAACATAAAAGGGAACCCAAAAATCTTCTACCGGCATGTAAACAGTAAGCGGGTAGTAAGAGGCGGGGTCAGTAACAGCTTGGATAAGGAATTGGCTTAAGGACAGAAAACAGCGAGTTGTGGTAAACGGCTGTTTTTCAGACTGGAGGATGGTAGACAGTGGTGTTCCCCAAGGGTCTGTGCTGAGGCCATTGCTTTTTTTGATATATATAAATTACCTGGATATTGGAATACAGAGTAGAATTTCTAAATTTGCCGATGACACCAAGCTTGGGGGTGTGGCAAACAGTGATGATGACATCAATTGACTGCAACAGGACATAGGAAGGCTAGTAGAATGGGCAGTCAAGTGGCAGATGGAATTTAATACAGAGAAGTGTGAGGTGATGCATTTTGGCAGAAGGAACAGGGAGAGGTAATATACACTTAATGGCACAGTTTTAAAGAGTGTGCAGGGACAGAGGGACCTGGGAGTTAATGTGCATAGGTCCCTGAAGGTGGCAGGACATATTGAGAGAATGGTTAGCAAAGCATATGGGATCTTGGGCTTCATAAATAGAGGTATTGAGTACAAAACTAGAGAAGTTATGCTGAACCTTTATAAAGCGCTGGTTAGGCCACAACTGGAGTATTGCGTCCAGTTCTGGCCACCACACTTCAGGAAGGATGTGAAGGCCCTTGAGAGGGTGCAGAGGAGATTTACCAGAATGGTTCTGGGGATGGGGGATCTTAGCTACAAGGACAGGTTGGAGAAGCTGGATTTGTTTTCATTAGAGCAAAGGAGGTTGAGGGCTGATATAGAGGTGTACAAGATTATGACGGGTTTGGATAGGCTAGACGGGGAAAGGCTGTTCCCACTAGTTGATGGTACAAGGACTAGGGGACACAGATTTAAGGTTTTGAGCAAGAGATACAGGGGGGACGTGAGGAAAAACTTTTTTACGCAGCGAGTGGTGAGGACCTGCAATTCGCTGCCGACGGACGTGGTGGAAGCGGAGACACGCAATGTTTTCAAGGAGAGACTGGATAGGCACTTGAGGGAAGTAAACTTGCAGGGCTACGGGGATAGAGCGGAGGAATGGGACTGACTGGATTGCTCTGCAGAGAGCCAGCATGGAATTGATGGGCCGAATGGCCTCCTTCTGTGCTGTTATGACTCTATGACAGATATCCAGAATATTAATAACTCCAATAACTGGGCTGGAGTTTAAGATCAGCAGAAACAAACCCCAACAGTCAGAATGAACATAGTTCAGTCCTGGATGTGATTAACAGCAGCAACAGCAAAATCCAACTCCTGCAGTCACTTGTGAACTCGCTGGTGTTTCAGCAGGTGGGATGACTGAGTGAATCCCCTCCCACACTCAGAACAGGTGAACGGCCTCTCCCCAGTGTGAACTCGCTGGTGTGTCAGCAGGTGGGATGAATTAGTGAATCCCTTCCCACACTCGGAGCAGGTGAACGGCCTCTCCCCGGTGTGAGTGCGTTGGTGTTGCATCAGATCCTTTTTGCTTTTAAAGCTCTTTTCACAGTCAGAACATTTAAATGGTCTCTTACCAGTGTGAATAAGTTGATGTGCAGTGAGGTGGGATGACTGAGTGAATCTCTTCCCACACACTGAGCAGGTGAACGGTCTCTCCCCAGTGTGAACTCGCTGGTGTGTCAGCAGGTGGGATGAATTAGCGAAACCCTTCCCACACACGGAGCAGGTGAACGGCCTCTCCCCAGTGTGAGTGTGTTGGTGTTTCAGCAGATCCTTTGTTGTTTTGAAGCTCTTCTCACAGTCAGAACATTTAAATGGTCTCTTATTAGAGTGAACAAGTTGGTGTGCAGCGAGGTTGGATGACTGAGTGAATCCCTTCCCACACAGGGAGCAGGTGAACGGCCTCTCCCCAGTGTGAATATGCCGGTGTGTCAGAAGGTGGGCTGACTGAGTGAATCCCTTTCCACACAGGGAGCAGGTGAATAGCCTCTCCCCGGTGTGACTGCGTCGATGAATTTCCAGCTTGGATGGGTAATTGAATCCTTTCCCACAGTCCCTACATTTCCACGGTTTCTCCATGGTGCGGGTGTCCTTGTGTCTCTCCAGGTTGGACGATCAGTTGAAGCCTCTTCCACACACAGAACACGTGTACGGTTTCTCCCTGCTGTGAATGGTGTGATGTTTTTTCAGGCTGTGTAACTGGTTAAAGCTCTTTCCACAGTCAGTGCACTGGAACACTCTCACTCGGGTGTGTGTGTCTCGGTGCTTTTCCAGTCACACTGATGTTTGAAATCTTTTCCCACAGACAGAACAGACAAACGTTTCTCCTTCCACATTCAAAGGCCGATCATATTCAGGTCCTGATGAATCGAGTGACTCTGTCAGATCTTGACGTGATGTTTGGTTTGAGTTTCCCGTCTGTAAATCCTCCCCTTCTAATACCCTGTAAAAGGAGTGCAGTGGGGAAAGAGTTAAACGGACATCGCTGGCAGTTTCAATGAATGGTGTAATAAAGACAATAATCTCAGTAGTATGCTTTTTCTAAGTTGATAACATAGCCGGACGTGGAACCATAAGAGGCCGAGAGGATGTAAGTTCTGTTCTGGCAGGAAAGTAAAACAATGAGTTGGAAGTAAAAGAGTCCTAGAGAGGCAGGAAAGGAGGACAATGAACCAGAAGTATGAGACCCATTTGACATAAACAAAGGTCAGAGGTGCAACAACAGCTTGAGGGATAACGGCTGATAATAAAGGCGGTAGTTTAATGTAACGCAGCACAGGCAACCAATCAGTGAAGATGCATGCGGGCCAAGGTCCAATCAGGTGGCAGGAATGAATTTTGACGTGTATTGTAATGTATAAAAATGTAATGTTTGCTGTACCAACTTGGAAAGGTCTTGACTATCGATCTAAAACCTAGTGTCGAGTGTTGGTTTAAAATACTCCACAACTTAAGTTTACAAAAGTCATCACTGTAAGTACAGGATAGAAATTCAGAACAGACAATTCTAGTTTCTATGGAACATTCTTTCCTCTCTTGTTCCCCAAAAGCTGTAAATCCCCGTCCCACACACACTCCCTCCTCCCTGTGCTGAAATCCAAACCCATTGTACCATCTCCAACAGTTTTTCCTCTGCTCCCAGTTTTCCTCCTTCCCTGAAGGTGCTGACTCTGGCTGGGTTCAGTTCTACACTCACTGGTTTCCCTCTCTCTCCTCCCCTGAAGGTACTGACTCTGGCTGGGTTCAGTTCTACACTCACTGGTTCCCCTCCCTCTCCTACCCTGAAGGTGCTGTCTCTGGCTGGGTTCAGTTCTACACTCACTGGTTCCCCTCCCTCTCATCCACTGAAGGTACTGACTCTGGCTGGGTTCAGTTCTACTCTCACTGGTTACCCTCCCTCTCCTCCCCTGAAGGTACTGACTCTGGCTGGGTTCCGTTCTGCACTCACTGGTTCCCCTCCCTCTCCTCCTCTCCCTCTCCTCCCCTGAAGGTACTGACTCTGGCTGGGTTCAGTTCTACACTCACTGGTTCTCCTCTGCACTCATCAGTTGCTGTCCAATGTGTGCCCCATCTACGTATAAACTCTCTGGGAGTTAAACCGAATGCGCAGTCCCTCTGGGGACCGGACCCCCAGCCCGAATCAAAGATTTCAGAGCAGGAGAGATTGATAAAACTATTTGAAAGACGGTGTAGTAGTGAAATGTTGGGCGGGTGCTCAGCATCTCACACATTGTGTAAGATTAACATTCCACATGTCTGAACCTTTCATTCCGTCCCTGATTTGGGCATCTCTTGAGCTGGCACTTCTTGTCTCATTATACCAAGTTGGTGCAACAGGAGAGCCAGGGATCAGGGGGATATTGGACAGGAAGCACACAGCATGGACATTACACTGCAGGTGGGATATGTGAGTGTGTTACAGTGAGGGCGTCGGACACTTTATTAAACACACCCACAGCAGAAGCACATTAATCTGATGGGAGATCTCTGACACACGAGCAGCCAGCGGTGTGGAGCCTCCTGAGAGTCCGGTCCCTTTCCAGCCAGTATTTACAGGAGCTGGGTCACAGAAAGAGTCTCATTAAAATCAATTATATATTTCTTCACACAAACCAAGCCCCCAAAATATTGAGTAATTTCTCCTCCATTTACAGATGCTCCCTGACCAGGCACCATTTTCCTCCATTTACAGACACTCCCTGACCAGTCTCCATTTTTCCTCCATTTACAGATGCTCCCTGACCAGTCCCCATTTCTCCTCCATTTACAGACGCTCCCTGACCAATCTCCATTTCTCCTCCATTTCCAGACGCTCCCTGACCAATCTCCATTTCTCCTCCATTTCCAGACGCTCCCTGACCTGTCACCATTTTCCTCCATTTACAGACGCTCTCTGACCAGTCTCCATTTCTCCTCCATTTACAGACGGTCCCTGACTCCCTGGGGATTTCCCAGCACTTCCTGGTTGTCCCGGAGTTTGTGTCTTAAACTGGCGGGTAGTTGTGGGGAGGCGGATAATGTTGAGTGTTTTAATAATGGGGCCGCACTCGGGGTGTGAGCAGCCCGCATCCCCCCGGGGTTCATGAACCCGCTCCCTGAGCTCGGGGTGTGAGCGGACCGCGTCCCCCCGGGGTTCATGACCCCGCTCCCTGAGCTCGGGGTGTGAGCGGCCCGCGTCCCCCCGGGGTTCATAAACCCGCTCCCTGAGCTCGGGGTGTGAGCGGCCCGCGTCCCCCCGGGGTTCATGAACCCGCTCCCTGAGCTCGAGATGTGAGCGGCCCGCGTCCCCCCGGGGTTCATGAACCCGCTCCCTGAGCTCGGGGTGTGAGCGGCCCGCGTCCCCCCGGGGTTCATGAACCCGCTCCCTGAGCTTCCTCACCTGATGTGTCAGCGGCTGCTGCCAAGGTCCGCGCATGCTCAACTCACACTGCCTGGGAGATTGACGGGAGCTCCTGACCAATAGGAAGAGCGGGGCGGGGCTGGAGGACCGGGCGGCGGGTCCTCCAACCAATCGGAGTGTGTGAGGGGCGGGGCTTGATCTTTAAACCTGAACAACGGAGGGTGAGCTGAGCATGCGCGGGAGAGGCTGATTGTTGGGCAGTGTGAGCTGAGCATGCGCGGGTGGCGAGGCTGCAGCAGGTCAGAGGGAGGCGGGTTAATGAACCCCGGGGGGAAGCGGGCTTCACACACCCCGAGTGCGGCCTCAGGCCCGATTATAAGCGCAGTGAACATTATCCGCCCCCACCCGCGGGTTCACGTTTCACTCCGGCCGGCATCTCAACAAAGCGCCAAACTCCGGGACAGACAAGAAGTGAGTCAGGGAGTGTCTGTAAATGGAAGAGAAATGGTGACTGGTCAGGGAGCGTCTGTAAATGGAGGAGAAATGGGTACTGGTCAGGGAGTGTCTGTAAATGGAGGAGAAATGGTGACTGGTCAGGGAGCGTCTGTAAATGGAGGAGAAATGGGGACTGGTCAGGGAGCGTCTGTAAATGGAGGAGAAATGGAGACTGGTCAGGGAGCGTCTGTAAATGGAGGAGAAATGGTGACTGGTCAGGGAGCGTCTGTAAATGAAGGAAAAATGGTGACTGGTCAGGGAGCGTCTGTAAATAGGAGAAATGGTGACTGGTCAGGGAGAGTCTAAATGGATGAGAAATGGTGACTGGTCAGGGAGCGTCTGTAAATGGAGGAGAAATGGTGACTAGTCAGGGAGCGTCTGTAAATAGAGGAGAAATGGTGACTGGTCAGGGAGAGTCTGGAAATGGTGACTGGTCATGGAGCGTCTGTAAATGGAGGAGAAATGGAGACTGGTCAGGGAGCGTCTGTAAATGGAGGAGAAATGGAGACTGGTCAGGGAGCATCTGTAAATGAAGGAGAAATTACTCAGTATTTTGTGGCTATTGGTTTGTGTGAACAAATATATCTGATTTTAATGAGACGCTTTTCTGTGTCCCAGCTCCTGTAAATACTGGCTGGAATGTTTCTCTCTCCCCGGATGCTGCCTGCCCTGCGGAGTATTTCCAGCATTTTCTGTTGTTATTTCAGCTTTCCAGCATCTGCAGTATTTTGCTATTGTATGAGATAAATGACCTTGGCTTGGCAGATCGTGATGTAGAACTGGAATCAGTTTGGGTGGAGCTAAGAAACAGCAAAGGGTGGAAAACATTGGTGGGAGTTGTGTATAGGCCACCAAACAGTAATGGTAATGTAGGGCACAGTATCAATCAAGAGATTTGAAGTGCATGTAACAAGGGCAATATGGTAATCATGGGGGACTTTAATCTACATATTGACTGGGCAAATCAAATTACCACTAATGGTGTGGAGGATGAATTCTTGGAATGCATGTGAGATGGTTTCCTGGATCAGAATGTGGAGGAAGCAACCAGGGAACAGGCTATTGTGGATCTGGTACTGTGTAATGAGAAAGGGCTAATCAATAATCTTGTGGTAAAGGGGCCTTTAGGGACAAGTGACCATAATATGATTGAAGTTTACATTAAGTTTGAGAGTGATGTAGTCCAATCTGAAACTAAGGTCTTCAATCTAAACGGAGGAAACTACAAGGGTATGAGGGACAAGTTGGCCATGGTAGATTGGGAGACTACACTAAAAGGTATGAAGGTGGACATACAATGGCTAACATTCAAGATAATAATGCATAATTTGCAACAAACATATATTCCTCTAGGGCATAAAAACCCAAAAGGAAAAGTGATCCAACCATGGCTAACAAAAGAAATTAAAGCTAGTATTAAGTCAAAGGAGGAAGCTTATAAAGTTGCCAGAAAAAGCAGTCAGCCTGAGGATTGGGATCTTTTTGGAAATCAGCAAAAGGGGACCAAGAAATTGATAAAGAAAGGGAAAATGGAATATGAGCGCAAACTAGCGAAAAATATAAAAATGGATTGTAAAAGCTTCTATAGATATGTAAAAAGGAAAAGACTGGTGAAGGTAAATGTAGGTCCTTTACAGTCAGAGACGGGGGAATTTATAATGGGGAATGAGGAAATGGAAGAGAAATTAAGTAAATACTTTGTTTCTGTCTTCACGGAGGAAGACACAAAAAACCTCCCAGAAATACGAGAAAACCAAGGGTGTGGTGAGAATGAGGAACTTAAAGAGATTATTATTAGTAAAAAAACAGTACTAGCAAAATTAATGGGACAAAAGTCAATAAATCCCAAGGACCGGATGATCTACATCCTAGGATTTTGAAAGAGGTGGACGCATTGGTTGTCATCTTCCAAAATTCTATAGATTCTGGAACGGTTCCTGCAGATTGGAGGATAGCAAATGTAACCCCGCTATTTAAGAATGGAGGGAAGAGAGAAAACGGGGAACTACAGACCTGTTGGCCTCATATCAGTAGTTGGGAAAATGCTGGAATCTGTTATAAAGGATGCAATAACTGGGCACTTAGAAACTAATCGTAAGATTGGGCAGAGTCAACATGGATTTATGAAAGGGAAAAGTCCTGTTTGACAAACCTATTGGAGTTCTTTGAGGATGTAACTAATGGAGTAGACAAAGGGGAACCAGTAGATGTGGTGAATCTGGATTTTCAGAAGGCCTTCGATAAGGTCCCACACAAGAGGTTGGTGAACAAAATGAGGGCACATGGAATTGGGGGTAATATACTAGCATGGATTGAGAATTGGTTAACAGACAAAACAAAGCGTAGGGATAAACGGGTCTTTTTCAGGATGGCAGGCTGTGACTAGTGGGGTACCACAAGGATCGGTGCTTGGGACCCAGCTATTCACAATCTATATCAATGATTCAGATGAGGGGACTAAATGTAACATTTCCAAATGTAACATTTCCAAAAAGCCTACATTTCGTTGTACTGCTCTTGTGCACTAACAATGACAATAAAAGTTGATTTGATTTGATTTGATTGATTTGCTGATGATACAAAGCTAGGTGTCAGTGTCAGTTGTGAAGAGGATGTGAAGAGGCTTCAAGGGGATCTCGACAGGCTCAGTGAGTGGGCAAGAACATGGCAGATGGAATATAATGTGGATAAATGTGAAGTTATCCACTTTGGTAGAAAAAACAGAAAGGCAGAGTATTAAATGGTGAAAGATTGGGGAATGCAGATGCTAAAAGGGACCTGGGTGTCCTTGTACATGAGTCACTGAAAGTGAATGTGCAGGTGCAGCAAGCCATTAGGAAGGCAAATGGTATGCTGACCTTCATTACAAGAGGATTTGAGTACAAGAGTAAAGAAGTCTTACTCCAATTATATAGGGCCTTGGTGAGACCACACCTGGAGTACTGTGTACAATTTTGGTCTCCTTACCTAAGGAAGGATATACTTGCCACAGAGGGAGTGCAACGAAGGTTCACGAGATTGATTCCTGGGATGGCGGGACTGTTGTATGAGAAGAGATTGAGTAAACTAGGCCTGTATTCTCTTGAATTCAGAAGAATGAGAGGGGATCTCATTGAAGCATACAAAATTTTTACAGGGCTTGATAGGGTGGATGCTGGGAGAATGTTTCCCTTGGCTGGGGAGTCTAGAACCGGGGCCACAGCCTCAGAATAAAGGGTCGGCCATTCAGGACTGAGATGAGAAGAAATTTCTTCACAGAGGGTGGTGAATCTTTGGAATTCTCTACCCCAGAGGGCTGTGGAGGCTCAGTCATTGGGTATATTCACAACAGAAGTCGATAGATTTCTGACTAGTAAGGACATCAAGAGATGTGGCGATGGGGCCGGTGAATGGAGTTGAGGCAGAAGATCAGCCATGATCTCATTGAATGGCGGAGCAGGCTCAAAGGGCCGAATGGCCACTCCTGCTCCTATTTCTTATGTTCTTAAAGGGGCTGGACTCTCGGGAGGCTCCACATCGCTGACTGCTCGTGTGTAAGTGACCTCCTATCAGATTAATGTGCTTCTGCTGTGTGTTTAATAAAGTGGCCAGAGCACTTCACGAAAAGTGGGCCTTTATTACAAGAGGATTTGAGTATAAGAGTAAAGACGTCTTACTGCAATTACACAGGGCCCTGGTGAGACCACACCTGGAGAATTGTGTACAGTTTTGGTCTCCTTGCCATAGAGGGAGTGCAACGAAGGTTCACCAGACTGATTCCCGGGATGGCGGGATTGTCCTATGAGGACAGATTGAGTAGACTAGGCCTATATTCTGTAGTGTTTAGAAGAATGAGAGGTGATCTCATTGAAACATACAAAATTTTTACAGGGCTTGACAGGGTAGATGCAGGGAGGATGTTTCCCCTGGCTGGGGAATCTAGAACCAGGGGTCACAGTCTCAGAATAAGGGGTCAGCCATTTAAGACTGAGATGAAGAGAAATTCCCTCACTCAGAGGGCGGTGAATCTTTGGAATTCTCTACCCCAGAGCTCTGTGGGGGCTCAGTCGTTGAGTCTATTCAAGACAGAGATCAATAGATTTTTGAATATTAAGGGAATCAAGGGATATGGGGACAGTGCAGGAAAGTGGAGATGAGGTAGAAGATCAGCCATGATCTTATTGACTGGCAGAGCAGGCTCGAAGGGCTAAATGACCCACTCCTGCTCCTATTTCTTATGTTCTTATGAACCAGTGAATGTAGAACTGAACCCAGCCAGAGTCAGCACCTTCAGGGGTGGAGAGGGAGGGGAACCAGTGAGTGTAGAACCAAACTCAGCCAGAGTCAGCACCTTCAGGGGAGGAGAGAGAGGGGAACCAGTGAGTGTAGAACTGGACCCAGCCAGAGTCTGCACCTTCAGGGGAGGAGAGAGAGGGGAACCAGTGAGTGTAGAACTGAACCCAGCCAGAGTCAGCACCTTCAGGGGAGGAGAGGGAGAGTGTAGAACTGAACCCAGCCAGAATCAGCACCTTCAGGGGAGGAGAGGGAGGGGATCCAGTGAGTGTGGAACTGAACCCAGCCAGAGTCAGTGATATACCTATCAATTCATCCAATGAAAAGCGACGAGTTAAGAAAGTAACTATAGGTTTTTATTGGCTAAATAATAGAGCCCACCCTCGTGGGTGATCGGATACAACAAGGAGGAATGCCAGCCAGTCGACTACCTTTATACCTGGGCAGGTAGGTGGAGTCATGGGCGGAGTCAGCAGTGGTCAGCCCAGGTATAACAGCGTGACAAGAGGCGACCTCGTACAGTGATACAACAGTGTGAACAGTGATAACCATAGAGTAACGATATAACAGTGATAACTATAGTGTAACGATAGTGAATGATAAAAGTGGTTTACCACATTCACCCCTTGTTTAGATTTGAGTCCGGCGGGGTGAAGTGTACTACCAGTTCTGGTAAGTCAGTCTGTCCGGAGGCCTCGTAAGCCTTTCTGATCGTCGCAGCGGCGGTGTTGCATTCTCCGGTGTTGATGCTGGTGTCTGCGTGGTCGGCGAAGGCTCGTGGGGTTCCGGTGTGCCGTCTACCTGAGCTGGAATTGGGGGGGGGGGGTGGGGGGGGGGGTAAAGGTGGTGTCTCCGGAATGCCCGAGGGTGCGAGGTCCCGTAAGGAGACTGTCCTCCCGCCCGTCTGGGTAAGCCACATAGGCGTACTGGGGGTTGGCGTGCAGGAGGTTCACCTTCTCGACCAGGGGGTCCGTTTTATGGGCCCTCACGTGCTTTCGCAGCAGGACGGGCCCCGGGGAGGTCAGCCAGGTTGGTAGTGTGGTTCCCGTAGTCGACTTCCTGGGGAAAACGAACATTCGTTCATGGGGGGCGGCGTTAATGGCAGTGCAGAGTAGCGACCGGATGGAATGCAGTGCTGCCGGGAGGACTTCCTGCCAGCGGGAGGTTGGGAGGCCCTTAGACTTTAAGGCTAAGAGGACGGCCTTCCATACCGTCGCGTTCTCTCTTTCCACCTGGCCGTTCCCTCGGGGGTTGTAGCTGGTGGTCCTGCTTGCAGCAATACCTCTCGCTAGTAGGAACTGATGGAGTTCCTCGCTCATGAAGGAGGAGCCCCGGTCACTATGTATATAGTTTGGGAACCCGAACAAGGCGAAGAGGTCGTTCAGGCATTTAATGACCGTGGTACTGGTCATGTCTGGGCAGGGGAAGGCAAAGGGGAAACGGGAGTACTCATCAACGATGTTGAGGAAGTACACATTACGGTCAGAGGACGGGAGGGGCCCCTTAAAGTCGATGCTCAGGCGCTCGAAGGGGCGGGTGGCCTTGATCAGGCTTGCTCTGTCCGGCCTAAAGAAGTGCGATTTGCACTCGGCACAGGTCTGGCAGTTCCTGGTCATGGTCCTGACCTCCTCGATGGAGTATGGCAGGTTGCGGGCCTTAATGAAGTGGTAAAGTCTGGTGACCCCGGGGTGGCAGAGGTCGTTGTGGAGGGTCTGAAGTCTATCACTTTGCGCGCTGGCGCATATAATTCGTGACAGAGCATCAGGGGGATCGTTCAGCTTACCTGGCCGGTACAAGATATCATAATCATAGGTGGATAGTTCGATTCTCCACCTCAATATCTTGTCATTCTTGATTTTGCCCCTCAGCTTGTTATTAAACATAAAAGCGACCGAACGCTGGTCGGTGAGGAGGGTAAATCGTTTGCCTGCCAGGTAATGCCTCCAGCGTCGTACCGCCTCCACAATCGCTTGGGCCTCCTTCTCGACCGACGTGTGTCGGATCTCAGGGCCCTGTAGGGTCCTTGAGAAGAAGGCCACTGGTCTCCACTCCTGGTTAAGGGTAGCGGCTAGGGCGAAGTCGGATGCATCGCTCTCCACTTGGAAGGGGATGGACTCGTCCACTGCGTGCATTGTGGCCTTGGCGATGTCTCCCTTAATGAGGGAGAAGGCTGCGCACGCTTCCTCCGTAAGGGGGAAGGATGTGGACTTCATGAGGGGTCTTGCTTTGTCTGCATAATTGGGCACCCATTGGGCATAGTAGGCGAAGAGCCCCAGGGTTCTCTTCAGAGCCTTTGGACAGTGGGGGAGGGGTAGCTCCATGAGGGGACGCATTCTTTCGGGGCCGGGGCCGATGACTCCGTTCTCTACTACACAGCCGAGGATGGCAAGGCGCGAGGTGTTAAACACACATTTCTCCTTATTGTAGGTGAGGTTCAGCTGTTGGGCCGTACGGAGGAATCTCTCCAGATTAACGTCATGGTCCTGCCGGTCGCGGCCGCAGATGGTGACGTTATCTAGGTAGGGGAACGTGGCGTGCAGCCCGTTCTGGTCAACCATCCGGTCCATCTCCCTTTGGAAGACCGAAACCCCGTTGGTGACGCCGAAGGGAACCCTAAGGAAGTGGTAGAGGCGGCCATTCACCTCGAAGGCGGTATACTGGCGGTCCTCAGGGCGGATAGGGAGTTGGCGGTAGGCCGACTTAAGGTCGATGGTAGAGAATACTCGGTATTGTGCGATCTGATTGACCATATCAGATATGCGGGGAAGTGGGTATGCGTCCAGCTGGGTGTACCTGTTTATGGTCTGGCTGTAGTCGATGACCAGGCGGTTCTTATTGCCCGTCTTAACTACCACGACCTGGGCACGCCAGGGGCTGGTGCTCCCTTCGATGATGCCCTCCTTCAGGAGACGTTGCACCTCAGAGCTAATGAAAGCCCTGTCCCCGGCACTGTACCGCCTGCTCTTGGTCGCGACGGGTTTGCAGTCGGGGGTGAGGTTAGCGAACAGGGAAGGTGGCGGGACCTTGAGGGTGGATAGGCCGCAGGTGTTACGCGGTGGGCGGTTTAAACTCTGTTGGTTGTCAACTGTGAGTGGGGGGAGGGGTCCGCCGTATGCTAGCGTGACGCTTTGGAGGTGGGATTGGAAGTCTAGCCCTAGTAGGACGGCGGCGCATAGCTGGGGGAGGACGAGGAGTTTAAAATTTTTATACTCCGTACCCTTAACCGATAGGGTCACAACACAGTAGCCGCTGATGTCTGTGGCGTGGGATCTCGATGCCATCGAGATCCGGTTGCGCGTTGGCAGGACAGGGAGGGAGTAGTGGCTCACCGTGTCTGGGTGGATGAAACTCTCCGTGCTTCCGCTGTCGAACAGGCAGGTCGTGGCGTGGCCGTTTACTCTGATGTCCATCATTGACTTGGACAGGTGATGCGGGCGGGTCTGGTCCAGTGAGATGGAGGCTAGTGTATAGCTGAGCGAGTTGCTGTAGTCTGCGGGTGAGGCGGTAGTCGGGTCTAGAGGCACGGTGGCGGTCGAGCGTGGTGGGTAAAATGGCGTCTCCCACGAGGTTGGACAAAATGGCGGAGAAGATGGCTGCCCCCGTAACTCACATGAGGCACTGCTGGTGTCGGTTGCCTGTATCAAAGATGGCCGCCCCATGACTCACATGTGGGGATGCTGGCCTCTGTTGCCTTGAAGGAAGATGGCCGCCCCCACAGCTCGCATGAGGCACTGCTGGCCTCTGATGATCCACCTCTGCAGGCCTTAGCGAAGTGGCCTTTCTTCATGCAGTTTGAGCAGGTAGAGTTCCTGGCTGGGCAGCGCGACCTCGGGTGTTTCGCCTGGCCGCAGAAGAAGCAGCCGGCGGCCCGATCGCGGGGGTCCGATGTCGGAGCCGGTACCGGGGGTGGCGGTCTCGATCGGGTCCGGGACGCCGACGCTGAGGTAGGTCCCAGGGGGGTTGCTGCGGGGGGTATCGCGGTCGGGGTCGGTCCCAAGTCCCAGGGTCGCGAGTTACAGTACCTTGAGTATGCCTCGAGGTCCTGATGGGCCACCTCTAGAGAGAGAGTGAGGGCTGCAGCTTTGTCCAGGTCGAGGTCCCTTGCTTCCAGTAGTCTTTGCCGTGAGTAGTCGGACCGCAGGCCTTTCACGAAGGCATCGTGGACATTGTCTTCAGTATTTTCTGCCGCCGTTACCGCTTTAAAGTTACAGTCTCTGCCGAGTGCTTGTAGCACCCGTAAAAATTCCTCCACGGGCTCTCCTGGCTGTTGCGGGCGGGATCTTAGGAGGTGTCTGGCATACATGGAATTTACCGGGGTTTGGTACTGTCTTTTCAGCCGGTTGATGGCGTCCTCGTATGTTTTAAGGTCCCGGATGAGTGCGAATACTTTAGGGCTCACTTGGGCGTTCAGAACTCTTAGCATGGATTTCTGAGGCACGCCGGATTCTCCCAGGTAGGCTTCGAAGCAGCTCAGCCAGTGTTCGAAGTCGAGGGCTGAGTTTGCTGCCTGTGGGTTTAGGTCCAGGTACGGTGGTCTGAGGGCTCGCAGCCAGGCCGGCTGCTGTGGCTGTTGTAGCTAGGCGTCTGGCTGGGCGTCTGGCTGGTCGCTTGGCTGGTCGTTTGGCTGCTCAAGTGTCGACATTTTAAAATTTAGCCAATAAAATTGATATACCTATCAATTCATCCAATGAAAAGCGACGAGTTAAGAAAGTAACTATAGGTTTTTATTGGCTAAATAACAGAGCCCACCCTCGTGGGTGATCGGATACAACAAGGAGGAATGCCAGCCAGTCGACTACCTTTATACCTGGGCAGGTAGGTGGAGTCATGGGCGGAGTCAGCAGTGGTCAGCCCAGGTATAACAGCGTGACAAGAGGCGACCTCGTACAGTGATACAACAGTGTGAACAGTGATAACCATAGAGTAACGATATAACAGTGATAACTATAGTGTAACGATAGTGAACGATAAAAGTGGTTTACCACAGTCAGCACCTAGAATTGTCTGTTCTGATTTTCTATCCTTGCTTTGCAGTGATGACTTTTGTCAATTCTTTTTACAGGCTGTGAGACCGCAAACTCAAACCAAACATCAGGTCAAGATGTGACCGTCACTTAATTCATCAGGACCTGAATATCATCGGCCTTTGAATGTGGAAGGAGAAATGTTTGTCTGTTCTGTCTGTGGGAAAAGATTTCAAACATCAGTGTGACTGGAAAAGCACCGAGACACCCACACCCGAGTGAGAGTGTTCCAGTGCACTGACTGTGGAAAGAGCTTTAACCAGTTACACAGCCTGAAAAAACATTGCACCATTCACAGCGGGGAGAAACCGTACACGTGTTGTGTGTGTGGACGAGGCTTCCACTGACCGTCCAACCTGGAGAGACACAAGGACACCCGCACCACGGAGAAACCGTGGAAATGTGGGAAGGGAGCTTGAAACTCATCAACGCAGTCACACCGGGGAGAGGCCATTCAGTTGCTCTCACTGCCTGAAGACTTTCAAAGAATCATCAAACCTGCTGAAACACCAGCAAATTCACACTGGGGAGAGGCCGTTCACCTGCTCATTGTGTGGGAAGGGATTTTCTCAGTCGAACCACTTGCTGACACACCAGCGAGTTCACAGTGACGAGAGACCATTCAGGTGCTCTCACTGTGCAAAGACATTTGCCCACTCATCCAACCTACTGAAACACCAGCAAGTTCACACTGGGGCGAGGTCGTTCACTTGCTCCGTATGTGGGAAGGGGTTCACTCGTTCGTCTAACCTGCTGACACACAAGCGAGCTCACACCAGGGAGAGGTTATTCTCCTGCTCCGTATGTGGGAAAGGATTTGCTCATTCTTCCCACCTGCGGACACACCAGCGAGTTCACACTGGGGAGAAGCCATTCACCTGCTCTGTGTGTGGGATCACACTAATAAGAGACCTTTTAAATGTTCTGAGTGTGAGAAGAGCTTTAAAAGCACAAGAGATCTGCTGACACACCAGCGAATTCACACTGGGGAGAGGCCGTTCACCTGCCCCGAGTGTGCAAAGGGATTCACTAATTTATCCAACCTGCGGAAACACCAGCGAGTTCACAAGTGACTGCAGGGGTTGGATTCTGCTGTTATTGCTGCTGTTAATCACATCCATGACTGAACCATATTCATTCTGACAGTTGGGGTTTGTTTCAGCTGATGTTAGTAACCCCTATAACTGGGCTGGAGTTTAATCTGTATCAATGTCAAATAAATGAGCTTTGATTCCCACACACGCAGTGTGTCGAGTTCTTGATGTCTCGACAATAAGACAAGCTGATTGAGGACTTGTTACAAACTGAGTGGAATCCATCTGAGAACTGAGTTCCCACAACTTGTTAAAAGATGGATCTACAAGATGTCCAAGTCTGACAGGACAGAAAATTCTATTATATCACAGGGTCCACTTCAGCCATCCAGGGCAGGGAGTCCCTGTAATATTGGATTTTAACCTATGGGAAATATTCTGATAATCTGTTATTGTCACGGGGCAAAGCAGCCTGGAAAGGAAGGATATTAACTCGGATGAAACGGAATCTGTATGGGTAGAAATGAGAAATAGCAAGGGGAGGAAAACATTAGTGGGTGTGATATATAGGCCTCCAAATAGTAATATGGAGGTGAGGGAAGGCATAAAAAGGGAAATTAGAGAAGCGTGCGATAAGAGCACAGCTGTCATCATGGGTGACTTTAATTTACATATTGATTGGACTACCCAAATTAGTAAAAATTCTGAGGAGGAGGAATTCCTGGAATGTTTTCGGGACGGTTATCTGGACCAATATGTCGAGGAGCCGACTCGAGATCAGGCCATTTTAGACTGGGTATTGTGCAATGAGAAGGGACTTATCAGCAATCTTCTTGTACGAGGCCCCTTGGGTCAGAGCGATCATAATATGATCGAGCTCTCAGTCGAGATGGAGAGTGAGGAAATTGAATCAGAGACTAAGGTCCAGAACTTAAATAAAGGGAATTACGAGGGTCTGAGACGGGAATTGGGTAAGATTGATTGGGTGGTGTTTCTGGGGGGATTGACAGTGGAGAGACAATGGCAAGCATTCAAAGATAGAATGGAAGAATTCCAGAACATGTTTATACCGGTTTGGCATAAAAATAAACCTAAAAAGGTGACTCAACCGTGGATAACGAGGGAAATTAGGGACAGCATAAAATCAAAAAAAAGGGCATATCAACTGGCAAAAAAAAGCACCAGACCGGAAGATTGGGGGCAGTACAGGATACAGCAAAAGAGGACAAAGGGATTAATCAGGAAGGGGAAAATAGAATACGAAAGTAAACTTGCAGCAAACATAAAGACAGACTGCAAAAGCTTTTATCGGTATATCAGGAGGAAAAGACTGGTAAAATCCCAAGTCGGTCCCTTGCAGTCCGATTCGGGAGAATATATAATGGAGAATAAGGAAATGGCAGACCAATTAAACTCATACTTTGGTTCTGTATTCACAAAGGAGGACACAAATAACCTCCCAGGAATATCGGCAAACATAGGGACTAATGAGAGGGAGGAGCTGACAGAAATTAGTATCTCTAGGGATATGGTGTTGGGTAAGTTGAGGGGACTGAAGGCCGACAAATCCCCGGGGCCTGATAAACTACATCCTAGGGTACTTAAGGAGGTGACCCTGGAGATAGCAGATGCTCTAAGGATCATCTTCCGGAACTCCATTGACTCGGGAACAGTACCCGTGGATTGGAGGGTAGCTAATGTTACCCCAATATTTAAAAAGGGGGGTAGAGAGAAAGCAGGGAATTATAGACCAGTAAGCCTTACATCGGTTGTGGGCAAAATGCTAGAGTCCATTATTAAGGATAAAATAGCGGAGCACTTGACAAATGGGGAAAGGATCGGACAGAGTCAACATGGATTTACAAAGGGTAAATTGTGTTTGACTAATCTGCTGGAATTTTTTGAGGAAGTAACTGGTAAAATAGATGGGGGAGAGCCAGTGGATGTGGTGTACCTTGACTTCCAGAAAGCCTTCGATAAGGTTCCACACAAAAGATTATCATGCAAAATTAAGGCTCATGGAATTGGGGGCAAAGTATTAACGTGGATAGAGAACTGGCTGGCGGATAGAAAACAGAGAGTTGGAATAAACGGCTCGTTTTCGGAGTGGCAGGCAGTGACCAGCGGGGTGCCGCAAGGATCTGTCCTGGGACCCCAGCTGTTCACAATATATATAAATGATCTGGATCAGGGAATTGGATGCAATATTTCCAAATTCGCTGACGACACTAAACTAGGAGGAGGGGTGGGCTCTGATGAGGATGTCAGGAGGCTACAGTGCGATTTGGACAGGTTGGGGGAATGGGCGGATACGTGGCAGATGCACTATAATGTGGATAAATGCGAGGTTATCCACTTTGGGGGTAAAAACAGGAGGGTAGATTATTATCTAAATGGCAATAGATTGGGAGATGGGGAAGTGCAGAGGGACCTGGGTGTTCTTGTGCACCAGTCACTGAAGGAGAGCATGCAGGTGCAACAGGCGATTAAGAAGGCAAATGGTATGTTGGCCTTCATATCAAGGGGGTTCGAGTATAGGAATAGGGATACCTTACTACAGCTGTACAAGGTGCTGGTGAGACCGCATCTGGAGTATTGTGTACAGTTTTGGTCGCCCCATCTGCGGAAGGATGTTCTTGCCATGGAAAGTGCAACGGCGATTCACCAGGCTGATACCTGGAATGGCGGGAATGACCTACGAAGAGAGATTAAATAATTTGGGCTTGTACTCACTGGAGTTTAGAAGATTGAGAGGGGATCTCATCGAAACATATAAAATTATGGCAGGCCTGGACAGGCTGAATTCAGAGAGAATGTTTCCAATGGCCGGGGAGCACAGAACCAGGGGCCACAGTCTAAAAATAGCGGGCAAATCATTTAAAACAGAGATGAGGAAGAATTTCTTCACTCAAAGAGTGGTGAGCCTGTGGAATTCCCTGCCACAGAGGGCTGTGAAGGCTAATTCAATAAATATTTTCAAGAGAGAATTGGATATATTTCTGAAGGCTAAGGGGATTAAGGGTTACGGAAAAAAGGCGGGGACGGGGTACTGAACTGGTAAGATCAGCTATGATCTCAGACGAAGATCAGCCATGATCTCATTGAATGGCGGAGCAGGCTCGAAGGGCCGAATGGCCTACTCCTGTTCCTATCTCTATGTTTCTATGTTTCTATGTTACTTTAACATCAGTTTAATCAAACTCAATGGACAATCCGATCTCCAAAGGGAAACGTCTCCTTAAAGCTGACGATGTCAGCAGTTCTGCAGCTCATTTCTCAGTGTGAGCGTGTCAGAATGAAAAGCTTTAACAACAGCCGATGTTTCACAAAGGGAGACCTCACCAGACCAAAGGCCATTGGTGGAGTTTAATGGGCTGTTTGTGTCTCTGGGCTACAGGAGGCCATTTTTAACCGAAGGAAAACTGGTCACAGCAAACAGAGAGTTTAACAGACAGTCCCTGGTCCACTCGAACCCCCACCTTCTCTCTCGCTCACTATTTATGGGCACTGCTGCAGTAATTGCTCCTCTGACCTTTCCTCTCTTGTCCCTCCTACAACCCTAATACACGGCCCGACACAATCTCCCTCCCCCTACATCCTCACTGTGCTGGAATCCACACCAGTCTCCCCATCTGCTCCTTGTTCTCTCCCTGGATCCGAAAACTACTGAACTCACTCTTCCCCTCCTGAAGTCTACAGGCTCTAAAACTGAAGCTTGGTGTCCCTCAGTCCCGACTCCTTGATTTACCTCCCCTTCTCTCCTCCTCTTTCCCCCTTGGTTGTGTTCCACACTCTGGGCCTTGGGCCTTCCCCGGGGATTCTCAGTATGAACAGGTGGGATGTGTTTGGAGACAGGGTGTCCCGGCTCTCCACCTTTAAAGGGACAAGGAGACGACCAGCTGGCTGAATGGCCCTGCTTTATGACATCACTGCAGTGCCTAGCAACCAACCTCCCTGATCCCGTACTTTACTCTCACAGAGTGAGACGGTACCTGTGACCACAGTTGTCAGAGGTACATCCCTTACTTTACTATCGCAGAGTGAGACGGTACTTGTAACCACAGTTATCAGAGGTACCTCCCTTACTTTACTCTCGCAGAGTGAGACGGTACTTGTAACTGCAGTTGTCAGAGGTACCTCCCTTACTTTGCTCTCACAGAGTGAGACGGTACTTGTAACCGCAGTTGTCAGAGGTACCTCCCGTACTTTACTCTCGCAGAGTGAGACGGTACTTGTAACCACAGTGTCAGAGGTACGTCCCATACTTTACTCTCGCAGAGTGAGACGGTACTTGTAACCACAGTTGTCAGAGGTACCTCCCGTAATTTACTCTCACAGAGTGAGACGGTACTTGTAACCACAGTGTCAGAGGTACGTCCCGTACTTTACTCTTGCAGAGTGAGACGGTACTTGTAACCACAGTGTCAGAGGTACGTCCCGTACTTTACTCTCGCAGAGTGAGACGGTACTTGTAACCACAGTTGTCAGAGGTACCTCCCGTACTTTACTCTCGCAGAGTGAGACGGTACTTGTAACTACAGTTGTCAGCGGTACGTCCCGTACTTTACTCTCGCAGAGTGAGACGGTACTTGTAACTACAGTTGTCAGAGGTACCTCCCGTACTTTACTCTCGCAGAGTGAGACGGTACTTGTAACCACAGTTGCCAGAGGTACCTCCCGTACGTTACTCTCGCAGAGTGAGACGGTACTTGTAACCACAGTTGTCAGAGGTACCTCCCTTACTTTACTCTCGCAGAGTGAGACCGTACTTGTAACCGCAGTTGTCAGAGGTACGTCCCGTACTTTACTATCACAGAGTGAGACCGTACTTGTAACCACAGTTGTCAGAGGTAATTCCCTTACTTTACTCTCACAGTGAGACGGTACTTGTAACCACAGTTATCGAGGTACCTCCCGTACTTTACTCTCGCAGAGTGAGACGGTACTTGTAACCGCAGTTGTCAGCGGTACGTCCCTTACTTTACTCTCGCAGAGTGAGATGGTACTTGTAACCGCAGTTGTCAGCTGTACATCCCTTACTTTACTCTCGCAGAGTGAGACGGTACTTGTAACCACAGTTGTCAGCGGTACCTCCCGTACTTTAATCTCGCAGAGTGAGACGGTACTTGTAACCACAGTTGTCAGAGGTTACCTCCCTTACTTTACTCTCACAGAGTGAGACGGTACTTGTAACCGCAGTTGTCGGAGGTACCTCTCTTATTTTACTCTCGCAGAGTGAGATGGTACTTGTAACCACAGTTGTCACAGGTACCTCCCTTGCTTTACTCTCGCAGAGTGAGACGATACTTGTAACCACAGTTGTCAGCAGTCCCTCCCTTGCTTTACTCTCGTAGAGTGAGACGGTACTTGTAACCACAGTTGTCAGAGGTACCTCTCTTATTTTACTCTCGCAGAGTGAGATGGTACTTGTAACCACAGTTGTCAGAGGTACCTCTCTTACTTTACTCTCGCAGAGTGAGACGGTACTTGTAACCGCAGTTGTCAGAGGTACCTCTCTTGCTTTAATCTCGCAGAGTGAGACCATACTTGCAACAATTTTGTTCTGGCGATTTGTTGTCAGAGGTATGCTTAGCACTACTTGCAACTGGAGTTGTCAGAAGTATGCTTTAGACTTTTACTCCAAAGTTAACGCACTACTTGCAACTCATACCCCGCCTATACTTCTGCGTGTTTCACCCTAACCCCAAGACCGCTTGACTTATCGATTCAAACCTTTTAGTTCTTTGATTCCAAAGGGGGCGGTGGACACAAGACGGTGTTGCCTTGCCCTAACTGTACGTGGTATTTAAAAGTACTCACGTTTTTGGCTCAGCTTCACTCACCCGTGCCTCCCGTCCATGTGGGTCCCGTTCGTGACGCCAATTGTTGTGGAGTATTTTAAACCAACACTCGACACAAGGTTTAAGATCGATAGTCAAGTTGTCTTTATTGCACTGGTGGGGAGACAGCCTGCTTTGTCTTAGCCAGACTTTTCCAAATTGTTACAGAAAACATTACATTTTTATGCATTACAGTAAGTATGGCCACCTCATGTTAAATTCATTCCTGCCACCTGATTGGATCTTGGCCCACATGCACCTTCACGGATTGGTTACGAATCTTAATATAAACATGTATAAGCTGCCTCTTCAATCAATCACTCAAACTGCTGAATGCTAATTAAAAGATACCTTGGAATGTGACCTAGGTAATGAAGTTCTTACGGGCAGTTGAAACGCTGGACATCCAGTCTCCATTTAATTGTTTTATATCTCTCCAAAGGTCAGCTATCTTTGGCCGCATCTTTATGGATGTGGTCTTTCATTTTAGTCCCTGTCTTCCTTACACCTTCAGTGAAACTGTCAGCGATGTCAGTTTAACTCTTTCCCCACTTCAGTATCAAGTGAACCGTTGGACACCGCCTGCTCCCTCTCCAGGGCCACCGAGGCAGGGACAAGACCGCGGGAGAGAGGCAGGCAGCCAGGGTGACCCCCCCATGGGCCCTGCCCATCCTGGGCCTACAAATTGCTGTTTTCGCCAGGCCCAAGAGCAGGTCCAGGAGAAGATCCTCCGACTTACCCACCCCCCTCCGCACCGGGCGGGCAAAGATTAGGAGCGTGGGGCTAAAGTGTAACCAAGAGTTGAGGAGCAGCCCCTTCAGGTAACTATACAGGGGCTGCAACCTCTCACACTGAATATATACACGGCCCATAGACTCCTCTAGGCCGCAGAAACCACATCTGGACTTGGAGTCCGGAAAGGAACTTAAAAACTGTTGCACACGACAGCTCCTTGTAACAGTCTCCACCCCAGATCCCCAATGGTGCAGGGAAGGACCCCCGCGTAGAGAGCCCTCCACTGGGGAACCTCGCCTCCGTCAGACAGCAAGATGACCCACCCGTCTGATTGAGATTGGGCAATAAACAAAATTAATAAATAAATGATACAGAAACCCGAGTCCCCGGGTCCTCAGCCCTGGTGTGAAGTACGCTGGCCACCAAGTTTCCGTTACCTACTCGCACCTCAGGCCCCGCCCAGTCTGGTTTAATTACTAAACGTTTTCTAACTCGGGTTCAGGCCTGTCATTGTGAGGGAAACAAGGCCTCATTTATTGGAGTGTCCCACCCGAGCGGCTGTTAATGGCTTTAATAAACTGGCAGCAAGGTTTTTTTTAAAGGTGGAAGGAAGTGAAAAACACCACTAGCGATGCCTCAAAACTCACGGACAGAGAAATCCACTTCATCAGCGCCCCTGCCACAGGACTCAATATCCACCCCCTCCACCACTGGTGCACTGTGTCTGCAGTATGTACGGTCTACAAGATGACCACGGTCAGGCCATGTGGAGTCAAAAGTCAGGCAGCAGAATGGATGGAAAGATCGCAACAAACTTCCCTTAACTCTAACCCTCTGATTTCTGTTTTGTAGCCAGCTTTCCATCCATTCTGCTGCCTGGCCCTTCACTCCACACAGCCTGACCTGGGTCATCTTCTAGATCTTACAAACTGTTTATGGATAGCAAGCTGGTCAGAAAACAGGAAACAGAGAGTAGGGGTTGGGAGTAGCTACTCAGACTGGCAAAAGGTGGGAAGTGGTGTTCCACAGGGATCGGTGCTGGGACCACTGTTGTTCACCATTTACAGAAACGATTTGGACTCGGGAATCAGAAGAATAATTTCAAAGTTTGTCGATGACACTAAATTGGGAGGTAGAGTTAATACTGAGGAAGACAAAATGCAAAAAGACATGAATAAATTTCAGAATGGGCGTGTAATTGGTAAATGAATTTCACTGTAGATCAGTGTGAGGTGGTGTGTTTTGGTGGGAAGAATAAGGAGGCCACACACTACTTGGACAAGGGGGAGAAATTGGGTTGCTTTGCGCCTCCTGCGATATTCAGCGGGAGGTTAGCGGTGGCGGTAACCGGTAGCACCCCGCGGCACTGCACCGCCGGCAATGACATCATCGCCATGCACAGCACCCCAGCTGCAACCTTGGGTTGTGACCCCTGACCTATCGCCCTACGATATGTCCGACAGGGTCAGGGGTCGTTCCTGCAGCCGCGGCGACGCCACTTAAAGGGCAGCTGTCGGGCGGCAACTTTTTATTTTGGCCGACTGCCAGCTCCTGCCCCCTTCCCCTTCTTCGGGGTGTCGGCTGTGATCGCTCAGCCTGGCGCTTCTCTTGATCCGACACACCACACCCCGGTGGTCCAGCAGTGCCCTGGTGTGCGCAGTGCTAGGCTCCTCCCCTTTAATCGGGGAGGGAGGTCTGCTATGACCCGGTGCTATGTGCCGATGGGCGTGGCGCTGTTGCATGAAGCACGGCAAAATTCACTGGTAGCGCCCCAAGAGGGAGGGGAGCGCTTCCAGTAGCACCCCGCCTCCTGCCTGGGCACGACCACTGAATTTAATGCACAGGGGCGCTAACTTTTTCGGGGCGCTAAAATTAGCCCCGGCGACGTTAGCGACCCAAAGGGGGCGCCACCAAATTTCCCCCTAAGAGTCTAAATGGGCTGGAGGAGCAGAGGGATCCAGGGATACAGATACACAAATCACTAAAAGTAATGACACAGGTTAATAAGGCCATTAAAAAAAAAGTACTGGGGTACATTCCTAAAGGAGCCTTCTGTTCCGTGCCTAGGATCTCTGAACCATGGAACAGAGTGGCTGGGACACGTTTCTCACACACTTCGAGATTAATCCACACGGGGACTTTGCTGTCAGTGAAGAGAGACGAAAAAGACCAAAGTGCCATTTGCCCCTCTCAGTGTGGCCCTGAAGGACTGTGTCCAGGCTGAAGTTCTGTTCCCGCCGTACGATCCTCCCCCAGATTGTCCTTTCTGAGCTCCAGCCAGGTGATGCTAAAAACTGAGGTGGGAAAGAAGAAAATCTACAACAATGTGTTTAAAACAAAGCTGATTTATTTGACATCTATCCAGAATATTAAACTCTAGCCAGGTTACAGGAGTTATTAACATCTGCAGAAACAAACCCCAACTGTCAGAATGAATATGGTTCAGTCCTGGATGTGATTAACAGCAGCAATAACAGCAGAATCCAACCCCTGCAGTCACTTGTGAACTCGCTGGCGTCTCAGCAGTGGGATGACTGAGCGAATCCCTTCCCACACTCAGGGCAGGTGAACGCCCTCTCCCCAGTGTGAACTCGCTGGTGTCTCAGTAGGTGGGATGACTGAGTGAATCCCTTCCCACACTCAGAGCAGGTGAACAGCTTCTCCCCAGTGTGAACTCGCTGGTGTGTCAGCAGGGTGGATGACTGAGTGAATCCCTTCCCACACACGGAGCAGGTGAACGGCCTCGCCCCAGTGTGAACTCGCTGGTGTTTCAGCAGGGTGGATAACTGAGTGAATCCCTTCCCACACACGGAGCATGTGAATGGCCTCTCTCCAGTGTAAGTGCGCTGGTGTACAGTGAGGTCAGATGACTGCCTGAACCCAGTCCCACAGTGAGAGCACCTGAACGGTCTCTCATCAGTGTGAACACGTTGATGGCATGTCAGTTCCCCGGAACTTTTAAAGCACTTCCCACAGTCGGGGCATTTAAAAGGTCTCTCATCAGTGTGAACTTGCTGGTGTGTCAGCAGGTTGGATGACTGAATGAATCCTTTCCCACATACGGAGTAGGTGAAAGGCCTCTCCCCAGTGTGAGTGTGCTGTTGTGTCAGCAGGTTGGCTGACTGAGTGAATCCCTTCCCACACACAGAACAGGAGAACGGCCTCTCCCCAGTGTGAACTCGCTGGTGTGTCAGCAGGTTGGATGACTGAGTGAATCCCTTCCCACACTCGGAGCAGGTGAACGGTCTCTCTCCAGTGTGAACTCGCTGGTGTATCAGTAGGTGAGATGAATTAGTGAATCCCTTCCCACACTCAGAGCAGGTGAATGGCCTCTCCCTGGTGTGAATGCGCTTGTGTGTCAATAGGCCAGAGGATTCGCTGAAGTCTTGTCCACACACAGAACACATGTACGGTTTCTCCCCGCTCTGAACGCTGCTTTTTCCTTCCATATTCAAAGGCCGATGATATTCAGTTCCTGATGAATCGAGTGACTGTCAGATCTTGACGTGATGTGTGGTTTGAGTTTCCCGTCTGCAAATCCTCCCCTTCTAATAAGCTGTAAAATGAATTTAAAACAGGGAGCGTGAGAGAGAACCCACTAAAGAGGCAGGTTGTGAAATTGAGCTCAATGAATCTGGTCATTTGTGGGGCCGGCACCAGAAAAAAGTGACCATGAAAGCTGCTGGATTGTCATAAAAACCCAACTGGTTCACTAATGTCCTTCAGGGAAGGGAATCTGCCACCTGGTCTGGGCCTCTGGCCTCTATGGGAGGAGAGAGAGAGAGAGAGAGAGAGGTGGGAGTGGGAGGGGTCGAAGGAGATGGACTTTATACATCTGCAACTCGACCAGAACTTTGACAGAACCTCCAAAACCCGCAACCTCAAGTACCTAGAAGGGAAAGGCAGAAGGTGCATGGGAGCACCATCATCTCCAAGTTCCCCTCCAAGTCACACACCATCCTGACTTGGACATATATCGCCATTGCTACATCATCACTGGGTGAAAATCCTGGAACTCCTTACACAACAGCATTACGGGAGTACCTTCACCACACGGACTGCAGCAGTTCAAGAAGGCGACTCACCACCACCTTCTCAACGGGCATCTGGGGATTGGCAATATTTGCTGCTCTTGCTAGTGATGCCCACATCCCAAGAATGAATTAAAAAAATCTGTATATGTAAACTGGATTAAAAGCCTCTACAGAAATACTTGTTCCTAAAACAATACTCTTTTACATTGTAGGGAGTGTCTGTTTAACAACCTAATCTCCCCCAGAATCCACCTCCCTTGACAGCCCCACATTGGAAATTGTTGGGTCCTCCTGGGCTCAGAAGTACTGGGGGTTAAACCCAGCAGCTCCTCCTCCATCTCCACTCCAGCTCAAACTGAAGCAACAAAAAGACCTACACAGGTGGCCAGGGACCGACTTCCGCATCCAGCGCCCGCCCTGATATAAGCTGGCTCTGGATTGGCGGCTCTGCTGTGTCGATCCAGTTGTGGTTTCTCCTGTCTGGGGGAGGTGTTGCACCCTGGGTTTCCTGGTGCCGGGACACTGGCCGCACGTCCGCCGGGCCCGGCCGCTCTGATTCTGATTGAGCTTTTTGATGAGGTAACAGAGAGGGTTGATGAGGGCAATGCGGTTAACGTGGTGTACATGGATTTCCAAAAGGCGTTCGACAAAGTGCCACATAATAAGCTTGCCAGCAAAGTTGAAGCCCATGGAATAAAAGGGACAGTGGCAGCATAGATATGAAATTGGCTAAGTGACAGAAAACAGAGAATAGTCATAGAGTCATAGAGTTATACAGCACGGATAGAGGCCCTTCGGCCCATCGTGTCCGCGCCGGCCATCAAGCCCTGTCTAATCTAATCCCATATTCCAGCATTTGGTCCGTAGCCTTGTATGCTGTGGCATTTCAAGTGCTCATCCAAATGCTTCTTAAATGTTGTGAGGGTTCCTGCCTCCACAACCCTTTCAGGCAGTGAGTTCCAGACTCCAACCACCCTCTGGGTGAAAAAGTTCTTTCTCAAATCCCCTCTAAACCTCCCGCCCTTTACCTTGAATCTATGCCCCCTAGTTATTGACCCCTCTACTAAGGGAAAAAGCTCCTCAGCATCCATCCTATCTATGCCCCTCATAATTTTGTACACCTCAATCATGTCCCCCCTCAGCCTCCTCTGCTCCAAGGAAAACAAACCCAATCTGCCCAGTGTCTCTTCATAGCTGAAGCGCTCCAGCCCTGGTAACATCCTGGTGAACCTCCTCTGCACCCTCTCCAACGCGATCACATCCTTCCTGTAGTGTGGCGACCAGAACTGCACACAGTATTCCAGCTGTGGCCTAACCAGTGTTTTATACAGCTCCATCATAACCTCCTTGCTCTTATATTCAATGCCTCGGCTAATGAAGGCAAGTATCCCATATGCCTTTTTTACCACCTTATCCACCTGTTCCACCGCCTTCAGGGATCTGTGTACTTGCACACCCAGATCCCTCTGACCCTCCGTCTTGCCTAGGGTCTTACCATTCATTGTGTATTCCCTTGCCTTGTTAGTCCCCCCAAAATGCATCACCTCGCACTTTTCCGGGTTAAATTCCATTTGCCACTGTTCCGCCCATCTGACCAACCCATCTATATCGTCCTGCAGACTGAGGCTACCCTCCTCGCTATTTACCACTGATGCGCTATCAATTACTCATAAAAGACTGAGAGTTAAGAGAGTAACTAAAGGCTTTTATTAACAAAAGAATGAAGGTCTGCCTCGAGTGGTCGACCGGTCCAGAATACAAAGGGGCTGGGGAGCAGTCACCTTTATACTAGGACTTGTGGGAGGAGTCAGCCGAGGCATGTCCAGGCATGTACACAGTGGAATACAAACAGTGGTTTACCACATTCACCCCTTGTTTAAAATTGAGTCCGGCGGGGTGAAGTGTATTAAAAGTTAGTGTATTGGAGTCTCTCCGGAGGTCTTGTCTGCCGCTGTGATCGGCGTGGCGACGGCAGGGGTAGTGGAGCTTCCGGCGTCGAGTCCCGCGTAGGCTGTGGCACAGGCGTGTCGTCCTCGTAGGTGTCGAGCGGGTCGCTGGGCCCAGGCCTGCCGTCTGCTGGGGCTGGATATCGGATCATGGGGGGGAGGTGGTAGTGAGTAGTGGGTTACTGCGGCCCCCAAGGGTGCAAGGTCTCTTATGGAGACTGTGTCCTCCCGCCCGTCCGGGTATGCAATGTAAGCATACTGGGGGTTGGCGTGGAGGAGGTCGACCCTCTCGACCAGGGGGTCCGTTTTATGGGTCCTCACGTGCCTTCTCAGTAGGACCGGCCCTGGGGACGTCAGCCATGGCGGTAGCGATGTCCCCGATGTGGACTTCCTTGGGAAGACAAACATTTTCTCATGAGGGGTGGCGTTAGTGGCAGTGCAGAGCAGTGACCGAATAGAGTGGAGTGCATCGGGGAGCACATCCTGCCAGCGGGAGGTTGGAAGGCCCCTAGACTTTAAGGCTAGCAGGGCGGCCTTCCAAACTGTCGCATTTTCTCTTTCCACCTGTCCGTTCCCCCGGGGGTTGTAACTGGTGGTCCTGCTTGTGGCAATACCCCTAGTTAGCAGGTACTGATGGAGTTCGTCGCTCATAAACGATGAGCCCCGGTCGCTATGGATATAGCTGGGGAAACCGAACAGGGTGAAGAGGTCGTTCAGACATTTAATGACCGTGGCACTGGTCATGTCCGGGCAGGGGATGGCGAACGGGAAACGGGAGTACTCATCAATAATATTGAGGAAGTACACATTGCGGTCAGAGGAGGGGAGAGGCCCTTTAAAATCAACGCTCAGGCGCTCGAAGGGGCGAGTGGCTTTTATCAGGTGGGCCCTGTCTGGTCTATAAAAGTGCGGTTTGCACTCAGCGCAGACGTGGCAGTTCCTGGTCATGGTCCTGACCTCCTCAATAGAGTAAGGCAGGTTGCGGGCCTTGATGAAGTGGAAGAACCTGGTGACCCCCGGGTGGCAGAGGTCATTGTGGAGGGCCCGCAGTCTATCGATCTGCGCGCTGACGCAGGTGCCACGCGATAGCGCATCCGGGGGTTCATTGAGCTTCCCGGGCCGGTACAAGATCTCGTAATTGTAGGTGGAAAGTTCGATTCTCCACCTCAAGATCTTGTCATTTTTGATTTTGCCCCTCTGCTTGTTGTTAAACATGAAAGCAACTGAACGTTGGTCAGTGAGCAGGGTAAATCGTTTTCCGGCCAGGTAGTGCCTCCAATGATGCACAGCCTCCACAATCGCCTGGGCCTCCTTCTCAACAGCGGAGTGTCTGGTCTCCGGGCCTTGGAGGGTTCGTGAAAAGAAGGCCATGGGTCTCCCCGCCTGATTGAGGGTAGCGGCCAGGGCAAAGTCGGACGCGTCGCTTTCCACCTGGAAGGGGATGGATTCGTCCACTGCGTGCTTGGTGGCTTTGGCAATGTCTTCCTTGATACGGTGGAAGGCTAAGCGGGCCTCTGCCGTCAAGGGAAAAGAGGTGGACTTGATCAGCGGATGGGCCTTGTCCGCATAGTAGGGGACCCACTGGGCATAATAGGAGAAAAACCCGAGGCACCTCTTCAGGGCCTTGAGGCAGTGGGGCAGTGGGAGTTCCATAAGGGGACGCATCCGGTCGGGGTCGGGGCCGATGACTCCGTGTTCCACAACACAGCCAAGGATGGCGAGGCGGTTTGTGCGGAATATGCACTTCTCCTTGTTATATGTCAGGTTCAGGAGTTGGGCGGTGCGGAGGAATTTTTCGAGGTTTGCGTCATGGTCCTGCAAGTCACGGCCGCAGATGGTCACATTGTCCAGATATGGGAAAGTGGCCTGCAACGCATTTTGATCTACCATCCGGTCCATCTCCCTTTGGAAGACGGAGACCCTGTTGGTGACGCCAAAGGAAACCCTAAGGAAGTGATAGAGGCGGCCGTTTGCCTCAAATGCAGTATACTGGCGGTCCTCAGGGCGGATAGGGAGCTGGTGGTACGCTGATTTCAGGTCAATGGTCGAGAAGACGCGGTACTGCGCGATCTGGTTGACCATATCAGCTATGCGGGGGAGTGGGTAGGCGTCCAGCAGGGTGTAGCGATTTATTGTCTGGCTGTAGTCGATGACCAGGCGCTGCTTCTCGCCGGTCTTAACGACCACAACCTGGGCTCGCCAGGGGCTGGTGCTGCCCTCAATAATCCCTTCTTTCAGGAGCCGCTCCACTTCGGTTTTAATGAAAACCCTGTCCCCGGCACTGTATCGCCTGCTCTTTGTGGCGATGGGCTTACAGTCGGGGGTGAGGTTAGCAAACAGTGGGGGGGGGGTGACTCTGAGTGTGGAGAGGTTGCACCTGGTGCGCGGCGGGCAATTTGGGAGCTGCTGGCTGCGGACTGTGAGTGGGGGTAGGGGTCCACCATACGCCATCGTAACACTTTTAAGGTGGCACTGAAAATCTAACCCCAGCAGGATGGCAGCGCAGAGGTCGGGCAGGACCAGAAGTTTAAAGTGATCGTACACGGTCCTGTCTACTACGAGTGTCACTACGCAGTAGCCGCCGATGTCCGCCGACTGGGACTCGGAGGCCATAGAAATCCGCTGGTGCGCAGGCAGGACTGGGAGAGAGCAACGCCGCACCGTGTCGGGGTGGATGAAGCTCTCCGTGCTCCCAGAGTCAAAAAGGCAGATTGTATCGTGGCCATTTACCTTAATGTCCATTGTGGAGCTGGCCAGCTGGTGGGGTCTCGCTTGGTCCAGTGTAACGGATGCCAGCGTAGGGGTCAGTGTGTCGCTGCGGGTATCAGATGAGGCGGTGTTGGGGGCCTGCTGCGTTCCGGCTGTCGTCCAAGATGGCGGCATCCATGATCCCCATGTGGCTGGAGGCGTCCAAAATGGCTGCTGTACCGGTGGTTCACACATGGCCGGGGAGGCCCAAGATGGCAGGCCGCATGGCCCACACGTGGCGCTGCTGGGGTTCAGGGTGGCTTTGGCCCTGCAGACATTAGCGTAGTGTCCCTTCTTCCCGCAGCCCGAGCAGATCGCGTTTTTCGCCGGGCAGCGCGCTCTGGGGTGTTTTGCCTGGCCACAGAAGTAGCATTTCTGGCCTTGGGGCACTGCTGCGGTAGTTGGGCCGTTGCTGGGGTGTGGCTGGGGTGGCACGGTGCTATGAGGCGGTCCTACCGTGTCCCAGGCTGTCATTCCCCACGGCGTCCACGGTGCAGAGGAGTAGGCATCCATGCCCCGGTAGGCTGCATCCAGTGATAGTGCGAGTTCAGAGGCCTTGTTGAGGTCGAGGTCACTCTGCTCCAACAGTCGCTGTCGGGTGTAATTGGATCTGTGGCCCGCTACAAAAGCGTCCCGGATAAGTTCCTCTGTGTACACGGCGGCCTTTACATCCTTACAACCACAGGCCCGGCCAAGCACAGACAGTGCCTGAAGGTATTCCACGGTCGATTCCCCAGGTTGTTGTTTACGACTCCCCAGAAGGTGCCTGGTGTACACTTCGTTCACTGGGCGCGTGTACTGGTCCTTGAGGAGCTTGATAGCGTCCGCGTACGAGGTCGCGTCTTGGATGACCGAGTACACTCGGTGGTTCACTTTGGAGGTCAGGACATCCAGTTTGTCCTCGTCCGATTTGATTGCTGCGGAGGCGGTCAGGAATTTTTCGAAACACTTAAGCCAGTGAGTAAACTTGGTGGATGAGTCCGCCTCCCGATGATCTAAGTCCAGGCATGCTGGTGTGAGGATCTTCTCCATTATAAAAATTTTGTTAATAAAATTGATGCGCTATCAATTACTCATAAAAGACTGAGAGTTAAGAGAGTAACTAAAGGCTTTTATTAACAAAAGAATGAAGGTCTGCCTCGAGTGGTCGACCGGTCCAGAATACAAAGGGGCTGGGGAGCAGTCACCTTTATACTAGGACTTGTGGGAGGAGTCAGCCGAGGCATGTCCAGGCATGTACACAGTGGAATACAAACAGTGGTTTACCACAACCACCCTACCAATTTTTGTATCATCCGCGAACTTACTGATCATACCTTTTACATTCATATCCAAGTCATTAATGTAGACCACAAACAGCAAGGGACCCAGCACCGATCCCTGTGGTACCCCACTGGCCACAGGCTTCCAGTCACAAAAACAACCTTCGACCATCACCCTCTGCCTTCTGCCACTAAGCCAGTTTTGTATCCAATGTGCCAAGGCACCCTGGATCCCATGGGCTCTTACCTTCTTGACCAGTCTCCTGTGCGGGACTTTATCGAAGGCCTTACTGAAATCCATGTATACCACATCCACTGCGTTACCCTCATCCACACACCTAGTCACCCCCTCAAAAAGTTCAATCAAATTAGTCAGGCATGATCTTCCCTTGACAAAGCCATGTTGACTATCCCTGATTAATCCTTGCCTCTCCAAGTGGAGACAAATTTTGTCCCTCAGAATTTTTTCCAATAATTTTCCTACCACTGATGTTAGGCTCACTGGCCTGTAGTTCCCCGGTTTTTCCCTACTTCCCTTCTTGAATAATGGTACTACATTAGCGGTTCTCCAGTCCTCTGGCACATCCCCTGTGGCCAGAGAGGTCCTGAATATATGTGTTAGAGCCCCCGCAATCTCTTCCTTTGCCTCACACAGCAGCCTGGGATACATTTCATCCGGGCCTGGGGATTTATCCATTTTTAGGCCAGCTAAAACCGCCAATACCTCCTCCCTCTCGATGTTAATATATTCAAGCATATCACAGTCCCCCCGCCCTATTTCTATGTCTACATCGTCCTTCTCCATAGTGAAAACAGATGCAAAAAATTCATTCAGAACCCCTCCTACATCTTCCGGCTCCACACACAGATTGCCACTTTTGTCCCTAATGGGCCCTATTTTTTCCCTAGTTATCCTCTTACCCTTAATATACTTATAAAACATTTTAGGATTTTCCTTTATTTTGCTCGCCAGTGTTATTTCCTGGCCCCTCCTTGATCTCCTAATTTCTTTTTTAAATATCCCCCTGCACTTTTTGTACTCCTCTAGGGCTTCCTCCGTCTTTAGCCTTTTGTATCTGCCAAAAGCCCTCCTTTTTTTCCTAATCCATTCTCGTATATCCCCTGACATCCAAGGTTCCCTGTGGTTTTTGGAACCACCCTTGACCTTTACGGGAACATGTTGCCATTGTATGATCTCAATCTCCCTTCTGAAAGCCTCCCATTGCTCCGATGCGGATTTTCCTACAAGTAGCTGATCCCAGTCCATTTTGGCCAGATCCTGCCTTATCCTATTAAAATCGGCCTTCCCCCAATTTAGAACCTTTATTTCCGGCCCATCCATGTCCTTTTCCATGACCACCTTAAATCTTACCATATTATGGTCACTGTCACCAAAGTGCTCACCTACTAGCACTTTTTCCACTTGGCCAGCCACATTCCCTAGAATTAGGTCCAGTACTGCCCCCTCTCTTGTAGGACTTTCTACATGCTGGCTCAAAAAGCTCTCCTGGATGCACTTTAAGAATTCTACACCCTCTGAGCCTTTCACACTCTGACTATCCCAGTTAATATTGGGGAAGTTGAAATCCCCCATTATTATTACCCTATTATTTGCACATTTCTCTGAGATTTGCCTACATATCTGTTCCTCTATCTCCCCCTGACTGTTTGGAGGCCTATAGTACACTCCCAGCAAAGTACTTGCCCCCTTTTTGTTTTTAAGCTCCACCCATATGGCCTCATTAGAGGAACCTGCTAATATATCATCCCTCCTTACTGCAGTAATTGACTCCTTAATTAATATTGCGACACCCCCTCCTCTTATACCTCCCCCTCTGTCTCGCCTGAAGATTCTGTACCCCGGAATATTGAGCTGCCAGTCTTGCCCCTCCCTCAACCATGTCTCCGTGATAGCAACAATATCATACTCCCATGTGTTTATCAACACCTTCAGCTCATCCACCTTATTTGCAAGACTCCTTGCATTAAAATAGATGCCATCCAGCCTTGCCCTTATATGTTTGCCCTGTCTACCAAGCTGACTTGTTTTTTTCTCTATAATTGGCAGCACATCACCCCCTATTTCAGCTCCCCTCTGTATCCCATCCCCCTGCCAAGTTAGTTTAAACCCCCCCCAACAGTGCTAGCAAACCTCCCCGCAAGGATATTTGTCCCGCTCTGGTTCAGGTGCAACCCGTCCAACTTGTACAAGTCCCACCTTTCCCAGAAGCAGGCCCAATGATCCAGGAAAGTAAAACCCTCCCCCCTACACCAACTCCTTAGCCACGCATTCATCTGCTCTATCCTCCCATTCCTATACTCACTAGCACGTGGCACTGGGAGTAATCCAGAGATTACAACCTTTGAGGTCCTGCTCTTTAATCTGTTACCTAGCTCCCTAAATTCTTGATGCAGAACCTCATCTCCCTTCCTTCCTATGTCGTTGGTCCCAATGTGGACCACGACCTCTGCCTGCTCACCCTCCCCCTTAAGAATGCCCTGCAGCCGCTCAGTGACATCCCTGACCCTGGCCCCAGGGAGGCAACAAACCATCCTGGAGTCACGTTTGCGGCCACAGAAACGCCTATCTGTTCCCCTTACGATAGAATCCCCTACCACTATTGCTCTCCCACTCTTTTTCCTCCCTTCCTGAGCAGCAGAAGCTTCCCTGGTGCCAGGAAGCTGGCTGCTGCTGCCTTCCCCTGGTGAGTCATCCCCCTCAACAGTATCCAACTTGGTATACTTGTTTGAAAGGGGGATGTCCGCAGGGGTTCCCTGCACTACCTGCCTGCCTTTGTTGCTCCACCTGATGGTCACCCCCTGTGCAGCCCTACCCTGAGGCGTGAACAACTCGCTAAACGTGCTATCCACGAGCCTCTCAGCATCGCGCATGCTCCAAAATTCATCCACCCGCAGCTCGAGCGCCGTAATGCGGTCTACAATGCGGTGAACGGTTGTTTCTTGGACTGGAGGAAGGTACACTGTGGTGTTCCCCAGGGGTCGGTACTAGGACCACTGCTTTTCTTGATATATATTAATGACTTGGACTTGGGTGTACAGGGCACAGTTTCAAAAAATGCAGATGACAAAAAACTTGGAAGTATAGTGAACAGTGAGGAGGATAGTGATAGACTTCAAGAGGACATAGACAGGCTGGTGGAATGGGCGGACACGTGGGAGATGAAATTTAACGCAGAAAAGTGTGAACTGATACATTTTGGTAGGAAGAACGAGGAGAGGCAATATAAACTAAAGGGTACAATTCTAAAGTGTGTGCATGAACAGAGAGACCTGGGGGTATGTGTGCACAAATCGTTGAAGGTGGCAGGGCAGGTTGAGAAAGGGTTAAAAAAGCATACGGGATCCTGGGCTTTATAAATAGAGGCAGAGTCCAAAAGCAAGGAAGTTATGATGAACCTTTATAAAACACTGGTTCAGCCTCAACTGGAGTATTGTGTCCAATTCTGGGCACCGCACTTTACGAAGGATGTGAAGACCTCAGAGAGAGGGTGCAGAAAAGACTTACAAGAATGGTTCCCATTGACAGAAGGGTTGAGAACCAGAGGACACAGATTTAAGGTGATTGGCAGAGGAACTAAAGGCGACATGAAGAAAAACTTTTTTATGCAGTGTGTGGTTAGGATCTGGAACGCACTGCCTGAAAGGGTGGTGGAGGCAGATTCAATCACGGCTTTTAACAGGGAATTGGATAAGTACCTGAAGTAAAGAAATTTGCAGGGTTACGGGGAAAGGGCGGGGAGTGGGACTCGCTGAAGTGATCTTGCAGAGAGCCGGCACGGGCTCGACGGGCCAAATGGCCTCCGTCTGTGCTGTAACCATTCTATGATTCTATAAAATATTAGAAAGTTTCACAGAAACACGAGGTTTATCTGCTTTTATTGATTAATTAAAAAAGTCTCTATTAAAATCTGAGCCAGTGTGTTGTGAGACAAAGAGCCATGTGTCCAATAAGGGGAATAAAGGCCCACAGCCTCCCCTGGCCCCGGGCCCTGAACAAGGGACTGGAGAAACTCGCTGCCCTGCGGCTCAGATGATCAGTCGGCGCTAGTCCCGCCCCTCGGGCTCCCCGATTGGTTGGAGGACCCACCGCAGGCTCGCTCCTCCAGCCCCGCCCAGCTCGCTGCCTATTGGTCGGAAGGTCCCGTCAATCAAGAAGTGGTCGCGGGTCACGTGTTCATGAGGTGATGGCGTCACTGAGGCCGTGGGCCTCGGTCTCATGTCGTTGAGGAAGTCTGACTCGCTCCGCTCTGTTCGTTTCCCGGGACCCTCGGACTCCCAGGTTTGTGTTTACCGTCATTTATTTCCCCGTCTCTCTCCGCTCCTCCGTCTAGCTGAAAAAACTCGCTTTCCGCCGGTAATTCCGACTTTTCAACCGTTAACGACCGTTACCCAGAGTGTCGCCCCCGAGCATGCGCACTAGCAGCTGGTCCTGGGACTCTGCTCCTGAGCATGCGCACTAGCAGCTGGTCCTGGGACTCTGCTCCTGAGCATGCGCACCAGCAGCTGGTCCTGGGTCTCTGCCCCTGAGCATGCCCACTAGCAGCTGGTCCTGGGACTCTGCCCCTGAGCATGCGCACTAGCAGCTGGTCCTGGGACTCTGCCCCTGAGCATGCCCACTAGCAGCTGGTCCTGGGACTCTGCCCCTGAGCATGCGCACTGGCAGCTGGTCCTGGGACTCTGCCACTGAGCATGCCCACTAGCAGCTGGTCCTGGGACTCTGCCCCCTGAGCATGAGCACTAGCAGCTGGTCCTGGGACTCTGCTGCCCTTGAGCATGCTCACTAGCAGCTGGTCCTGGGACTCTGGGCCCCTGAGCATGCCCACTAGCAGCTGGTCCTGGGACTCTGCTGCCCTTGAGCATGCTCACTAGCAGCTGGTCCTGGGACTCTGGGCCCCTGAGCATGCCCACTAGCAGCTGGTCCTGGGACTCTGCCCCTGACCATGCCCACTAGCAGCTGGTCCTGGGACTCTGCCCCTGAGCATGCCCACTAGCAGCTGCTCCTGGGACTCTGGGCCCCTGAGCATGCCCACTAGCAGCTGGTCCTGGGACTCTGCCCCTGAGCATGCCCACTAGCAGCTGGTCCTGGGGCTCTGCCCCTGAGCATGCCCACTAGCAGCTGGTCCTGGGACTCTGCCCCTGAGCATGCCCACTAGCAGCTGGTCCTGGGACTCTGCTGCCCCTGAGCATGCCCACTAGCAGCTGGTCCTGGGACTCTGCCCCTGAGCATGCCCACTAGCAGCTGGTCCTGGGACTGTGCCCCTGAGCATGAGCACTAGCAGCTGGTCCTGGGACTCTGCCCCCTGAGCATGCCCACTAGCAGCTGGTCCTGGGACTCTGGGCCCCTGAGCATGCCCACTAGCAGCTGGTCCTGGGACTCTGCCCCTGAGCATGCCCACTAGCAGCTGGTCCTGGGACTCTGCCCCTGAGCATGCCCACTAGCAGCTGGTCCTGGGGCTCTGCCCCTGAGCATGCCCACTAGCAGCTGGTCCTGGTACTCTGCTGCCCTTGAGCATGCTCACTAGCAGCTGGTCCTGGGACTCTGCTGCCCTTGAGCATGCCCACTTGCAGCTGGTCCTGGGACTCTGCCCCTGAGCATGCCCACTAGCAGCTGGTCCTGGGACTCTGCTCCTGAGCATGCCCACTAGCAGCTGGTCCTGGGACTCTGCCCCTGAGCATGCCCACTAGCAGCTGGTCCTGGGACTCTGCCCCTGAGCATGGGCACTAGCAGCTGGTCCTGGGACTCTGCCCCTGAGCATGCCCACTAGCAGCTGGTCCTGGGACTGTGCCCCTGAGCATTAGCACGAGCAGCTGGTCCTGGGACTCTGCCCCCTGAGCATGCGCACTAGCAGCTGGTTCTGGGACTCTGCCCCTGAGCATGCCCACTAGCAGCTGGTCCTGGGACTCTGCCCCTGAACATGCCCACTAGCAGCTGGTCCTGGGACTCTGCCCCTGAGCATGGGCACTAGCAGCTGGTCCTGGGACTCTGCCCCTGAGCATGCCCACTAGCAGCTGGTCCTGGGACTCTGCCCCTGAGCATGCCCACTAGCAGCTGGTTCTGGGACTCTGCCCCCTGAGCATGCCCACTAGCAGCTGGTCTTGGGACTCTGCCCCTGAGCATGCCCACTAGCAGCTGGTCCTGGGACTCCGCTGCCCCCTGAGCATGCCCACTAGCAGCTGGTCCTGGGACTCTGCCCCTGAGCATGCCCACTAGCAGCTGGTCCTGGGACTCCGCTGCCCCCTGAGCATGCCCACTAGCAGCTGGTCTTGGGACTCTGCCCCTGAGCATGCCCACTAGCAGCTGGTCCTGGGACTCCGCTGCCCCCTGAGCATGCCCACTAGCAGCTGGTCCTGGGACTCTGCCCCTGAGCATGCCCACTAGCAGCTGGTCCTGGGACTCCGCTGCCCCCTGAGCATGCGCGTTTTAAACCCCAACAAGTGCGGCGCATGTGGACTTTGAGGTGCCCAGAGTGGAATCTGTCATTTGCCTTTGATCAATAACCCTCGTGTTCTTGAGGACCTCCATCAGGCTGGCCCTCATCCTTCGCTGCTTCAGTGCAAAAAAAGCCCCAAACTTCTCCAATCTCTGTTACTAACTGCTCTTTGGAACAGAGGAGACTGAGGGAGACTTGATTGAGGTGTATAAAATTATGAGGGGCCTGGATAGAGTGGGTAGGAGGGACCTATTTTCCTTAGCAGCGAGGTCAATAACCAGGGGCCATAGATTTAAAGTAATTGGTGGAAGGATTACAGGGGAGTTGAGGTAAACCTTTTTCACTCAGAGGGTGGTCGGGGTCTGGGACTTTCTGCCTGAAAGGGTGGTGGAGGCAGAAACCCTCATCTCAGTTAAAAAGTACTTGGATATGGACATGAAGTGCTGTAACCTGCAGGGCTACGGACCAAGAGCTGGAAAGTGAGATTAGGCTGGAAAGCTGTTTTTCGGCCGGCTCAGGCACGATGGGCCGAATGGCCTCCTCTGTGCCCTAAATTTCTGTGATTCTATGATAACCCCTCCATTGCTAGACAGTCTGGGTCAAAACGGAGTGAAAAAGAGAAACAAAGAACTTAAAGAAAGAAAAGAAAGACTTGCATTTATATAGCGCCTTTCACCACCATCGGACGTCCCAACGTGCTTTACAGCCAATGAAGTGGAGTCACTTTTGTAATGTAGGAAAAGCGGCAGCCAATTTGCGCTCAGCAAGCTCCCACAAACAGCAATTCCCAAATTCTATAGATTATGGAACAGTTCCTGCAGATTGGAGGGTGGCAAATGTAACCCCACTATTAGCCTAACATCAGTAGTAGGGAAAATGCTAGACTCGATTATAAAGGATGTGATAACAGGACACTTAGAAAATATGAATGGGATTAGACAAAGTCAACATGGATTTATGAAAGGGAAATCAAGTTTGACAAACCTACTGGAGTTTTTTGAGGATGTAACTGGTAGAATAGATAAGGGAGAACCAGTGGATGTGGTGTATTTGGATTTTCAAAAGGCCTTTGATTAAAGTCCCACATCAGAGGTTAGTGTGCAAAATTAAAGCTCATGGGATTGGGGGTAATATACTGGCATGGATTAAAAATTGGTTAACAGACAGGAAACAGAGAGTAGGAATAAATGGGTCTTTTTCTGGGTGGCAGGTGGTGACTAGTGGGGTACCGCAGGGATCAGTGCTTGGGCCCCAGCTATTCACAATATATATCAATGATTTGGATGAGGGAACCAAATGTAATATTTCCAAGTTTGCTGACGACACGAAACTAGGTGGGGTTGTGAGTTGTGAGGAGGATGCAAAGAGGCTTCAAGATGATTTAGACAAGTTGAGTGAGTGGGCAAATACATGACAGATGCAGTATAACGTAGATAAATGTGAAGTTATGCACTTTGGTAGAAAAAACAGAAAGGCAGAGTATAATTTAAATGGTGATAGATTGGGAAATGTTGATGTACAGAGGGACCTGGGTGTACTTGTACACCAGTCACTGAAAGCAAACATGCAGGTGCAGCAAGCAGTTAGGAAGGCAAATGGTATGTTGGCCTTCATTGCAAGAGGATTTGAGTACAGGAGCAAGGATGTCTTACTACAGTTATACAGGGCCTTGGTGAGACCACACCTGTGTGCAGTTTTGGTCTCCTTACCTAAGAAAGGATATACTTGCCATAGAGGGAGTGCAGTGAAGGTTCACCAGACTGATTCCTGGGATGGCAGGACTGTCGTATGAGGAGAGATTGACTCAACTAGGGCTGTATTCACTAGAGTTTAGAAGAATGAGAGGGGATCTCATTGAAACGCATAAAATTCTGACGGGGCTAGACAGACTGGAGGATGTTTCCCCTGGCTGGGAGTCTAGAACGAGGGGTCACAGTCTCAGGATACGGGGTAGGACATTTAGGACTGAGATGAGGTGAAATTTCTTCACTCAGAGGGTGGTGAACCTGTGGAATTCTCTACCACAGCAGGCTGTGGAGGCCAAGTCACTGAATATATTTAAGAAGGAGATGGATAGAATTCTAGACACAAAAGGCATCAAGGGGTATGGGGGGAGAGCGGGAATATGGTATTGAGATAGAGGATCAGCCATGATCATAATGAATGACGCAGCCGGCTCAAAGGGCCGAATGGCCTACTCCTGCTCCTATTTTTCTATGTTTCTATGTTTCTGTGCAATGTGATAATGACTAGATAATTTTTTTTTAGTGATGTTGATTGGGGGATAGATATTGGCCAGGACACCAGGGATAATTCCCCTAATCTTCTTCGAAATAGTGCCCTGGGATCATTTACATCCACCCGAGAGAGCAGACGAGGCGTCGGTTTAACGTCTCATCTGAAAGACGGCACCTCCGACAATGCAGCACTCCCACAGCACTGCACTGGAGTGTCAGCCTGGATTTTTGGGCTCAAGTCTCTGGAGTGGGACTTGAACCCACAACCTCTGACTCAGAGGCGAGGGTGCATTTATTCACCGCCCTTCACGACCCCAGGATGCCCAAAGCGCTTCACGGCCAATTCATTGATTTTGAATTGCTGTCGCTGTTGTAATGTAGGGAAAGCCGCCAGCCAATTTATATTGGGGACCCTCCGTTATTCCTTCCCCTGGCTTCCCTCAGAATTCTCAGATGGGAACCATCATGTCCCTGGGATTTGTCCCCCCTCCGTTTGAGGAACGTCTTCAGTCCCGTATCTTGTAGCTTTTAAAAGCTCTTTAGAATAATTTGTCCGTGACTACACTGTTGTGGAGTATTTTAAACCAACACTTGACACAAGGTTTTAGATCGATAGTCAAGTTGTCTTTATTGCACCGGTGGGGAAACAGTCTGCTCTGTCTTAGCCAGACCTTTCCAAATTGGTGCAGCAAACACTGCATTTTTATACATTACAATACACATGTCAAAATTCATTCCTGCCACCCGATTGGACCTTGGCCAGCATGCGTCCTCACTGATTGGTTGCCTATGCCGCGTTACATTAAAGTACCACCTTTATTAACCGAAAAGTGTATGTCCAGCTGTTGTTGCACCCATGACCTTTGTTTATGCCAAATGGGTCTCATCAACATTGTACATCTGACTCATTGTCCTCCTTTCCTGCCTCTCTCGGCCTCTTTCATTGTTTTACTTTCCTGCCAAAACAGAACTTGCATCCTCTTGGGTCTCTTATGGTTTCCACATCCGACTATGTTATCAACTTAGAAACATAGAAGATCGGAGCAGGAGTAGGCCATTCGGCCCCTCGAGCCTGCTCCGCCATTCAATGCGATCATGGCTGATCATCCAAATTCAGTACCCGGTCCCTGCTTTCTCCCCATACCCCTTGATCCCTTTAGCCTTAAGAAATATAGCCAACTCCTTCTTGAATATATTTAATGTATTGGCCTCTACTGCCTTCTGTGGTAGAGAATTCCACAGGTTCACCACTCCCTGGGTGAAGAAATTCCTCCTCATTTCTGTCCTAAATGGCCTACCCCTTATCCTTAGACTGTGACCCCTGGTTCTGGACCCCCCGACCATCGGGAACATCCTTCCTGCATTTAGTCTGTCCAGTCCTGTCAGAATTTTATAAGTTTCAATGAGATCCCCTCTCATTCTTCTAAACTCCAGCGAGTACAAGCCCAATCGACCCAATCTCTCCTCATACGTCATTCCTGCCATCCCAGGTATCAGCCTGGTGAATCTTCGCTGAACTCCTACCATGGCAAGAACATCCTTCCTCAGAGAAGGCGACCAAAACTGCACACAATACTCAAGATGTGGTCTCACCAAGGCCCTGTATAACTGCAGCAAGACATCCTTGTTCCTGTACTTAAACCCTCTCGCTACGAAGGCTAACATGCCATTTTCCTTTTTAACCGCCTGCTGCACCTGCATGCTTGCCTTCAGCGACTGGTGCACAAGGACACCCAGGTCTCATTGCACTTCCCCTTCTCCCAATCTATTGCCATTCAGATAATAATCTGCCTTCCTGTTTTTGCCACCAAAGTGGATAACCTCACATTTATCCACGTTATATAGAATCTGCCATGCTTTTGCCCAATCACCCAACCTGTCCAAATCATACTGGAGTTTCTCGGCATCCTCCTCACAGCACACACGCCCACCCAGCTTTGTGTCGTCTGCAAATTTGGAGATATTACATCTAGTTCCCTTGTCTAGATCATTAATATATATTGTGAATAGCTGGAGTCCAAGGACCGATGCCTGCGGTACCCCACTAGTCACTGCCTGCCACTCGGAAAAAGACCCATTTATTCCAACTCTTTGCTTTCTGTCTGCCAACCAGTTCTCTATCCAAGTCAATACCTTGCCCCCAGTCCCATGTGCCTTAACTTTACACGCTAATCTCTTATGCGGGACCTTATCGAAAGCCTTCTGAAAGTCTAAATACACCACAGCCACTGGTTCTCCCTTATCTATTTTACCAGTTACATCCTCAAAAAATTCCAGTAGATTGTTCAGGCACGATTTACCTTTTGTAAATCCATGTTGACTTTGTCCGATCCTGTCACTGTTTTCCAACTGCTCTGCTATTACATCTTTTATAATGGACTCTAGCATTTTCCCCACTACCGATGTCAGGCTTACCGGTCTGCAATTCCCCGTTTTCTCTCTACCACTTAAAGCTTACGACTGCAAAAGGCCCATTAGATTATGGTCTTTATTACACCATTCAGTGAAACTGCCAGCAATGTCAGTTTAACTCTTAACCCCACTGCAATCCCCCCTTTTGGTACTTGGCCCTTGCCCAAGTTAAACCACATGTATAAGCATCGCTGTGCCTCCTGCTCCATGTGGTGATCAGGCGCTGGTTCGGGAGGCCCTGCATACCCATCATGTTTAGAGCAAACTTGTGTTTTCCGTCTCGCTTTAGCTCTTTGTTTGGTCCGTTTCTCTTTGCAAGCGGTGCATGCTGCTATTCCCCATCCTATAGCCATGACTAACTGTACTATCACTAATATATGAGAAATGATGCAGATCCATGGGTGTATGTTGACATTCATTCCCCAATCCCACAGCTTCTCATACCACGGGACGTCCTGTAGCTCTACCTCTATGTCCCTTTCTAATTCCCCAAGATTCCTTTCCAACACTATGTATTGTTTCACCATCTTACTTAAATCCTCTTTCATTTCTTGCAGATCCTCTTGCAGGCAGGGTATTGGGGCCCCAACCGGATCTTCATAATTAACCAACTCGTCCTTTAGACTATCTGGCACACTTAGTTTTATCTCCTCCCTTGAATGTACATACACCAATCTGGTGTGTCCAATTGTCACAGGGATCTTTGGCGTAAAGCAAAAGTTAGGCATTGTGATTGCACATACAAGGTTACTATATTGGTACTCAGTCTCTGTGGTGGCTATACAATACTCCCCTTCACCTCTATATCCCGAGCGGGTGTGATGGTGATCAACATGCGATAATTCCAACACACACCCCTCTGTCTTATTATAGCCGCACTCATCCTTAGGGCCTTCTCCTACCGGATGTGGGCATATCGTAAGCGTGCCTTTCCCGTGGCATCCGTTTAGGGAGACTCCTCTCATAGGACCATTCTTCCTGATGGCATAGGTATTAATTGGATAGTATTGGAGGTATGTCTCACCCCTCACTATGCCTATGTTTGTTACCTGGTACTGTGGGTATGGAGTCGTGTCTAGTCCCACCACTGGTATCAGGAGTACCATGCCTATCATTGCTGTCACTTCTGCTTTACATTTTTGTATCACTGGATATACTCTGGTCATCCCTTTGAGGGTACAAGCACTCAGAGGGCCTGGATTCTGGCTCAGGCCATAGAGCTGTGTGCTGTTAATCCAGTCTGGTAGCTCGCCTCGCGGTATCTGTGCCAGATTATGTTTTAACTGTCCGGTGATCCATTGGCCATAGGCATGACACAAGCCTCTCCCTACCCTGTCTTTTGCCTGTTCCTCATCTCTATGGTTTAGTTTGTTGATAATGCTGGCTTGGTCCTCTATAACCTTGATTCCCTCGAGTAATTTCCTTATCGTATGTCCTCCCAACTCTGATCCTTGTCGAACCAAACCAGTTTCCTTCTCTAAAATCTGTTGTATTACCCTTTGTAGTTGTTCCACATGACTCTGGACTCCTTGTATATCTAGGGCATTAATGAATGATGTCCCCGTGTTTATTCCCGTGAGTATATCGGTTCCTAAACTCCTCTTAATCCTTTGGTGGAATGCAGCATATCCCCTAAAATTAGTAGCCCCTGTCGCATCATCAGCTTGGTTAATTACATTCTTTATCATATATGCATACAATTCTCTAGTTTTAGTAAACCTTTCACAATATCCTGGCCATTGTAACATGGTTAAGTTCATTAGCACCGGTACAATTTTGTGTCTCCCGTTACCATACAATTGTTCTCCCTCGGTAAATAATACTAGTCCATTCATGGGTCCAGTTTTCATATCTGGACATTGTAGCATCCTCGGTTCGCTTGTCTCTTCTTTCTGTGTATTGGGAGCCGTGGATGAGACTCCGAATGTGATTGTTCCATTAAAACATGGTGCTTCTTCATCATGTACTTGTTGTGTAATGTGGGATGTCCCTTTGCTTATTTTGTGTCCCAGCAGTAATCCCACCTTCATGGTGAAGTTTCCCTGTAAATTAAGCAGAAGCCTGGTCGTCACCAGAGGTTAGTTTATCTCCGGTGTTTATTCCATTGTTTCTGTGGGATTTAAGATCAGATGGGTTATTGCTTTATCGTTTTAATTGGGTCCAATGTTTCCATCTACCCTTTCCCCTCATATCTATACATGCACACGTATCACTGGTCATGATAACCTCAAATGGTCCGGTCCATCTAGGTGAGAATCCCGATCTCTCTGGCAATATTTTAACAAATACCTGCTCGCCCACCTTGGGTAGGGGCTCCGAGGCCCCCTGCTTTTGTGTATTTTTATCTCTGATGTCTTGTTCTTTAACTTCTTGTTTGAGCTCCTTCAATTGATTATCCAATGTTTGTACGTATTTCCTCATTTTATCTTTTAAGTGTCCTAGTCCCTCGCTACCAGATCCTACCCCTTCCGGCAGACACATTGCTCGTCCAGTCTGAGTTCATATGGTGTCAGTCCGGTCACCCTGTGATCCTTTTTCCATATTCCATCTCTACCTTTGGCTGCGCCTCTCTTTGTCCACTGCTCCTGCTCCTCCATTTCGGTCTCCTCTTGGATTCTTTTAATGTTCACTTCCTCTGCTGTTATTCTACCTGCTGCTCTTGCTGCCTGATCAGCTAGCATATTTCTTTTTTGTTGCTCGCTCACTGTCTTGCGGTGTGCCTTTATTTTAATCACTGCTCCCTCTTCTCCTTTTACCGCTTCTACTAGGTCTCTCACTACCTCCTCATGCTGTATTTGTCCTCCTCCGGAGGTTACATATCCACAAAGTCAACATGGATTTACTAAAGGTAAATTGTGCTTGACTAATCTACTGGAATTTTTTGAGGATGTAACTGATAGAATAGATTAGCGAGAACCAGTGGATGTGGTGTATTTGGACTTTCCGAACGCTTTTGATAAGGTCCCGCATAAGAGATTAGCGTGTAAAGTTAAGGCACATGGGATTGGGGGCAAGGTACTGACTTGGATAAAGAACTGGTTGGCAGACAGAAAGCAAAGAGTTGGAATAAACGGGTCTTTTTCCGAGTGGCAGGCAGTGACTAGTGGGGTACCGCAGGGATCGGTCCTTGGACCTCAGCTATTCACAGTATATATAAATGATCTAGACGAGGGAACTAGATGTAATATTTCCAAGTTTGCAGACAACACAAAGCTGGGTGGGCGTGTGTGCTGTGAGGAGGATGCCGAGAAACTCCAGTATGATTTGGACAGGTTGGGTGATTGGGCAGAAGCATGGCAGATGCAGTATAATGTGGATAAATGTGAGGTTATCCACTTTGGTGGCAAAAACAGGAAGGCAGATTATTATCTGAACGGCAATAGATTGGGAGAAGGGGAAGTGCAACGAGACCTGGGTGTCCTTGTGCACCAGTCGCTGAAGGTAAGCATGCAGGTGCAGCAGGCAGTTAAGAAGGCAAATGGTATGTTGGCCTTCATAGCGAGAGGGTTTGAGTACAAGAACAAGGATGTCTTGCTGCAGTTGTACAGGGCCTTGGTGAGACCACACCTTGAGTATTGTGTGCAGTTTTGGTCGCCTTATCTGAGGAAGGATGTTCTTGCCATGGAGTGAGTACAGCGAAGATTCACCAGACTGATACCTGGGATGGCAGGAATGATGTATGAGGAGAGATTGGGTCGATTGGGCTTATACTCGCTGGAGTTTAGAAGAATGAGAGGGGATCTGATTGAAACTCATAAAATTCTAACAGGACTGGACAGACTGGATGCAGGAAGGATGTTCCCGATGGCCGGGGAGTCCAGAACCAGGGTTCACAGTCTAAAGATAAGGGGTAAGCCATTCAGGACAGAGATGAGGAGGAATTTCTTCACCCAGAGAGTGGTGAACCTGTGGAATTCTCTACCACAGAAGGCAATGGAGGCCAATTCATTAAATATATTCAAGAAGGAGTTGGATATATTTCTTAAGGCTAAAGGGATCAACGGATATGGGGAGAAAGCAGGGACAGGGTACTGAGTTTGGATGATCAGCCATGATCTCATTGAATGGCGGAGCAGGCTCGAGGGGCCGAATGGCCTACTCCTGCTCCTTTCTTCTATGTTTCTATGTTTCCTCTCCTATTCCACGCTATCATATAATCATGCACTACCCCAAACGCATATCTACTGTCTGTGTATATATTTACTCGTTTTCCTTTTGCCAATTTCAATGCTTCCGTGAGAACCACTAGTTCTGCTACCTGCGCTGAGGTTCCTCCTTCAACCCCTCCCTTTGCGACTGTTTCTCCATTCTTGGATACTACTGCCCAACCAGTGGGTGGCTCCCCATTTATATATCGGCAAGATCCGTCTACATAAAAGGTGTTTTTGCGATTTTTCAAGGGGCGATTCTTGTACGGTTCCTCTGACACCTTCTTCGAATACTAACTGGCACTTGTGTGCCTCACCCTCTGATAGCATTCCCTCTGCGGGGTTGACTCTATGTTCCCTTATAATCTGGACTGATCTGTCCTTGGGTATCAATACTGCTTCCCAAGCCGCCCTCCTTCTGTCTGATACAGCCTCCATTTTGCCTGTGTTTAGCAGGTCGACACTGTGTGTTGCGTGTGTAATATCAGCTGTCCTGACATAGTGACGGGCTCGCATATCCGCACTGCCCATGCGGTGCAGTCGAGGGCCGCCACACATCTCGCCATTCCTTTAGCCATGGGGGTTTGTTGGGTGGAGTAATAGGCAATTGGCCTCATATCTCCCCCGTACTCTTGGGTGACTACAGCGTTATAGAAGTTCCCGTCTATACTTTATAATATATATGGAATGGTTTGATTATATTTGGCAACCCTAGTGCGGGTGCAGACGTCAGGGCTGCTTTTAATTTTGCATAAGCCTCGTCCTGCTCCGATTCCCATTCTATCTTATCAGTGGCGGGTCTCCCCCTTTAACTAACCATTGAATCGGCTCTGCTTTCCCTGCAAAGTCTGATATAAAATTCCTGCAGTAGTTAAACAGTCCCAACACTTTCCTCACTCCCCGGACGGTCACTGGCCTTGGCATGTCTTTTATGGCTGCCTTTCGTTCCTGCGGGAGTGCCTTATACCCCTGGCTCATTTCGTGCCCTAGATACAGGAAACTTTGTGCTATCCGGCACCGACGGGACCGAGCTGTTGCCGTTCCCTCAAAACTGCCGGACACTCCAGCTCTAATGTTGAAGCATACGGAGGTTTTCATCTCCGTATCTGACAACAAACACTGTTGCTTAGCAACAGCTTCTAAACAGTCGGCTGCAGCTGCAAGAGTCTCTAGCTGAAGCTGTTGCTATAGCTACAGACCTTGCAGTGCCTGACTGGGGGGAAAAAAAAGCAACGAAAAGAAAAAAAACGGCTCCTGATTTTTGCCGGTGGCTCGAGCTTGCCGGACATTTAGCCTCCGGATAACACAAAGTTTCCTGTACTTTACTTTGGACAGTCCAACCTGTGCCTTTTTGGGTTTCAATTTAAAGCCAGCTTTCTTAAGTGTCCGGAGGGTGGCTAGTAATGCTCCCATGTGTCCTTTGGCATCCTCTGATGCAATCATTATGTCATCGATATATTGGAGTAGGGCGCTCTGGTACTTTGATAGGTCTAACCCGTCTAAGGCTTGACTCAGTACACGGTAGAATATATTTGGACTGTTGTGGAACCCCTGCGGGACCCTGGTCCATGTGTACTGTCTATCCCCGCACAGGTTCGAATCCTGTTCGTGACGCCAATTGTTGTGGAGTATTTTAAACCAACACTCGACACAAGGTTTTAGATCGATAGTCAAGTTGTCTTTATTGCACCGGTGGGGAAACAGTCTGCTCTGTCTTAGCCAGACCTTTCCAAATTGCCGCAGCAAACACTACATTTTTATACATTACAACACACATGGCCATCTCATGCACAATTCATTCCTGCCACCCGATTGGACCTTGGCCCGCATGCATCTTCAGTGATTGGTTGCCTATGCCGCGTTACATTAAAGTACCGCCTTTATTATCGAAAAGTATATGTCAAGCAGTGTGTAAACCCTCTGACCTGTGTTTTTGCCAGATGGGGTACTCATTGTCCTCCTTTCCTGCCTCTCTAGGCCTCTTTTACTTCCAACTCATTGTTTTACTTTCCTGCCAGAACAGAACTTACATCCTCTCGGCCTCTTATGGTTCCATGTCCGGCTATGTTAACTCAACTGCCAATTCAGCAACTTAGAAAAAGATTATTACTGCAAAGTATGGTCTTTATTACACCGTTCAATGAAACTGCCAGCGATGTCCGTTTAACTCTTTCCCTACTGCAACACTCCTCCTCCCTGATTGCAATGTCTACATCGTCCCTCTCTTTTGTGAAAACAGGCGCAAAGTATTCATTAAGAACCATATTCATGTCTTCCGCTTCCACACACAGGTTACCTTTATAGTCCCTAATAGGCTCCACTTGTTTTACTTACCAATATTTTTTCATGCCCTCTTTGCTTTTCTTCTTCGAAATAATGCCATAGGATCTTTGACATCCACCTGAGAGAGCAGACGGGGCCTCGGTTTAACGTCTGCTCCAAAAATCGGCACCTCCGACAGTGCCGCACTCCCTCAGCACTGCACTGGAGTGTCAGCCTAGATTTTTGTGCTCAAGTCTCTGGAGTGGGACTTGAACCCACAACTTTCTGACTCAGAGGCAAGAGTGCTACCAACTGAGCCACTGGCTGACACTAAAGAACAAGCAGCTCTGACGAAAGGTCATCGACCTGAAACGTTTACTCTGTTTCTCTCTCCGCAGATGCTGCCTGACCTGCTGAGTATTTCCAGCAGTTTCTGTTTTTATTAAAGAAACGAGGGAGTGATTGCTGACAGGAAGAATGTTGGGTCGTCCTGCGCATGTGCACCTCCCTGGCGGCTGAGTCGAAACACTGACTCGCCTCCACCTGAGCCGTGCACGCGCACCAGATGTTGCGGCTCCACATGCGCGCCCGGTGTTCCAACCGCGGGGTTTTGTGCGCTGAGCATGCGCGTTGTGGACTGATCAGGACGGGCGATTGTGGAGCAGGAGGGAGAGCGCGGGGGCCATGAGCACATGCGCAGGACTCAGAGTCAACAGAGCGCTTTCTGCAGTGCCAGGGCTTGTGGGTATTACAGCCGCCATTACTGCTGATCCTTTCAACCAACCTGTGCGGCAGCTGGGGCCTGAAACTCAGCTTCACTGCCCCTAGGGTTGGAAAGGGGAAAATTAAGCAACAGTTTGCCTCTGATCCTTTTCTGAACTCAATTTACAGGGTTATAGAAGTGGAGCAGTTACAGGCGGGAAGCTTAGACCAAACATCACGTCAAAATCTGACAGAGTCGCTCGATTCATCAGGACCTGAATATCATTGGCCTTTGCACATGGAAGGAGAAAGCAGCGATCGCAGCGATGACAAACTGCACACGTGTTCGGTGTGTGGACGCGGATTCAGCCAATCGCCTGACCTGGCGAGACACGAGCACCGTCACACCGGAGAGAAACCGGGTAAAGGTGGGGACGGCGGGAAGGGATTCAGTTCCCCGCCTGCATTGGAAGTTCAACGGCGCAGTCGCACCAGGGACAGTCCGTTCACCAGCTCCGTGTGTGGAAAGGGATTTGTTTGTTCATCCCACCTGCAAACACACCAGCGAGTTCACATTGACGAGAGACCATTTCAGTGTTCTGACTGTGGGAAGAGCTTTAAAAGCTCCGGGGAGCTGAAGGGACACCAGCGAGCTCACACTGATGAGAGACCATTTCAGTGTTCTGACTGTGGGAAGAGCTTTAAAAGCGCCGGGCATCTGAATCGACACCAGCTTGTTCACACTGATGAGAGACCATTTCAGTGTCCTAACTGTGGGAAGAGCTTTAAAAGCCCCGGGGAACTGAAGCGACACCAGCTTGCTCACACTGATGAGAGACCATTTCAGTGTCCTAACTGTGGGAAGAGCTTTAAAAGCCCCAGGGAACTGATTGACCACCAGCTTGTTCACACTGACGAGAGACCCTTTCAGTGTTCTAACTGTGGGAAGAGCTTTAAAAGCCCCAGGGAGCTGATTGAACACCAGCTTGTTCACACTGACGAGAGACCCTTTCAGTGTTCTGACTGTGGGAAGAGCTTTAAATGCTCTAAGAGCCTTAAGAGACACCAGCGTCTTCACACTGATCATAGAATCTAACAGCACAGAAGGAGGTGATTCGGCCCATCGTGTCTGTGCCGGCTCTTTGAAAGAGCTGCCCAATTTAGTCCCAAACCCCAGCTTTATCCCCAGAACTCTGCAAACTAGTCCTCTTCAAGGACATGTCCAATTACTGTTTGAAAGTTCCTGTGGAACCTGACTCCAGCATCCTTTCAGATGGTGCGTTCCAGATCTTAACCACCCTCTGTGTGAAAACAATTCTCCTCATTCCTCTCTCGTTCTTTTAGCAACTATTTTAAATCTGTGACCATTGGTTACCGACCCACTTGCCAGAGTGAACAGTTTCTCCCTACTTGCTGGATCAAAACCCCCTCATCATTTTGAACACCTCTATTAGGTCTGTTCTAAGGGGAATTGTTGTGTATGTACCTTTAAGGGAATAACTGGTCTTAGACTGCAGTACCGGCAGTGACCACCCCTGTATAAAAGGCCCTAGCAGGCTTCTGTAGTTTCAGTTTCAAGCTGCCTCTTGTTCAGTAAAGTACCTGTTAAACTGTTCTCCCGAAGTCCGTGTATTATTGAGGCGCGGACTTTACAGTGGCGACGAGTAAGTTCGAACTCACCTGCAGTGTGGCATCATCTCACGGGGATCTCGCCTGAAAGGAAGGTCCTGGAAGGTCGTAGTCTGAGCAACGGCGTAGTCTGAGCAACGGGCGTCGACCGAGGGCAACCGCCCAAAGAATCCATCGGTGTTTGGAGAATTGCAGGAGAGACTGTGGTTCCAGCGAATCGTGCTGGTTGCAGGTAGCGCGCTGACCCTTCCGGACTGCGGCGGGCTCTAGCTCGATCGAGCGGCTCTACAAATCAGGCCGCGCAGCGTCGCCGGGAAAAGAAAACAGAGAGAGGGTGGAGCGCACAGGGCGTGGTCGGTGCTCGAGAACAGGACAGCAGAGAGAAACTAAACGGGGGGGAAGGAAAGCGAGACGCGCCGAAGCTGCGGGTCGCTGCCATTACCCCGTAGAACGCTAGGAGCAGCGTGGCAGTAAGGGGAAGAAGCAAAAGCGTGGGAGGCGCCGTTTTATCCCGTTGGGGAAGAAGCAAAAGTGCGGGAGGCGCCATTTTATTCCATCGGGGAAGAAGAAAAAGCGCGGGAGGTGCCATTTAAAATCGCCCAAGATGCCGAAAAGTGGCAGTATCACTGCTTTCGACAACGAGGTAGAAGACTGGACCACGTATGTGGAAAGAATTGAAGTGTACTGCAAGGCAAATGAGGTGGCTGATGGAAAGAGGGTGTCGGTATTATTAAATCTGATGGGTGCGAGTACGTACGGCCTATTGCGGAATTTAATTACCCCAGCTAAACCAATGGAGAAAAGTTTTGAGATTGTTCATATCTTACAGGAACATCTAAACCCTACACCACTGCTGATAGCAGAAAGATTCAAGTTCCATAAAAGAAACCAGCACAAAGATGAGAGCAATGTTGACTATCTTACGGAACTACGCAAGTTATCGAAGCACTGCCAGTTCGGAGCAGGACTGGCAGACACCTTACGGGATAAGTTTGTCTGCGGGCTCCAGAGTGAAGGAACCCAGAAACGACTACTTTCAAAAAAGGACCTGACACTAGAACAGGCTTTCAGCGTGGCAGTATCCTACGAAGCAGCAGCACAGGGAGCTGCAGAAATACAACAGAAACCACAAGAATACAGCGCTAACGAAATGGTGTATGGAGCCGAAAAGTGCTATCGCTGCGGCAGAACAACCCATGAGCAGAAGAACTGCTGGTTTAAAGACAAAATATGCAGGCAATGCGGGAAAATGGGACATATAGCAAGAGTCTGCAGGCCAGGAAAGAAGACCAACACGACAAGAACTACCAAGGAACAGTACAGGAAAGTAAAGAAACTGACAGATAGTAGTTCAGAAGATCAGGAGAGTGATAAGGATTCCGGGAGCAGGCGACTAAGTTGTTTAAAGTTACACAACGTGATCGCAAAAGAAGATCACCGAACCATTTGGGTCACCCTCATGATAGCAGGGTCCCCAGTGAAGATCGAATTGGACACAGGATCAGCCCTAACTGTCATGAATCGACGAGACTATGAGCGGCTATTCTCACACATACCCTTAAAGGACACGTCCATTGTATTGAAGACATACACGGGGCAAAAGGTCTACCCCAGAGGAAAAATAAGGGTGCCAGTTGAATATAACGGAAAGGAAACACGGAAACTATACATGTATATACTACGAGATGGAGGACCACCATTATTGGGACGTGAATGGATCCGAAGACTACAATTGGATTGGCATTCCATTCTGGCACTAACTGTGACTGACAAAAAAGATGATGACGTCGCACCTGGACGTCTGTCACAAATTCTATCTGACGCGGAAGAGGTGTTCCAACAAGGACTTGGGACTCTAAAAGGAGTAAAGGCAACCATAAAGATTGAGGATAAAGCAACCCCAAAATTTTTCAAGGCCAGACCGGTGCCATACGCGATACACCCAGCTGTGGAAGCTGAACTGGAGCGTTCGGGGGTGCTGTTTAAGGTGGACTGGAGCGAGTGAGCCACACCCATCGTTCCTGTAATGAAGAAAGCATTGAGCAGCAGGCCTGGGGAGCCAAGGAAGGTTTGCATCTGTGGGGACTTCAAGGTGACTGTGAACCCAGTCCTGCACACAGTACAGTATCCACTTCCGCGGATAGAAGATATTTTCGCCTCACTATCTGGAGGGAAACGTTTTACAAAAATTGACCTGGCTCAAGCGTATCTACAAATGGAGGTGGAAGAAGCATCTAGGAAATACCTCACGATAAACACTCACAAAGGACTTTACCAGTACAATCGACTGGTATTTGGGGTAGCATCGGCCCCGGCTACGTGGCAGAGGGCAATGGAACAAGTCCTGCAAGGGATCCCGGGGACCCAGTGTTATTTGGACGACATCCTGGTTACGGGCGAAAATGACAATGAACACCTTGCCAACCTGGAACAGGTGCTCCTGAGATTGCAGGAATATGGGCTACGAGCCAACCGCCCCAAATGCGAGTTCTTCAGGAGACAAATCTCGTATTGTGGCCACATGATTGATGAGGAAGGGTTGCATAAGTCGCCGGACAAGATTGAGGCTGTAGTCAAGGCTCCAGCACCAGAAAATGTGTCGCAACTGAGGTCGTTCCTCAGGTTGGTGAACTACTACCATAAGTTCTTGCCGAATTTATCTACAATTCTGCACCCACTGAACGTCCTCCTTCAAACTGGTGTAACATGGAAATGGAGTGATGAGTGTAAGCGTGCCTTTCAGGAATGTAAATGCCAAATCACTTCAAAAGAAGTATTGGCCCACTACAACCCAACACTACCGATTCAGTTGGCATGTGATGCGTCACCTTACGGCATTGGAGCGGTGCTGTCACACAAATTCCGTGATGGTTCAGAGAGGCCAATAGCCTTTGCATTGTGCTCGCTAACCTCAGCCGAGCGTTACTACGCCCAGATTGACAGGGAGGCCCTCAGCCTGGTGTGGGGGGTGAAGAAGTTCAATCACTATCTGCACGGGCAGAAATTCACCCTACTGACTGATCATCAACCCCTGGTCTCAATTTTTAACCCAAAGAAGGGCGTTCCGGTGATGACGGCGCAACGGCTGCAAAGATGGTCACTTTTTCTAGGGGCACATCAGTATGACATAGAGTACAAAGGTACGAAACAACATGGAAACGCTGATGGGCTGTCGCGCCTACCGTTGCCTACAGTGGAAGAAGCACCTGCAGTGGACCCGGTGGAGATATTCCATGCGACCATAGTCGAATGTTTGCCTGTTACAAACGCAAGTATTGAGAAGGAAACCCGAAATGACCCGACACACTCTCGGGTCTATGATTTGACGGTGAAGGGATGGCCAGCATATGGCGACTCATTGTTGCCAGCATTCTAACCAAGGAGGGAACAGCTGTCAGTGTGCCGGGAAACCTTGATGTGTGGATCCCGAGTGGTAATTCCACCCAAGTTGAGAGATAGAGTACTCAATGAGCTTCACGAGGGTCATCTGGGAGGGGTAAATATGAAGAGCCTAGCCAGGGCGTTTGTGTGGTGGCCGGGAATCAATAAAGAAATCGAGGATATGACCAAGAGATGCACAGGATGCCAGAAGGTCCAAAACGCTCCACCACAGGCCCCGCTACATCCATGGGAGTGGCCCTCATCTCCATGGCAATGGGTACACATTGATTTCGCTGGTCCATTTATGGACTCAATGTTTCTAATCGCTGTGGACGCCCATTCGAAATGGCCAGAGGTCATTAAAATGTCCTCCACCACCACGGAGAAAACTATTGCAGTCCTAAGGACCGTCTTCGCCAGGAATGGGTTGCCAGAACAGATCTGTTCCGACAATGGCCCGCAGTTTGTGTCTGAGGATTTCCGGAGGTTCCTGAAGAATAATGGGGTGAAACATTACACATCTGCCCCATATCATCCAGCCACAAATGGATTGGCTGAGAGGTTTATTCAGACCTTTAAAAAAGCCATAAAGGCAATGTATAATGACAACATACCACTGCAACACAAGGTGGATAACTTCCTGTTTGCTTACCGGAATGCGACACATGCAGTACCCAACCAAACTCCAGCCGTACTGTTTTTCAACCGGAGACTAAGATGTCGGTTGGATTTGCTCAAACCAAACATAAGACGAGATGTTGAGGATAAGCAGTTCCAGCACATAAATGAGAAGCCAACCAGGAGCTTCAAGATAGGGCAACCAGTCTTGGCCCGCGATTACCGAACAGAAAAATGGCAGCCAGGCACGATATGCACACAGCAGGGACCACTAATGTACACAGTGGACGTTGGAGAGAGCATCGTGAGACGCCATGCTGACCAGATTCTAGAGTCACAGGAACAAGCCAAACCTGTACCACAAGCATGTGCACCTGGTAATGAGCCCGAAGTACAGATTGCGTCTACCTCAGAAGCAGGGGTATTGGAAGCTGACGAACCAACCAATGACAATGAGCCAGAATTGACTCCACCGCCAGAACAGGATACTCGAGAAAGGCGCTATCCAGTCCGGATCAGGAAGCCTCCTCAAAGACTGAACTTATAAATGGCTATTTCAGTTGATGTATATAGTACAGAGAAAATTGTAATTGTAATTAGTTATTATTTAGTTGTTAAATGAATGTTATGTACTGTTTATCTAAAAGGGGAGGAATTGTTGTGTATGTACCTTTTTAAGGGAATAACTGGTCTTAGACTGCAGTACCGGCAGTGACCACCCCTGTATAAAAGGCCCTAGCAGGCTTCTGTAGTTTCAGTTTCAAGCTGCCTCTTGTTCAGTAAAGTACCTGTTAAACTGTTCTCCCGAAGTCCGTGTATTATTGAGGCGCGGACTTTACAGGAACAATCCCAGCTTCTCCAATCTCTCCACATAACTGATGTCCCTCATCCCTGGTACCATCCTGGTCAACCTCCTCTGGACCCTCTCCAAGGCCTTTAGGGTTGTATTCCCTAGAATTTAGAAGGTTAAGGTGTGACCTGATCAAAGTTTTCAGGATATTAAGGGGAACAGATAGGGTAGATAGAGAGAAACTATTTCCGCCGGTTGGGGATTCTAGGACTGGGGGCATAGTCTAAAAATTAGAGCCAGACCTTTCAGGAGTGAAATTAGGAAACACTTCTACACACAAAGGGTGGTAGAAGTTTGGAACTCTCTTCCGCAAACAGCAATTGATGCGAGATCAATTGTTAATTTTAAATCTGAGATTGATAGGTTTTTGTTACCCAAAGGCATTAAGGGATATGGGCCAAAGGCGGGTGTATGGAGTTAGGTCGCAGATCAGCCACGATCTCATTGAATGGCAGAACAGGCTCGAGGGGCTGAATGGCCTCCTCCTGTCCTATGTTCCTAGTGATTTGTAAAGGTTTAGTGTAACTTCCTTGTTTTTGTATTCAATGGCCCTATTTGCAAAGCCAAGTATCCCATACGCTTTCTGAACCGCCTCACCAACTTGCCGTGGCACTTTCAAAGATTTGTGAACATGGACCCCCAGGTCCCTCTGCTCTTGCACCCCCTCAAAATAGTCCCATTTAGATTATACGGCCTCTCCCTGTTGTTTCTCCCAAAGTGCATCACTTCACACTTATCCTCATTTAATTTCATCTGCCTTGTGTCTGCTCATTTCACAGTCTGTCTCTGTCCTCCTGAAGTCTGCTACTACTATGCTCACTATTTACTACGTTGCCAAGTTTTGTATCATCCGTAAACTTCGATATTTTACACCTATACCCAAGTCCAGGTCAGTTATATATAACAAGAAAAGCAGTGGTCCTAATCCCGACCCCTGGGGGAACCCACTGCATACTTCCCTCCAGTCAGAAAAACATCCCTCAGCACTGCTCACTGCCTCCTCTCCCTTAGCCAATTATACCCAAATTACCATCAGCCCTTTAATTCCCTGTGCTTCTATTTTCCGAGTAAGTCTCTTATGTGGTACTTTATCAAATGCCTTTTGAAAGCCCATATATACATCTGCACTACCCTCATCAACCCTCTGTTACTTCATCGAAGAACTCAATCAGTTTAGTCAGACACGATTTACCTTTAACAAATCCATACTGGCTGCCCCTTATTAACCCATGCTTCTCCAAGTGAGAATTAATTTTGTCCTTGACAATGGTCTCTAGTCGTTCACCCACACTGACATTAGACTGATTGGCCTGCAGTTACCAGGTTTATCCCTCTCCCCTTTTTTAAACAGGGTGTAACATTTGCAATCCTCCAGTCTTCTGGCACCACTCCCATATCTCTGAGGGAGATTGAAAGATTGTGGTCAGAGCTTCTGCTATCTCCACCCTAGCTTCCCTCAGCAATCTAGGATGCATCTCATCTGGACCGGGTGACTTGTTAACTTTGAGTGATGACAACCTATTCAGCACCTCCTTTCTATCCATTTTTATCCAATTTCTCTGCTCCCCCCTCCTCTACTGCGACATTAACTTCGTCCTCTTCTTTTGTGGAGACAGATGCTAAGTACTCATTCAGTACCTCAGCCACACCCTCTGCCTCCGTATGATGAGCTCCTATTTGGTCCCTAATCGGCCCCACCATTCCTTTAACTATCCTTTTACTTTTCATATGTTTATAGAAGATTTTTGGGTTCTCTTTTATGTTACCCGCTAATCTTTTCTCATTGTCTCTTTGCCCTTCTTATATCCTGTTTCATTTTCCCCCGCACTCTCTGTATTCTGCCTGGTTTTTGACTGTATTCTGTACCTGACATTTGTTGTTAACCTCCTTTTTCTGTTTTATTTTAACCTCTCTATCCTTTCGCATCCAGGGAGTTCTAGCTTTGGATGCCCCATCTTTCCTCCTTATGGGAATATGCCTGGTTTGTACCTGAACTATCTCAGCCTTGAAGGCCTGCCATTGGTCATTCACTGTTTTCCTGGACAATCTTTGTTTCCAGTCCACCTGTGCTCGATCCCTTCTCAAATCACTGAAATTGGCTCTCTTCCAGCTGGGTATTTTCGCCATTGATTCTTCTTCTAAAGTAGTTCCATAACTACTTTAAACCTAATGATATTGTGATCACTGTTAACCAGATTCCTCCTGAACCAGATTCCTCCTGCCCCAGAACCAATCAGAGACCCTTTAAATGTTCTGACTGTGCAGAGGTTTCAGAGGTCATCCAACCTGCTGAGTGACCAGCGAGTTCACACACATCCTCAAAGAAAGGACGATGTTTTAGAAAGGCTGATGACACTAAAAATTCGTTGCCATCTCCGAGTAGTGTCCCTTTAATTACAATCTCACAGAACAAGGCGAATCACTGTCCCTTTAACTACCACAAATCCCTGTGTGGAGGAGAGAGGGAGATAGTCTGTCCCAGTAACTGTCGCAGAACAAAATCAGCGACCCTCCCCCACTCCCTGCTTTTCCTTAAGTGTCTCAGCCTTAAAATTCTCATCCTTGTTTTCAAATCCCTCCGTGGCCTCGCCCCTCCCTATCTCTAATCTCTTTCAGCCCCTACAACCTTCCGAGATGTTTGCGCTCCTCCAATTCTGCCCTCTTGAGCATCCCCGATTTTAATCGCTCCACCATTGGCGGCCGTGCCTTCAGTTGCCTGGGCCCTAAGCTCTGGAATTCCTTCCCTAAACCTCTCCATCTCTCTGCCTCTCTCTCCTTCTTTAAGATGCTCCTTAAAACCTACCTCTTTGACCTTTTCTAACACTCCTGTGAAGAGCCTTGGGACGTTTTACTACATCAAAGACGCTTTATAAATACAAGTGGTTGTTGTTGTTTCCTGAAACTAATAATAAATTCCCCAGAGGGAAAAAAACTTGTACTTTTACTCCCAAATATTAAAAAAGTTTGTTCTACAGAAGCACGGGGTTTATCTGCTTTTATTGATGAATTTAAAAAGTCTCTATTAAAACCTGAGCCAGTGCGTTGTGAGACAAAGAGCCTTGTGTCCAATAAGGGGAATAAAGGCCCACAGCCTCCCCTGGCCCCGGGCCCTGAACAAGGGACTGAAGAAACTCGCTGCCCTGCGGATCAGACAATCAGCCAGCGCTAGTCCCGCCCCTCGGGCTACCCGATTGGTTGGAGGACCTGCCGCCGGCTCGCTCCTCCAGCCCCGCCCCGCTCGCTCCCTATTCGTCGGAAGCTCCCGTCAATCAGGCCATGGGTCTGGGTCAAGTGTCCGTCACCGACTTTACAAAGAAAGCCGGGCTGAGCTGCAGGTTGGCGGGAACGGGGTCGGGAGATTAATAAGCTGCGGGTAGGCTGCGCCGCAGGGTTTATAAAGCTGGAGAACGGCCTCAGGCCTGAATGAGACCCAGGGGCCCGGTCTGTGTTCCACCGGACGGCAGCCGTGAGGCTTTTTCTCGGTGAAAGGCCCGGGTTACGCGCCACCATCTTGGTGGAGGAAAGACAGATGGGTTCCACTTGCAGCACGGCGCATGCGCGGCCATCTTTGTACAGGAACAGTGAGTGGGCAGGTCTTCTGGGTCCCAGTGACCAGGAGAGACAATCATTGATTCATTGATTTTATTCTCACTCTGCACACAGTGGGTGTAGAACTGAACCCAACCAGAGTAGAGGGAGGGGGAAAACTGGAGGTGGAGGAAAGAAATGTTGGAGATGGTGCGATGGGTTTGGATTCCAGCACAGGGAGGAGGGAGAGTGTGGGGGACGGGGATTTACAGCTTTGGGGGAAACATAGAAGATAGGAGCAGGAGTAGGCCATTCGGCCCCTCGAGCCTGCTCCGCCATTCAATGAGATGGCTGATCATCCAAATTCAGTACCCTGTCCCTGCCTTCTCCCCATATCCCTTGATCCCTTTAGCCTTAAGAAATATATCCAACTCCTTCTTGAATATATTTAATGAACTGGCCTCCACTGCCCTCTGTGGCAGAGAATTCCACAGGTTCACCACTCTCTGGGTGAAGAAATTCCTCCTCATCTCAGTCCTAAATGGCTTACCCCTTATCCTTAGACTATGACCCCTGGTTCTGGACTCCCCGGCCATTAGAAACATCCTTCCTGCATCTAGTCTGTCCAGGCCTGACAGAATTTTATAGGTTTCGATGAGATCCCCTCTCAATCTTCTAAACTCGTGAGTATAAGCCCAATCGACACAATCTCTCCTCATACGTCATTCCTGCCATCCCAGGTATCAGCCTGGTGAATCTTCGCTGAACTCCTTCCATGGCTAGAACATCCTTCCTCAGATAAGGCGACCAAAACTGCATACAATACTCAAGATGTGGTCTCACCAAGGCCCTATACAACTGCAGCAAGACATCTTTGTTCCTGTACTCGAAGCCTCTTGCTACGAAGACCAACATACCATTTGCCTTCTTAACCGCCTGCTGCACCTGCATGCTTACCTTCAGTGACTGGTGCACAAGAACACCCAGGTCTCTTTGCACTTCCCCTTCTCCCAATCTATTGCCATTCAAATAATCTGCCTTCCTGTTTTTGCCACCAAAGTGGATAACCTCACATTTATCCACATTATAGTGCATTTGCCATGTTTCTGCCCAATCACCCAACCTGTCCAAATCGTACTGGAGTTTCACGATATCCTCCTCACAGCATACCCTCCCACCCAGCTTTGTGTCATCTGCAAATTTGGAGATATTACATCCAATTCCCTCGTCCAGATCATTATTATGTATTGTGAACAGCTGGGGTCCTACGACCAATCCTTGCGGCACCCCACTAGTCACTGCCTGCCACTCGGAAAATGACCCGTTTATTCCAACTCTTTGCTTTCTATCTACCAACCAGTTCTCTATCCAAGCGATGCTGAGAAGGTCGTGGATAGCACGTTTAGTGAGTTGGTCACACCGCAGGTAAGGGCTGCACAGGCAGAAGGGAAATGGGTGACCATCAGGCGGAGCAGTAGAAGCAGGCAGGTAGTGCAGGGGACCCCTGTGGCCATCCCCCTCTGAAATAGGTATACCGATTTGGATACTGTTGAGGGGGATGACTTACCAGGGGACGGCAGCAGCAGCCAACTTCCTGGCACCAGGGGTGCTTCTGCTGCTCAGGAAGGGAGGAAAAAGAGTGGGAGAGCAATAGTGGTAGGGGATTCTATCGTAAGGGGAACAGATAGGCGTTTCTGTGGCCGTAGACGTGACTCCAGGATGGTTTATTGCCTCCCTGGTGCCAGGGTCAAGGATGTCACTGAACGGCTGCAGGGCATTCTGAAGGGGGAGGGTGAACAGTCAGAGGTCGTGGTTCACATTGGGACCAACGACATCGGTAGGAAGAGGGATGAGGTCCTGCAGCAAGAATTTAGGGAGCTAGGTAGCAGATTAAAGAGCAGGACCTCAAAGGTTGTAATCTCTGGATTACTCCCGGTGCCACGTGCTAGTGAGTATAGGAATAGGAGGATAGAGCAGATGAATGCGTTGCTAAAGAGTTGGTGCAGGAGGGAGGGCTTTAGCTTCCTGGATCACTGGGTCTGCTTCTGGGGAAGGTGGGACTCGTACAAGTCGGACGGGTTGCACCTGAACCAGAACGGGACAAGTATCCTTGCGGGGAGGTTTGCTAGCACTGTTGGGGGGGGGGGGTTTCAACTAACTTGGCAGGGGGATGGGATACAGAGTGGAGCTATAATAGGGGGTGATGTACAGCCAAATATAGAGGAAAAAACAAGTCAGCTTGGAAGGCAGAGCAAATATGTAACGGCACAAGGGAGCAGGGCAAGGCTGGATGGCATTTATTTTAATGCAAGGAGTCTTGCGAATAAGGTGGATGAACTGAAGGTGTTGATGAACACATGGGAGTATGATATTGTTGTTATCACGGAGACATGGTTGAGGGAGGGGCAAGACTGGCAGCTCAATATTCCGGGGTATAGAATCTTCAGGCGAGACGGGGTGGGTAAAAGAGGAGGGGGTGTTGCAATATTAATTAAGGAGTCAATTACTGCTTTAAGGAGGGATGATATATTAACAGGTTCCTCTAATGAGGCCATATGGGTAGAACTTAAAAACAAAAAGGGGGCAAGCACTTTGCTGGGAGTGTACTATAGGCCCCCAGACAGTCAGGGGGAGATAGAGCAACAGATATGTAGGCAAATCTCAGAGAACTGTGCAAAAAATAGGGTAATAATAGTGGGGGAATTTCAACTTCCCCAATATTAACTGGGATAGTCAGAGTGTGAAAGGCTTAGAGGGTGCAGAATTCTTAAAGTGCATCCAGGAGAGCTTTTTGAGCCAGCATGTAGAATGTCCTACAAGAGAGGGGGCGGTACTGGACCTAATTCTAGGGAATGTGGCCGGGCAAGTGGTAGAAGTGTTAGTAGGTGAGCACTTCGGTGACAGTGACCATAATTCGGTGAGATTTAAGGTAGTCATGGAAAAGGACAGAGATGGACCGGAAATAAAGGTTCTAAATTGGGGGAAGGCCGATTTTAATATGATAAGGCAGGATCTGGCCAAAGTGGACTGGGATCAGCTACTTGTAGGAAAATCCACATCGGAGCAATGGGAGTCTTTCAGAAAAGAAATTGAGAGAGTACAATGGCAACATGTTCCCGTAAAGGTCAAGGGTGGGACCAACAAGCCCAGGGAACCTTGGATGTCAAGGGATATACGAGAATGGATTAGCAAAAAAAGGGGGGCTTTTGGCAGATACAGAGGACTAAAGACAGAGGAAGCCCAAGAGGAGTATAAAAAGTGCAGGGGGATACATAAAAAAGAAATTAGGAGAGTGAGAAGGGGCCATGAAATAACACTGGCGAGCAAAATAAAGGAAAATCCTCAGGTGTTTTATAAGTATACTAGCTGGGGGTGCCCGGCGGTGCCGAGGCTTTTTTGAGGGCATGTTGTTGTTGGAAGAGAGAGAGGGAGCGACTGGGGGGAAGAGAGAGAAGGAAGGAGAGAGAGCGAGAGGGAAGGAGAGAGATGGAAGGAGAGAGAGAGGGAAGGAGAGAGAGCGAGACTGGGAGTGTGTGAGTGGGAGTGTGTGTGAGAGAGAGAGACTGGGAGCGTGAGAGAGAGAGATTGGGAGTGTGAGAGAGAGAGATTGGGAGTGAGAGAGAGAGAGAGATTGGGAGAGAGAGAGAGAGATTGGGAGTGTGAGAGAGAGAGAGATTGGGAGTGTGAGTGAGAGAGAGAGAGATTGGGAGTGTGAGAGAGAGATTGGCAGTGTGAGAGAGAGAGATTGGGAGTGTGAGAGAGATTGAGAGTGAGAGAGACTGGGAGTGAGAGAGAGAGAGAGATTGGGAGTGTGAGAGAGAGACAGATTGGGAGTGTGAGAGAGAGAGAGATTGGGAGTGTGAGAGAGAGCGATTGGGAGTGTGTGAGAGAGAGAGAGAGATTGGAAGTGTGAGAGAGAGAGAGATTGGGAGTGTGAGAGAGAGATTGGGAGTGTGAGAGAGAGAGAGATTGGGAGTGTGAGAGAGAGATTGGGAGTGTGAGAGAGAGAGAGATTGGGAGTGTGAGAGAGAGATTGGGAGTGAGAGAGAGAGATTGGGAGTGTGAGAGAGAGAGATTGGGAGTGTGAGAGAGAGAGAGATTGGGAGTGTGAGAGAGAGAGAGATTGGGAGTGTGTGAGAGAGAGAGAGATTGGGAGTGTGAGAGAGAGAGAGATTGGGAGTGTGAGAGAGAGATTGGGAGTGTGAGAGAGAGATTGGGAGTGTGAGAGAGAGATTGGGAGTGTGAGAGAGAGATTGGGAGAGAGAGAGAGAGATTGGGAGTGCGAGAGAGAGAGATTGGGAGTGTGAGAGAGAGATTGGGAGTGTGAGAGAGAGAGAGAGATTGGGAGTGTGAGAGAGAGAGAGATTGGGAGTGAGAGAGAGAGAGACTGGGAGTGTGAGAGAGAGAGAGACTGGGAGTGTGAGAGAGAGACTGGGAGTGAGAGAGAGAGAGAGAGTGGGAGTGGGAGTGTGAGAGAGAGAGAGTGTGAGAGAGAGTGGGAGTGAGAGAGAGAGAGAGAGAGACTGGGAGTGAGAGAGAGAGAGAGTGGGAGTGGGAGTGTGAGAGAGAGAGTGTGAGTGTGAGAGAGAGAGAGAGAGTGGGAGTGTGTGAGAGAGAGAGACTGGGAGTGTGTGAGAGAGAGAGAGACTGGGAGTGTGAGACAGAGAGAGAGTGGGAGTGTGTGTGAGAGAGAGAGACAGAGAGTGGGAGTGTGTGTGAGAGAGAGATTGGGAGTGTGAGAGAGAGAGATTGGGAGTGTGAGAGAGAGAGATTGGGAGTGAGAGAGAGAGAGATTGGGAGTCTGAGAGAGAGAGAGATTGGGAGTGAGAGAGAGAGATTGGGAGTGTGAGAGAGAGAGATTGGGAGTGTGAGAGAGAGAGATTGGGAGTGTGAGAGAGAGAGTGGGAGTGTGAGAGAGAGAGAGATTGGGAGTGTGAGAGAGAGATTGGGAGTGTGAGAGAGAGAGAGATTGGGAGTGTGAGAGAGAGAGATTGGGAGTGTGAGAGAGAGATTGGGAGTCAGAGAGAGAGATTGGGAGTGTGAGAGAGCGTGAGATTGGGAGTGTGAGAGAGAGAGATTGGGAGTGTGAGAGAGAGAGAGAGTGGGAGTGTGAGAGAGAGAGAGAGAGTGAGAGAGAGAGATTGAGAGTGAGAGAGAGAGTGATTGGGAGTGTGAGAGAGAGATTGGGAGTGTGAGAGAGAGAGATTGGGAGTGTGAGAGAGATTGAGAGTGAGAGAGACTGGGAGAGAGAGAGAGAGATTGGGAGTGAGAGAGAGAGAGAGATTGGGAGTGTGAGAGAGAGAGATTGGGAGTGTGAGAGAGAGAGAGATTGGAAGTGTGAGAGAGAGAGAGATTGGGAGTGTGAGAGAGAGATTGGGAGTGTGAGAGAGAGATTGGGAGTCAGACAGAGAGATTGGGAGTGTGAGATTGTGAGTGTGAGAGAGAGAGAGATTGGGAGTGAGAGAGAGAGAGAGATTGGGAGTGAGAGAGAGATTGGGAGTGTGAGAGAGAGAGAGATTGGGAGTGAGAGAGAGAGAGATTGGGAGTGTGAGAGAGAGAGATTTGGAGTGTGAGAGAGAGAGAGACTGGGAGTGTGAGAGAGAGAGAGACTGGGAGTGTGAGAGAGAGAGAGACTGGGAGTGTGAGAGAGATAGAGACTGGGAGTGTGAGAGAGAGAGAGACTGGGAGAGAGAGAGAGAGAGACTGGGAGTGTGAGACAGAGAGAGAGGGAGTGTGAGAGAGAGAGAGAGAGAGTGGGAGTGAGAGAGAGAGAATGAGAGACTGGGAGTGAGAGAGAGAGACTGGGAGGGAGAGAGAAAGAGAGAGGGAGAGACTGGGAGTGTGAGAGAGAGAGAGAGAGACTGTGAGTGAGAGAGAGAGTGTGTGAGAGAGTGGGAGTGTGAGAGAGAGAGAGAGAGAGAGTGGGAGTGTGTGAGAGAGAGTGGGAGTGTGAGAGAGAGAGTGGGAGTGTGAGAGAGAGACTGGGAGTGTGTGAGAGAGAGAGAGACTGGGAGTGTGTGAGAGAGAGAGAGACTGGGAGTGTGAGAGAGAGAGAGAGACGGAGTGTGAGAGAGAGAGAGTCTGGGAGTGAGAGAGAGTGGGAGTGTGTGAGAGAGAGAGAGACTGGGAGTGAGAGAGAGAGAGACTGGCAGTGTGTGAGGGAGAGAGAGATTGGGAGTGTGAGGGAGAGAGACTGGGAGTGTGAGACAGAGAGAGAGTGGGAGTGTGTGAGAGAGAGAGAGACAGAGAGTGGGAGTGTGTGTGAGAGAGAGACTGGGAGTAAGAGAGAGAGAGATTGGGAGTGTGAGAGAGAGAGAGATTGGGAGTGTGAGAGAGAGAGATTGGGAGTGTGAGAGAGAGAGAGATTGGGAGTGTGAGAGAGAGAGAGTCTGGGAGTGTGAGAGAGAGAGTCTGGGAGTGAGAGAGAGAGTCTGGGAGTGTGAGAGAGAGAGATTGGGAGTGTGAGAGAGACAGAGATTGGGAGTGTGAGAGAGAGAGAGATTGGGAGTGTGAGAGAGAGAGAGATTGGGAGTGAGAGAGAGAGAGAGAGATTGGGAGTGTGAGAGAGCGAGATTGGGAGTGTGAGAGAGCGAGATTGGGAGTGTGAGAGAGAGAGAGATTGGGAGTGTGAGAGAGAGAGAGATTGGGAGTGTGAGAGAGAGATTGGGAGTGTGAGAGAGAGAGATTGGGAGTGTGAGAGAGAGAGAGATTGGGAGTGTGAGAGAGAGAGATTGGGAGTGTGAGAGAGAGAGATTGGGAGTGTGAGAGAGAGATTGGGAGAGAGAGAGAGAGATTGTGAGTGTGAGAGAGAGACTGGGAGTGTGTGAGAGAGAGATTAGGAGTGTGAGAGAGAGAGAGATTGGGAGTGTGAGAGAGAGAGATTGGGAGTGAGAGAGAGAGTGATTGGGAGTGTGAGAGAGAGAGAAATTGGGAGTGTGAGAGAGAGAGAGATTGGGAGTGTGAGAGAGAGAGAGATTGGGAGTGTGAGAGAGAGAGAGATTGGGAGTGTGAGAGAGAGAGATTGGGAGTGTGAGAGAGAGAGACTGGGAGTGTGAGAGAGAGAGAGAGAGACTGGGAGTGTGAGACAGAGAGAGAGGGAGTGTGAGAGAGAGAGAGAGTGGGAGTGAGAGAGAGAGAATGGGAGTGTGAGAGAGAGAGTGTGTGAGTGTGTGAGAGAGAGAGAGAGTGGGAGTGTGTGTGAGGGAGAGAGAGAGACGGAGTGAGAGAGAGAGAGAGAGACTGGGAGTGAGAGAGAAAGAGAGAGGGAGAGACGGAGTGTGAGAGAGAGAGACTGGGAGTGTGAGAGAGGGACTGGGAGTGTGAGAGAGAGAGTGTGTGAGAGAGAGTGGGAGTGTGAGAGAGAGAGAGTGGGAGTGTGTGAGAGAGAGTGGGAGTGTGAGAGAGAGAGAGAGAGAGAGTGGGAGTGTGTGTGAGAGAGAGTGGGAGTGTGAGAGAGAGAAACTGGGAGTGTGTGAGAGAGAGAGAGACTGGGAGTGTGTGAGAGAGAGAGAGACTGGGAGCGTGAGAGAGAGAGAGAGACGGAGTGTGAGGGCGAGTGAGTCTGGGAGTGAGAGAGAGTGGGAGTGTGTGAGAGAGAGAGAGACTGGGAGTGTGAGAGAGAGAGAGACTGGCAGTGTGTGAGGGAGAGAGACTGGGAGTGTGAGACAGAGAGAGAGTGGGAGTGTGAGAGAGAGAGACTGGGAGTAAGAGAGAGAGAGATTGGGAGTGTGAGAGAGAGAGAGACTGGGAGTGTGAGAGAGAGAGATTGGGAGTGTGAGAGAGAGATTGGGAGTGTGAGAGAGAGATTGGGAGTGTGAGAGAGAGAGATTGGGAGTGTGAGAGAGAGAGAGATTGGGAGTGAGAGAGAGAGAGATTGGGAGTGTGAGAGAGAGAGATTGGGAGTGTGAGAGAGAGAGAGATTGGGAGTGTGAGAGAGAGAGATTGGGAGTGTGAGAGAGAGAGAGATTGGGAGTGTGAGAGAGAGATTGGGAGTGTGAGAGAGAGAGATTGGGAGTGTGAGAGAGAGAGAGATTGGGAGTGTGAGAGAGAGAGATTGGGAGTCAGAGAGAGAGATTGGGAGTGTGAGAGAGAGAGATTGGGAATGTGAGAGAGAGAGAGATTGTGAGTGTGAGAGAGACTGGGAGTGTGAGAGAGAGAGACTGTGAGTGTGAGAGAGAGATTGGGAGTGAGAGAGAGAGAGATTGGGAGTGTGAGAGAGATTGGGAGTGTGAGAGAGAGAGAGATTGGGAGTGTGAGAGAGAGAGAGATTGGGAGTGTGAGAGAGAGAGAGATTGGGAGCATGAGAGAGAGAGAGATTGGAAATGTGAGAGAGAGAGAGATTGGGAGTGTGAGAGAGAGAGCGATTGGGAATGTGAGAGAGAGAGAGATTGGGAGTGTGAGAGAGAGAGACTGGGAGTGTGTGAGAGAGAGACTGAGTGTGAGAGAGAGAGATTGGGAGTGAGAGAGAGAGAGATTGGGAGTGTGAGAGAGAGAGAGATTGGGAGTGTGAGCGAGAGAGAGATTGGGAGTGTGAGAGAGAGATTGGGAGTGTGAGAGAGAGAGAGATTGGGAGTGTGAGAGAGAGAGATTGGGAGTGAGAGAGAGAGAGTGATTGGGAGTGAGAGAGAGAGAGATTGGGAGTGTGAGAGAGAGAGATTGGGAGTGTGAGAGAGAGAGAGATTGGGAGTGTGAGAGAGAGAGATTGGGAGTGTGAGAGAGAGAGATTGGGAGTGTGAGAGAGAGAGATTGGGAGTGTGAGAGAGAGAGATTGGGAGTGTGAGAGAGAGAGAGACTGGCAGTGTGAGAGAGAGAGAGAGACTGGGAGAGAGAGAGAGAGAGACTGGGAGTGTGAGACAGAGAGAGAGGGAGTGTGAGAGAGAGAGAGAGTGGGAGTGTGAGACAGAGAGAGAGGGAGTGTGAGAGAGAGAGAGAGTGGGAGTGAGAGAGAGAGAATGGGAGTGTGAGAGAGAGAGTGTGTGAGTGTGAGAGAGAGAGAGTGGGAGTGTGTGTGAGAGAGAGAGAGACGGAGTGAGAGAGAGAGAGAGAGAGACTGGGAGAGAGAGAGAGACTGGGAGTGAGAGAGAAAGAGAGAGGGAGAGACTGGCAGTGTGAGAGAGAGAGTGTGTGAGAGAGATTGGGAGTGTGAGAGAGAGAGAGATTGGGAGTGTGAGAGAGAGAGATTGGGAGTGAGAGAGAGAGAGATTGGGAGTGTGAGAGAGAGAGATTGGGAGCGTGAGAGAGAGAGAGATTGGGAGTGTGAGAGAGAGAGAGATTGGGAGTGTGAGAGAGAGAGACTGGGAATGTGAGAGAGAGAGACTGGGAGTGTGTGAGAGAGAGACTGTGAGTGTGAGAGAGAGAGATTGGGAGTGAGAGAGAGAGAGATTGGGAGTGTGAGAGAGAGAGAGATTGGGAGTGTGAGAGAGAGAGATTGGGAGTGAGAGAGAGAGAGTGATTGGGAGTGAGAGAGAGAGAGTGATTGGGAGTGTGAGAGAGAGAGAAATTGGGAGTGTGAGAGAGAGAGAGATTGGGAGTGTGAGAGAGAGAGAGAGATTGGGAGTGTGAGAGAGAGAGAGATTGGGAGTGTGAGAGAGAGAGATTGGGAGTGTGAGAGAGAGAGATTGGGAGTGTGAGAGAGAGAGACTGGGAGTGTGAGAGAGAGAGACTGGGAGTGTGAGACAGAGAGAGAGGGAGTGTGAGAGAGAGAGAGAGTGGGAGTGAGAGAGAGAGAATGGGAGTGTGAGAGAGAGAGTGTGAGTGTGTGAGAGAGAGAGAGAGTGGGAGTGTGTGTGAGAGAGAGAGAGAGAGACGGAGTGAGAGAGAGAGAGAGAGACTGGGAGTGAGAGAGAAAGAGAGAGGGAGAGACTGGGAGTGTGAGAGAGAGAGACTGGGAGTGTGAGAGAGAGACTGGGAGTGTGAGAGAGAGAGTGTGTGAGAGAGAGTGGGAGTGTGAGAGAGAGAGAGTGGGAGTGTGTGTGAGAGAGAGTGGGAGTGTGAGAGAGAGAGAGAGAGAGTGGGAGTGTGTGTGAGAGAGAGTGGGAGTGTGAGAGAGAGAGAGACGGAGTGTGTGAGAGAGAGACTGGGAGTGTGTGAGAGAGAGAGAGACTGGGAGCGTGAGAGAGAGAGAGAGACGGAGTGTGAGGGCGAGAGAGTCTGGGAGTGAGAGAGAGTGGGAGTGTGTGAGAGAGAGAGAGACTGGGAGTGTGAGAGAGAGAGAGACTGGCAGTGTGTGAGGGAGAGAGACTGGGAGTGTGAGACAGAGAGAGAGTGGGAGTGTGAGAGAGAGAGACTGGGAGTAAGAGAGAGAGAGATTGGGAGTGTGAGAGAGAGAGAGACTGGGAGTGTGAGAGAGAGAGAGATTGGGAGTGTGAGAGAGAGATTGGGAGTGTGAGAGAGAGATTGGGAGTGTGAGAGAGAGAGATTGGGAGTGTGAGAGAGATTGGGAGTGTGAGAGAGAGAGAGTCTGGGAGTGTGAGAGAGAGAGTCTGGGAGTGTGAGAGAGAGTCTGGGAGTGTGAGAGAGAGAGATTGGGAGTGTGAGAGAGAGAGATTGGGAGTGAGAGAGAGAGAGATTGGGAGTGTGAGAGAGAGCGAGATTGGGAGTGAGAGAGAGAGAGATTGGGAGTGTGAGAGAGCGAGATTGGGAGTGTGAGAGAGAGAGATTGGGAGTGTGAGAGAGAGAGAGATTGGGAGTGTGAGAGAGAGAGAGATTGGGAGTGTGAGAGAGAGAGATTGGGAGTGTGAGAGAGAGAGAGATTGGGAGTGTGAGAGAGAGAGAGATTGGGAGTGTGAGAGAGAGAGATTGGGAGTGTGAGAGAGAGATATTGGGAGTGTGAGAGAGAGAGAGATTGGGAGTGTGAGAGAGAGATTGGGAGTGTGAGAGAGAGAGATTGGGAGTGTGAGAGAGAGAGATTGGGAGTGTGAGAGAGAGATTGGGAGTCAGAGAGAGAGATTGGGAGTGTGAGAGAGAGAGATTGGGAATGTGAGAGAGAGAGAGATTGTGAGTGTGAGAGAGACTGGGAGTGTGAGAGAGAGAGACTGTGAGTGTGAGAGAGAGAGAGATTGGGAGTGTGAGAGAGAGAGAGATTGGGAGTGTGAGAGAGAGAGATTGGGAGTGTGAGAGAGAGAGAGATTGGGAGTGTGAGAGAGAGAGAGATTGGGAGCATGAGAGAGAGAGAGATTGGAAATGTGAGAGAGAGAGAGATTGGGAGTGTGAGAGAGAGAGCGATTGGGAATGTGAGAGAGAGAGAGACTGGGAGTGTGTGAGAGAGAGACTGAGTGTGAGAGAGAGAGATTGGGAGTGAGAGAGAGAGAGATTGGGAGTGTGAGAGAGAGAGAGAGATTGGGAGTGTGAGAGAGAGAGAGATTGGGAGTGTGAGAGAGAGAGATTGGGAGTGAGAGAGAGAGAGTGATTGGGAGTGAGAGAGAGAGAGAGATTGGGAGTGTGAGAGAGAGAGATTGGGAGTGTGAGAGAGAGAGATTGGGAGTGTGAGAGAGAGAGAGATTGGGAGTGTGAGAGAGAGAGAGATTGGGAGTGTGAGAGAGAGAGATTGGGAGTGTGAGAGAGAGAGATTGGGAGTGTGAGAGAGAGAGATTGGGAGTGTGAGAGAGAGAGAGACTGGCAGTGTGAGAGAGAGAGAGATTGGGAGCATGAGAGAGAGAGAGATTGGAAATGTGAGAGAGAGAGAGATTGGGAGTGTGAGAGAGAGACCCCCAAGACCCCCCTCTAGACCACAGACTGTAGACCAAGAACTGAGAAAGATCATGACGATGCTGAACAGCCTGATAGAAAGCCGGAGAAATTATTAATATTGTTATTTATCATTATCATTATTGTTATCTTATCAGTATTATTACTATTATTAGATAGATATATGTGCATGCCTCATGAAATTTATACTAAATCATCACTTAGCATTATAGAAAATAGTGTTTCCACACTCATCCCACAAAATAGGTCCATTTTATTTCGTTTTATTGAACTATATAAATGCGTTCTTTCCACATAAGCTGCTGGAATATCCAGGGCCTCCGCTCCTCAACTTTTGGGATGAAGAGTACAGACCCTGAATTCCTAAAAGCTATAAAAGACATTGATATAATTGTGTTAACAGAAACATGGTGCCAAAAGGACATGCCGACCCACTGTCCTCCAATGTACCATGAAATCATTGTGCCCTCAGTAAAGAACACTAAAACACGCAAGGGCAGAACCTCCGGGGGAATATTGGTGTGGTATAAGGGAGAACTGGACAAACACATCTCACCGGTAAAACAGGGGAAATCACACGTATGGCTAAAACTAGATAAAAATATAGGAATAGCAAAAAAAGATGTTTACTTATGTGCGATCTGCATACCTCCAATAGATTCGCCATATTTCGAAGAGGAGTTATTTGATACTCTCCACATGGAAATCAGCCATTTCCAGGCCCAAGGAAAGGTGATAATATGTGGGGACCTAAATGCAAGGACCGGTTGTGAACCTGACTTCATAGACCCACAGGGAAACAACCATGTGTTTGGCCAGACCCCTTTAGATGTCACACCAGCCATCGCAAATCGGAACAACCTTGATCGTGAAATAAATAAAAGCGGTAGGGAGGTAGTGCAACTCTGCCGAGCCTTAGGCCTGTACATAGTTAATGGTAGGTTCAGAGGGGACTCCCTAGGGAGACTCACATACTCCTCAACTCTTGGGTCTAGTGTGGTGGACTATACAATCACTGACCTGGACCCCTGCGATATCAACGCATTCACTGTCAGGCAGCAATCCCCCCTCTCAGACCATAACCAAATAAATGTGTACCTTAAACTTTCTGCCCAAACTACAGACACAAAAAAGGAACACAGTAAGCTACATAAAATAAACCAGACATACAGATGGGCCCCAGACAGTGGAGATAAATTCATCACAGCACTAAATTCACCTGATCTCACAAGTAAAATTTCAAAATTTAAAGAAAATCTATATGAGATCACCAGAGATGGTGTAAACACGGCCATAGAGGATATAAATATGATCTTCCATGAGGCAGCTGTAAAAGCCGACCTCGTGAAACAGAAGAGGAAGCATCACAAAAGACAAAATAAAAATATGAAATGGTTTGACCACGAATGCAAAAATGCCAGAAAAGACCTGAGAAAAATATCAAACCAAAAGCATCGGCAACCAAACAATCCGGACCTACGTACTAGATACAATGAAACCCTCAAAAGATATAAACACACCATTAGGAACAAAACACAAAACTATACCCACAAAATACTCGAAGAAATTGAAAACTCCACCAATCCAAAACAATTCTGGGAAATGTGGAATAACCTGAGTACAACACAATTGCAAGCATTACCAATCCAAGATGGCGACATCTGGAGAACACATTTTGAAAACCTCTACAAAGACATCCCAAAAAACAAAACAAACCCAAGTCAACATCAGGTCACAGAAAAACTCCACACATTAGAAGCAACAATTAAAGACAACCAAAACCCTCTAGACTCCCCAATCACATGGAAAGAACTGGCCACAAAAACAAAATCTCTCCACCTAAAGAAAGCCTGTGGCCCAGACAACATCAAAAATGAAATGCTAAAGTTCAGCAATATGGAGATGCAGGGTGCGATACTCAAACTATTCAACATCATATTACGCTCAGGCTGTTTTCCCGATATCTGGTGCCAAGGACTAATCTCCCCCATATATAAAAGTGGAAACAAATCAGACCCAAATAACTACCGCGGCATCTGTGTCAACAGTTGTCTAGGGAAGTTATTCTGCAGTATTCTAAATAGTAGATTACTTGATTTTCTTAACAAACATAATATCCTCAGAAAAAACCAAATAGGCTTTCTTCCAAAACACCGCACCGCCGACCATATCTATACCCTTCACACCCTCATTGAAAAACATAAACACCAAACAAAAAATGGGAAAATATTCGCCTGTTTCATCGACTTCAAGAAAGCCTTTGACTCTATATGGCACGAAGGGCTCTATTATAAACTTCTTCAGTGTGGAATAGGGGGCAAAGTCTATGACCTTATTAAATCAATGTATCTGAAAAACAAATGCGGGGTCAAAATTGGAGACAAACGCACCGATTTCTTCACCCAGAGAAGAGGCGTCCGGCAGGGCTGCAATTTGAGCCCGACCCTGTTCAACATATACATAAATGAATTAGCAGACATGCTGGAGCAAAGCGAGTCACCAGGTCTCCGTCTCCTGGATGGAGAAGTGAAGTCCCTGTTCTATGCGGACGACCTGGTTCTGCTGTCTCCCACAGAACAGGGATTACAGCAACAACTAGACCTACTCGACAAATACTGCCAAAATTGGGCTCTAACAGTAAATCTAAAGAAAACCAACATCATGATTTTTCAGAAAAGACCCAGATGTCAGGAAAACAAACACCAGTTTACCCTCAGTGATACCACTATAGGACACACTATGAGCTACACCTACCTTGGTCTAACTATTACAGCATCAGGGAGCTTCAGCATAGCAGTGAATGCACTAAAAGAAAAAGCCCGAAGAGCCCTATATGCAATAAAAAGAAAATTCTACAACATCCAAATCCCAATCAAAATCTGGCTCAAAATTTTTGACAGCATAATCCTGCCCATTGCACTGTACGGTAGTGAAGTATGGGGCCCGCTAAATCACCAAAGCTACACTAAATGGGAAAAACACACAATAGAAGCCCTACATGCAGAATTCTGCCGAAGCATCCTTCGCACCCAAAGAAAAACGCCAACAAATGCATGCAGAGCCGAACTAGGCAGATACCCACTGATAAACATCCAAAAACGAGCACTAAACTTCCTAAATCACCTCAAATCTAGCTCCCCAGACACCCTTCATTTCAAAGCCTTTCAGACCCAAGAGCTAAACCCAGAAAAGAGTCCCCTGAGTCAGCTGCTACTGAAACTAAGTACTCAGCCGGACCCTGACCAGCCCCAGACCAACACAGCCGTCCAAACACCAATCCGAGTGAACCAAATCATTAAAAAATGCAAAGAAACCTACCTGGAACATTGGAACAAAATAACCGAAAGCCAAAGCAGATTAGAATGTTACCGGGCCCTAAAAAGAGAATATAAACTGGCAGACTACCTCACGACCATCAGAGACACAAAACAGAGACAGACCCTCACCAGGTACAGACTAAGCGACCACCAACTGGAAATTGAAAAAGGCAGATACAAGAAATCCTGGCAGCCTAGAGAGAATAGAATATGCGATCAATGTCTGGCTGGCGAGGTTGAAACAGAAATGCATTTCCTCCTAAAATGCGAAAAATTCAACACATCAAGAAACATATTATTCAACAAGCTAAGCCAAACAACCCCAGATTTCAAGGAATTGGATGATCTGTCAAAATTGAGATTAGTCCTAGGAGAAGGAGACAGACCATACCTTGGGGCTAAATATGTAACAACATGTCACAACCTGAGGACTGTTTAAAAGTAAGACTGTTTAAAATTAATATTGAACGTACCAAATGAAGTAGAAAGACTGTTTAAAATTAATATTGTTTAAAAGTAATATTGTATATACCCAACAAATGTCAAATCGATTGACACCTACAGAATGTTGGAAAACTGTACCTTTTTGCAATGTAAGCTTTGGCAATATGGTTCTCTGTAAACTTTCATGCCAATAAAGCATTTGAACTGAAAAAAAACTGACTGGGAGAGAGAGAGAGAGAGACTGGGAGTGTGAGAGAGAGAGAGGGAGTGTGAGAGAGAGAGAGAGTGGGAGTGTGAGACAGAGAGAGAGGGAGTGTGAGAGAGAGAGAGAGTGGGAGTGAGAGAGAGAGAATGGGAGTGTGAGAGAGAGTGTGTGAGTGTGAGAGAGAGAGAGTGGGAGTGTGTGTGAGAGAGAGAGAGACGGAGTGAGAGAGAGAGAGAGAGAGACTGGGAGTGAGAGAGAGAGAGAGAGACTGGGAGTGAGAGAGAAAGAGAGAGGGAGAGACTGGCAGTGTGAGAGAGAGAGTGTGTGAGAGAGATTGGGAGTGTGAGAGAGAGAGAGATTGGGAGTGTGAGAGAGAGAGATTGGGAGTGAGAGAGAGAGAGAGATTGGGAGCGTGAGAGAGAGAGATTGGAAATGTGAGAGAGAGAGAGATTGGGAGTGTGAGAGAGAGAGCGATTGGGAATGTGAGAGAGAGAGAGATTGGGAGTGTGAGAGAGAGAGAGATTGGGAGTGTGAGAGAGAGAGACTGGGAATGTGAGAGAGAGAGAGATTGGGAGTGTGGCAGTGAAGTGTGGGGACCGCTAACACAACAAGATTTTGCAAAATGGGACAAACACCCAATTGAGATCCTACATGCAGAATTCTGTAAAAGTATCCTCCAGACTCAAAGGAAAACCGTAAACAATGCATGCAGGGCAGAACTAGGCCAATTTCCACCAGTAATTACTATCCAAAAAAGAGTCACCAAATTTTGGAAACACCTAAAAATGAGCAACCCCCACTGCTATCATTACGAAGCCTTGAAATGCCAAGAGAGGACCATAAAGAATAACTCCCTCAGTCAACTAGTCCTGGGACTCAGTGAAGCAACCACTAACACTACTAACAATAACCAGCCCCAAGAAAGTGACATCGTAGCAGAGAGAATTCGACCCAACACAATTGTCACTAAACAAAAGGAAAAATACCTGTCATATTGGGCAGAAACAACAATAACCCAAAGCAAACTCAATTGCTACTTGACCCTAAACAGACAATACAACATGGCTGAGTACCTGACCATGGTAAAGGATAACAAACTGAGAAAAACCTTGACAAGGTACAGACTTAGCGAACATAGCCTAGCGATCGAAAAAGGCAGACACAGGCAGACCAGGCTGCCAAGAGAGGACAGGATATGCTCTCACTGCAGTCAGGGAGTAGTGGAGACAGAGATGCACTTCCTCACAGCCTGTGGAAAATATCAGGGCATCAGGGAGAATTTCTACCAAAAATTCTCACAAATATGCCCTGAATTCAGAAATCTGAATGACGACCAAAAACTCCCATACCTACTGGGGGAGGAGAGAAGCTGTGTAGCACTGGCAGCACACTATGTTACAGCTTGCCATGAACAGAGGGACAACCAGTAAACCTAAGAAAAGAGTATATATAAATAATGCGAATGTATATTTATACACTCAGGGATATACCTGTTTATACACTGTATGAATAGAACTGCGTTTATGTGTTCAACCATGAATGTATTTTGATGCTTTGGCAACATAAGATGTACCTTATCATGCCAATCAAGCGATTTGAATTGAATTGAATTGAGAGAGAGAGATTGGGAGAGAGAGAGATTGGGAGTGAGAGAGAGATTGGGAGTGTGAGAGAGAGAGAGATTGGGAGTGTAAGAGAGAGAGATATTGGGAGAGAGAGATTGGGAGTGTGAGAGAGAGAGATTGCGAGTGTGAGAGAGAGAGAGATTGGGAGTGAGAGAGAGAGATTGGGAGTGAGAGAGAGAGATTGGGAGTGTGAGAGAGAGAGATTGCGAGTGTGAGAGAGAGAGAGATTGGGAGTGTGAGAGAGAGAGAGATTGGAGTGTGAGAGAGAGATTGGGAGTGTGAGAGAGAGATTGGGGAGTGAGAGAGAGAGAGATTGGGACTGTGAGAGAGAGAGAGATTGGGAGTGTGAGAGAGAGATTGGGAGAGAGAGAGATTGGGAGTGAGAGAGAGAGAGATTGGGAGTGTGAGAGAGAGATTGGGAGTGTGAGAGAGAGAGAGACTGGGAGTGAGAGAGAGATTGGAGTGAGAGAGAGTTGGGAGTGAGAGAGAGATTGGGAGTGTGAGAGAGAGAGATTGGGAGTGAGAGAGAGAGATTGGAGTGTGAGAGAGAGACTGGGAGTGTGAGAGAGAGAGAGACTGGGAGTGTGAGAGAGAGAGAGATTGGGAGTGTGAGAGAGAGAGAGATTGGGAGTGAGAGAGAGAGAGATTGGAGTGAGAGAGAGAGAGATTGGGAGTGTGAGAGAGAGATTGGGAGTGTGAGAGAGAGATTGGTGAGGGTGAGAGAGAGAGATTGGGAGTGTAAGAGAGAGAGAGAGATTGGGAGTGTGAGAGAGAGACTGGGCCGCTGCGGCCGCTCACCTGATGGCTTTGGGTCGGGCTCTGGGGCGGGGCTGTTGACGCCGCGGGAGGTTTTGTGCGCGGCAGCTCCCGGCACGGCCCGCTGCGGCCGGTGACCTGGTGGCTTTGGGTCGGGCTCTCGGGCGGGGCTGTTGACGCCGCAGGAAAGTTTTGTGCGCAGCGGCTCCCGGCACGGCCCGCAACTCAAGCCCAGGCATCCCGGGCTGCTAGGCCGCGCCCGGCGCCGGCACAGCCGCTCGAAACGGCCGTCAAAGTAGGCGAGCCCTCCGGGCGAAGGGCAGGGGATCACTTCATTTCCTACTGTTGCTAAATACAATTTAAAACTCAAATAAATTGCTATTTTCCTTAGTTCCCTAACACACAAAAAGTGTGGGAAAAAACGTGAAGAATCAAGATGGCGGCCACTCACCTCGGTTCAGAACGATAAGGCCCGCCCACACACGCACCGATTGGTCAACCGTCAGGTCACTGAACTGTAGGATTGGTCAATCGTCAAGTCACTCAACACTCAACTGTAGGATTGCCCGCACGCGCAATGAACCCGCCCCCGTGACGCAGCGATTGGCCAACCGTCGGTCAACTGTCAGGTCGCTCGACCGCACAATTGGTCACCTTCACGTCACTCAATGCTAATGAGCAAATGAGCGGAAACTTTTCCCATTTAATGAGCGGAATTTTGAATGTTTTTGGATACCGTTGGCACAATTTTGTCTGACGGAAAAGTAAATACGCCTATGACCGGTCGTAATCGTAAGCTTTCTTTTGATGTGACGCGCGTGTAGGTACGCTCTATAACTTTCGAACGTATAGAGAACGGACGGACAGACAGACAAAAGAGGTCTTTTATTTATATATATAGAAGACTTGCTGGGGTGCCCAGCGGTGCCGAGGCTTTTTTGAGGGCATGTTGTTGTTGGAAGAGAGAGAGGGAGCGACTGGGGGGAAGAGAGAGAGGGAACGAGAGAGAGAGAGAGAGAGATGAAGGAGAGAGGGAGAGGGAAGGGGATGAGAGAGAGGGGGGAAGGAGAGAGAGAGAGAGAGATGGAAGGAGAGAGAGATGGAGAGGGAAGGAGAGAGCCGAGGCTTTTTCGAGGGCATGTTGTTGTTGGAAGAGAGAGAGCGACTGGGGGGGAAGAGAGAGAGCGACTGGGGGGAAGGGAGAGAGCGACTGGGGGGACGAGAGAGAGCGACTGGGGGGGAAGAGAGAGAGCGACGGGGGGGAAGAGAGAGAGCGACTGGGGGGAAGAGAGAGAGCGACTGGGGGGAAGAGAGAGCGACTGGGGGGAAGAGAGAGAGCGACTGGGGGGAAGAGAGAGAGCGACTGGGGGGGAAGAGAGAGAGCGACTGGGGGGGAAGAGAGAGAGCGACTGGGAGGAAGAGAGAGAGCGACTGGGGGGGAAGAGAGAGAGAGCGACGGGGGAAGAGAGAGAGAGCGACTGGGGGGAAGAGAGAGTGAGCGACGGGGGAAGAGAGAGAGAGCGACTGGGGGGGAAGAGAGAGAGCGACTGGGGGAAGAGAGAGAGCGACGGGGGAAGAGAGAGAGCGACTGGGCGGGAAGAGAGAGAGCGACTGGGGGGAAGTGAGAGAGCGACTGGGAGGGAAGAGTGAGAGCGACTGGGGGGAAGAGAGCGACGGGGAAGAGAGAGCGCGACTGGGGAAGGGAGGAAGGAGGGGGAAAGAGGGGGAATGGGGCGAGGGGGGAACGGGGTAAGTGGAGGGGGTGGAGGGGGAAGGAAGAGGGGGGAGGAGGAGAGGGGGAGTCCCCGAGCCCCGCCCCCCGATCTCCCGCCCCCTGATCCCCCGTCTCCCGATGTCCCGCCCCCCGATCTCCCATCTCCCGATGTCCCGCCCCGCGATCCCCCCAATGTCCCGCCCCCCGATCTCCCGATGTCCGCTCCCCGATCTCCCGTCCCCCGATTTCCCGATGTCCCGAGCCCCGCCCCCCGATGTCCCGAGGCCCGCCCTCCCGAGCACCGGCCTCCCGCTCTCCGGAGCTCCGCCCTCCGCTCTCCGGAGCCCCGCCCTCCCGAGCTGGTTTCAAGACGCCGATTGCGGCTGTGAGAGACGGCCGGCGGGCCCGGTTGCCGGGGTAACCCTTCCCGCTCTCCAAGCCCCGCCCGAGATCCGCACTCCGAGAGCCCCGCCCCCCCGCCCGAGCCGAGCGGGAACAGAGAGAGATGCCGCGTCTCAGCTGCTCCTGCTGCGCGCGCACCTGTGTATGTCCCGTGACCCTCGTGGCTGACGCCATTGCCCCGGGTAACGTGATGATGGGGGGCGGTGGGGGGGAGCTTAGCAGAAGCCGTGGGACAATTACCTAGCTCGGGCGTGGCTGGGCAGGGAAGGCCCAGGCTTTGAGGCCTAGGTTCTGAAGCCTTACAAAAACGGGGAAAGGTAGGAAAAAGAATCTTCAGGTTAGAGAAAATATTTACAATGAATGAAGTTTTTTTAAACAATTAATAAAAGCAATTTTTTTTGCTGGAAATGCAGGTTTGAAAAGAAAAAAGCAGAAAGCGGGAAAAAGAATGGAAGCAAGATGGCTGACACTCACCTCGGTTCAGAACGATAAGGCCCGCCCATACACGCACCGATTGGTCGACCGTCAGGTCACCGAAGCGTAGGATTGGTCAATCGTCCCGTCACTCGACTGTAGGAGGGCCCGCCCGCACGCGCCAGGAACCGGCATACGATTGGTCGACCTCGACGTCACTCTATCGCTAATGAGCGGATAATGCGATGCTAATGAGCAGAATTTTGAAAGTTTTTTGGATACCGTGAGCGCAATTTTTGTCCGGCCGAAGCGTAAATACGCCTATGACCGGTCCGTAATCGTAACCTTTCTTTTGATGTGACGCGCGTGTAGGTACGCTCTATAACTTTCGAACGTATAGAGAACGGACAGACAGACAGACAGACAGAAGAGCTCTTTTATATATATAGACTAGCTGGGGGTGCCGGCGGTGCCGAGGCTTTTTTGAGGGCGTGTTGTTGTTGGAAGAGAGAGAGGGAGCGACTGGGGGAAGAGAAAGAGGGAAGGAGAGAGAGAGAGAGATGGAGGGAGAGAGAGAGAGAGATGGAAGGAGAGAGAGAGAGAGAGAGGGAAGGAGAGAGAGAGAGGGAAGGAGAGAGAGAGAAGGAGAGAGAGAGAGGGAAGGAGAGAGAGGAGAAGGAGAGAGAGAGAGGGAAGGAGAGAGAGAGAGAAGGAGAGAGAGAGAGGGGAAGGCGAGAGAGAGAGATGGAAGGAGAGAGAGAGACTGGGAGTGAGACAGAGACAGAGAGAGAGGGAGAGAGAGAGGGAGTGTGTGAGAGAGAGAGAGCGGGAGTGTGAGAAAGAGAGAGAGAGAGAGAGACTGGGTGTGAGAGAGAGAGAGCGACTGGGAGTGAGAGAGAGAGAGACTGGAGTGTGAGAGAGAGAGACTGGGAGTGTGAGAGAGAGAGAGACTGGGATGAGAGAGAGAGTGGAAGTGTGAGTGGGAGAGAGAGAGAGTCTGGGAGAGAGAGAGTGGGAGTGTGTGAGAGAGAGAGACTGGGAGTGTGTGAGAGAGAGAGAGAGAGTGGGAGTGTGTGAGAGAGAGATTGGGAGTGAGAGAGAGAGAGATTGGGAGTGTCAGAGAGAGATTGGGAGTGTGAGAGAGAGAGATTGGGAGTGTGACAGAGAGAGAGAGATTGTGAGTGAGAGAGAGAGAGAGATTGGGAGTGTGAGAGAGAGAGAGATTGGGAGTGTGAGAGACAGATTGTGAGTGAGAGAGAGAGAGAGATTGGGAGTGTGAGAGAGAGAGAGAGATTGGGAGTGTGAGAGAGAGACTGGGAGTGAGAGAGAGAGAGAGATTGGGAGTGTGAGAGAGAGAGAGAGAGATTGGGAGTGTGAGAGAGAGAGATTGGGAGTGAGAGAGAGAGATTGGGAGTGTGAGAGAGAGAGATTGGGAGTGTGAGAGAGAGATTGGGAGTGTGAGAGAGAGATTGGGAGTGTGAGAGAGAGAGATTGGGAGTGTGAGAGAGAGAGAGAGATTGGGAGTGTGAGAGAGAGAGATTGGGAGTGTGAGAGAGAGAGAGATTGGGAGTGTGAGAGAGAGAGATTGGGAGTGTGTGAGAGAGAGATTGGGAGTGTGAGAGAGAGAGAGACTGGGAGTGTGAGAGAGAGACTGGGAGTGAGAGAGAGAGACTGGGAGTGAGAGAGAGAGATTGGGAGTGTGAGAGAGAGAGATTGGGAGTGTGAGAGAGAGAGATTGGGAGTGTGAGAGAGAGAGAGATTGGGAGTGTGAGAGAGAGAGACTGGGAGTGTGAGAGAGAGACATTGGGAGTGAGAGAGAGAGATTGGGAGTGTGAGAGAGAGACATTGGGAGTGTGAGAGAGAGAGATTGGGAGTTTGAGAGAGAGAGAGATTGGGAGTGTGAGAGAGAGAGATTGGGAGTGTGAGAGAGAGAGATTGGGAGTGTGAGAGAGAGAGATTGGGAGTGTGAGAGAGAGAGAGATTGGGAGTGTGAGAGAGAGAGAGAGATTGGGAGTGAGAGAGAGAGAGAGATTGGGAGTGTGAGAGAGAGAGATTGGGAGTGTGAGAGAGAGAGATTGGGAGTGTGAGAGAGATTGGGAGTGTGAGAGAGAGACTGGGAGTGAGAGAGAGAGAGATTGGGAGTGTGAGAGAGAGAGATTGGGAGTGTGAGAGAGAGAGAGATTGGGAGTGTGAGAGAGAGATTGGGAGTGTGAGAGAGAGAGAGATTGGGAGTGTGAGAGAGAGAGAGAGATTGGGAGTGTGAGAGAGAGAGAGATTGGGAGTGAGAGGGAGAGCTTGGCAGTGTGAGAGAGAGAGAGAGATTGGGAGTGTGTGAGAGAGAGATTGGGAGTGAGAGAGAGAGAGAGATTGGGAGTGTGAGAGAGAGACTGGGAGTGTGAGAGAGAGAGAGATTGAGAGTGAGAGAGAGAGAGAGAGATTGGGAGTGTGAGAGAGAGAGAGAGAGATTGGGAGTGTGAGAGAGAGAGATAGGGAGTGTGTGAGAGAGAGACTGGGAGTGTGAGAGAGAGAGAGATTGGGAGTGTGAGAGAGAGAGAGATTGGGAGTGTGAGAGAGAGAGATTGGGAGTGTGAGAGAGAGAGAGAGATTGGGAGTGAGAGAGAGAGAAATTGGGAGTGTGAGAGGGAGATTGGGAGTGTGAGAGAGAGAGATTGGGAGTGTGAGAGAGAGATTGGGAGTGTGAGAGAGAGATTGGAAGTGTGAGAGAGAGATTGGGAGTGTGAGAGAGATTGGGAGTGTGAGAGAGAGATTGGGAGTGTGAGAGAGAGATTGGGAGTGTGAGAGAGATTGGGAGTGTGAGAGAGAGATTGGGAGTGTGAGAGAGAGATTGGGAGTGTGAGAGAGAGATTGGGAGTGTGAGAGAGAGACTGGGAGTCAGGGAGAGAGAGATTGGGAGTGTGAGAGAGAGATTGGGAGTGTGAGAGAGCGAGAGATTGGGAGTGTGAGAGAGCGAGAGATTGGGAGTGTGAGAGAGCGAGAGATTGGGAGTGTGAGAGAGCGAGAGATTGGGAGTGTGAGAGAGCGAGAGATTGGGAGTGTGAGAGAGAGAGATTGGGAGTGTGCGAGAGAGAGACTGGGAGTGAGAGGGAGAGAGAGATTGGGAGTGTGAGAGAGAGAGATTGGGAGTGTGAGAGAGATTGGGAGTGTGAGAGAGAGAGATTGGGAGTGTGAGAGAGAGAGATTGGGAGTGTGAGAGAGAGAAATTGGGAGTGTGAGAGAGATTGGGAGTGTGAGATAGAGAGAAATTGGGAGTGTGAGAGAGAAATTGGGAGTGTGAGAGAGAAATTGGGAGTGTGAGAGAGAGATTGGGAGTGTGAGAGAGAGAGAGATTGGGAGTGTGAGAGATGGAGAGATTGGGAGTGTGAGAGAGAGAGATTGGGAGTGTGAGAGAGAGATTGGGAGTGTGAGAGAGAGAGAGATTGGGAGTGTGAGAGAGAGAGAGATTGGGAGTGTGAGAGAGAGAGAGAGATTGGGAGTGTGAGAGAGAGAGATTGGGATTGTGAGAGAGATTGGGAGTGTGAGAGAGAGATTGGGAGTGTGAGAGAGATTGGGAGTGTGAGAGAGAGAGACTGGGAGTGAGAGAGAGAGAGATTGGGAGTGTGAGAGAGAGAGAGATTGGGAGTGTGAGAGAGAGATTGGGAGTGTGAGAGAGAGATTGGGAGTGTGAGAGAGAGATTGGGAGTGTGAGAGAGATTGGGAGTGTGAGAGAGATTGGGAGTGTGAGAGAGAGATTGGGAGTGAGAGAGAGAGAGACTGGGAGTGAGAGAGAGAGAGATTGGGAGTGTGAGAGAGAGATTGGGAGTGTGAGAGAGCGAGAGATTGGGAGTGTGAGAGAGCGAGAGATTGGGAGTGTGAGAGAGCGAGAGATTGGGAGTGTGAGAGAGAGAGATTGGGAGTGTGCAAGAGAGAGACTGGGAGTGAGAGGGAGAGAGAGATTGGGTGTGTGAGAGAGATTGGGAGTGTGAGAGAGATTGGGAGTGTGAGAGAGAGATTCGGAGTGAGAGAGAGAGAGACTGGGAGTGAGAGAGAGAGAGATTGGGAGTGTGAGAGAGAGATTGGGAGTGTGAGAGAGCGAGAGATTGGGAGTGTGAGAGAGAGAGATTGGGAGTGTGCAAGAGAGAGACTGGGAGTGAGAGGGAGAGAGAGATTGGGAGTGTGAGAGAGATTGGGAGTGTGAGAGAGAGAGAGATTGGGAGTGTGAGAGAGAGAAATTGGGAGTGTGAGAGAGAGATTGGGAGTGTGAGATAGAGAGAGATTGGGAGTGTGAGAGAGAGAGAGATTGGGAGTGTGAGAGAGAGAGAGAGATTGGGAGTGAGAGAGAGAGAGAGATTGGGAGTGAGAGATGGAGAGATTGGGAGTGTGAGAGAGAGAGAGATTGGGAGTGTGTGAGAGAGAGAGATTGGGAGTGTGAGAGAGAGAGAGATTGGGAGTGTGAGAGAGAGATTGGGAGCGAGAGAGAAAGATTGGGAGTGTGAGAGAGAGAGAGATTGGGAGTGTGAGAGAGAGAGAGAGAGAGATTGGGAGTGAGAGAGGGTGAGATTGGGAGCGAGAGAGAGAGATTGGGAGCGTGAGAGAGATTGTCTACATACCTCCAATAGATTCGCCATATTTCGAAGAGGAGTTATTTGATACTCTCCACATGGAAATCAGCCATTTCCAGGCCCAAGGAAAGGTGATAATATGTGGGGACCTAAATGCAAGGACTGGTTGTGAACCTGACTTCATAGACCCACAGGGAAACAACCATGTGTTTGGCCAGACCCCTTTAGATGTCACACCAGCCATCGCAAATCGGAACAACCTTGATCGTGAAATAAATAAAAGCGGTAGGGAGGTAGTGCAACTCTGCCGAGCCTTAGGCCTGTACATAGTTAATGGTAGGTTCAGAGGGGACTCCCTAGGGAGACTCACATACTCCTCAACTCTTGGGTCTAGTGTGGTGGACTATACAATCACTGACCTGGACCCCTGCGATATCAACGCATTCACTGTCAGGCAGCAATCCCCCCTCTCAGACCATAACCAAATAAATGTGTACCTTAAACTTTCTGCCCAAACTACAGACACAAAAAAAGAACACAGTAAGCTACATAAAATAAACCAGACATACAGATGGGCCCCAGACAGTGGAGATAAATTCATCACAGCACTAAATTCACCTGATCTCACAAGTAAAATTTCAAAATTTAAAGAAAATCTATATGAGATCACCAGAGATGGTGTAAACACGGCCATAGAGGATATAAATATGATCTTCCATGAGGCAGCTGTAAAAGCCGACCTCGTGAAACAGAAGAGGAAGCATCACAAAAGACAAAATAAAAATATGAAATGGTTTGACCACGAATGCAAAAATGCCAGAAAAGACCTGAGAAAAATATCAAACCAAAAGCATCGGCAACCAAACAACCCGGACCTACGTACTAGATACAACGAAACCCTCAAAAGATATAAACACACCATTAGGAACAAAACACAAAACTATACCCACAAAATACTCGAAGAAATTGAAAACTCCACCAATCCAAAACAATTTTGGGAAATGTGGAATAACCTGAGTACAACACAATTGCAAGCATTACCAATCCAAGATGGCGACATCTGGAGAACACATTTTGAAAACCTCTACAAAGACATCCCAAAAAACAAAACAAACACAAGTCAACATCAGGTCACAGAAAAACTCCACACATTAGAAGCAACAATTAAAGACAACCAAAACCCTCTAGACTCCCCAATCACATGGAAAGAACTGGCCACAAAAACAAAATCTCTCCACCTAAAGAAAGCCTGTGGCCCAGACAACATCAAAAATGAAATGCTAAAGTTCAGCAATATGGAGATGCAGGGTGCGATACTCAAACTATTCAACATCATATTACGCTCAGGCTGTTTTCCCGATATCTGGTGCCAAGGACTAATCTCCCCCATATATAAAAGTGGAAACAAATCAGACCCAAATAACTACCGCGGCATCTGTGTCAACAGTTGTCTAGGGAAGTTATTCTGCAGTATTCTAAATAGTAGATTACTTGATTTTCTTAACAAACATAATATCCTCAGAAAAAACCAAATAGGCTTTCTTCCAAAACACCGCACCGCCGACCATATCTATACCCTTCACACCCTCATTGAAAAACATAAACACCAAACAAAAAATGGGAAAATATTCGCCTGTTTCATCGACTTCAAGAAAGCCTTTGACTCTATATGGCACGAAGGGCTCTATTATAAACTTCTTCAGTGTGGAATAGGGGGCAAAGTCTATGACCTTATTAAATCAATGTATCTGAAAAACAAATGCGGGGTCAAAATTGGAGACAAACGCACCGATTTCTTCACCCAGAGAAGAGGCGTCCGGCAGGGCTGCAATTTGAGCCCGACCCTGTTCAACATATACATAAATGAATTAGCAGACATGCTGGAGCAAAGCGAGTCACCAGGTCTCCGTCTCCTAGATGGAGAAGTGAAGTCCCTGTTCTATGCGGACGACCTGGTTCTGCTGTCTCCCACAGAACAGGGATTACAGCAACAACTAGACCTACTCGACAAATACTGCCAAAATTGGGCTCTAACAGTAAATCTAAAGAAAACCAACATCATGATTTTTCAGAAAAGACCCAGATGTCAGGAAAACAAATACCAGTTTACCCTCAGTGATACCACTATAGGACACACTATGAGCTACACCTACCTTGGTCTAACTATTACAGCATCAGGGAGCTTCAGCATAGCAGTGAATGCACTAAAAGAAAAAGCCCGAAGAGCCCTATATGCAATAAAAAGAAAATTCTACAACATCCAAATCCCAATCAAAATCTGGCTCAAAATTTTTGACAGCATAATCCTGCCCATTGCACTGTACGGTAGTGAAGTATGGGGCCCGCTAAATCACCAAAGCTACACTAAATGGGAAAAACACACAATAGAAGCCCTACATGCAGAATTCTGCCGAAGCATCCTTCGCACCCAAAGAAAAACGCCAACAAATGCATGCAGAGCCGAACTAGGCAGATACCCACTGATAATAAACATCCAAAAACGAGCACTAAACTTCCTAAATCACCTCAAATCTAGCTCCCCAGACACCCTTCATTTCAAAGCCTTTCAGACCCAAGAGCTAAACCCAGAAAAGAGTCCCCTGAGTCAGCTGCTACTGAAACTAAGTACTCAGCCGGACCCTGACCAGCCCCAGACCAACACAGCCGTCCAAACACCAATCCGAGTGAACCAAATCATTAAAAAATGCAAAGAAACCTACCTGGAACATTGGAACAAAATAACCGAAAGCCAAAGCAGATTAGAATGTTACCGGGCCCTAAAAAGAGAATATAAACTGGCAGACTACCTCACGACCATCAGAGACACAAAACAGAGACAGACCCTCACCAGGTACAGACTAAGCGACCACCAACTGGAAATTGAAAAAGGCAGATACAAGAAATCCTGGCAGCCTAGAGAGAATAGAATATGCGATCAATGTCTGGCTGGCGAGGTTGAAACAGAAATGCATTTCCTCCTAAAATGCGAAAA